>NC_084999.1:8667037-8797037 GCF_963854185.1 Sardina pilchardus | reverse complement strand
ACAATGCCATCCATCATTAAACTCTACTCAAAACGTACAGCAATCACAAGTCCTACATCATTAAACTACTCAAAACGTACAGCAATCACAAGTCCTACAGTACATTATCAAACTCTACTCAAAACATACAACAATCACTGACTGTACAGACGTACCAGCCGGGCAGTTCCACCATCAGTCAGAACTACAGTAATCATTGCATTTTGTATTTGTATGCATTTCAATTATTATGTTTTAAAGATATTGCCCTATTCTGCTTTTATGTACTGTTACCTTATGTGTTTTTTAAGTTTTCTTTTTTTATTGTTTACTTTTTAAACTATTCTTTAACCATTGCCCTTCTATGCTTATATTAGTGATTCCTATTTGCTTTTGTTTATGTAAAGCACATTGAATGACCACTGTATAAAATGCACTACATAAATAAACTTGACTTGACTTGTTCGTTCATTCATTCCTTTATTCTCTCATTTATTTCTAATGAAAATCTGTAAAAGTTATACAGCCATGCCAAAAAAAATACCACTTGCAGTGAAAATCACTTCACATTCGACATAACCCACCATGGTGTCTGCAAATTCCTTCTTGTCATTGACGTCCTCCACAGTGTAGGTTCCCGACTGGTTGAGATAGTAGTAGTAGTCTGGTGTTGTGACACCAAGATTCTCCCTCTGCTCTTTGGTAGCCCCGTTTAAGAGCTGCAGAGAAAGGAAAATACATGGGCAGCTTTTACTTTAATGCACTCAAATACATTTATATTGACATTAAAGCAATTAGCTGATGTGTTTAGAGGATGAGACCGCTGCAAGGAAAGCTTTTAGGAGACACGGAGACATATGATGGATCGCATTCGTGATTGCTGTGAGACAAGATGTTCCACCTGGTAGTAGATGTGGAAGTTCCTCTCCCCGTGGTTCTGGGAGACCACTCTCGTTTTTTCCAAAAGGAAGTTTGAGATCTTTCCTCCATCAGGTTCCCCGCCTCGACTGAACTGGATCTCGAAATATTTACCCTGGTGGCAGCCAGATAATGAAAGTGATTCAAGAGGTAAAGTCATGCTACATATTTGTGTATGACAAAGAATTTGACACCAACACTGACTATACAAGATGATGGAAAAACACGTTAATTTTCAGTCCTCAGTGGTGCACACCTATGACAGGTCCTGACCTGCACACCGCAGTCAATCTCACCCAGAACATGTGGCCTCGGGCCGAGCAGATAACGATCGAGCCTCTCTCGCCTCAAACGTGAACAGAGTTGCAATGGACAGATTGCGGAGCCCATACTAACTCATTTGAAATGCTACACACACACACACACACACACACACACACACACACACACACACACTCACACTCACACACCCCTGAGTTAGCAGGAGAGTTGAGAAAGCTACGAGTCATCACCAGCTCAACACTCAGGCTTTAATGGGCACAGCTCCAGTGCTGCACTTCATTAAGGCACTCAGTGTAATCTGTGAGAATCTCATACCACTTATTCAGCGGCGCACCGTTGGACGCTCCAGAGACCTGTCAAAGTCCACTGTTTACACACACACTGCTAACACTTTGACCACTGAACTGCTTCATCAGGCTGCGGCCACTAAATAGCTAATTAATTAGATCTCCAGTTTTCACATCCTTTTTTTTCCTGTCCTGGCAAAGCTATCTAGATGAGGAGCGTGAATTAATACACAAATAAATACCCATAAATGTCACGTGAATAGCAATAGTTGCCTGGCTGACCGCAAAGAAGGCTTATTGTGTAATATTTCTCTAATGCCAGATGCACAAGGAGGCTTTGAACGTGGACTCACAAAGCGACTGGAGTTGTTGTTGCGCACGGTCTTGGCATTTCCGAAAGCCTCCAGGAGGGGGTTGGACTGCAGGATGATGTCTTTCACGTGCTGCGTGCAGCAGGAATGGACAGAAATAAATAGGAGGAGAAGAAGGTCAGTGAAGGATGCCACTTCTATTTCACACAAGCACGCACACACAAACAAGCACACAAACACACACACCTCTCTGTCTCATCACATATCACCTGTACACCCAGGAGAAGTAAGTCAATTTAATTTATAAAGCACATTTACACACAGCATAAGCTGACCAACGTGCTGTACAGTGAGAGACTAAAAAGACACAAAATAAAACAAAGTAATACAAAAAACATTTGATAAAACATGAATAGTGAAATACGTAAGTAACATTCAAGACAGGCCCAAGGAAAGGGCTAAAAGAAAGAATTCAATGATGATGAAGCAGACAGAGGTCACCTACCTGAACTTTAGGTCCACCTCCGGACACTTTGGAGATGTAGCTCATGATGTACTTGGCTGCCACGGTCTTGCCGGCACCACTTTCTCCACTGCAGTCAATGGAGAAAGATATTAAGTGAAGCAACACAAAGCAATTTGAAGGCATTTCTTTTGATTACTCTGGTTTGTTGAGAGTAACAATTCATCAGCTTTATCAAAATGTTGTTTTCATTACATGAGAGCCTTCTATGATAGAAGCAATGTTGATGAACGATTATTAACATTTGGCACTTGGCACAAGATAAAACACATTGATGTGTGTCCACCCATGCATTTATGTGTTTTTGAATAACTGCTTCGCTTAGGGCGCTTTCACACCACTAATTCGATTATTTGGTCCGCTTCAGGCAGTGAAATTGTTATTATGTAGCATATAGATTCCAGTGAGGTCCGCTTTCACACCAGAAAACGAACCAAAATTAGTCTGATTGATTTTTTTCTCAATGTTTATCTTCCGGTAGAAATCGGCGCCAATTTTGACTCACTATTTTGACCTACAGTCTATGGTTTGGACCCCAGTTCGCGTTCTCACCAGAGGGACTGCACCAGAGGTCTACTTTTGGTGCGGAGTCAAGCGGACCGAGACCTCCTCTTTTTGGAGGTCTCGGTCCGCTTGTTTTGGTGCGCACCCGAGTGCGATTAATGCTTTCACACCAACGAAAACGAACCAAACTAAGAGGTTTTGGTACGAAAGGACCGTTTGGTGCGCACCAAACGATGTTGGTGTGAAAGCACCCTTAATCTAACTATCCCAAGTAACAACTTTTTTTTTACATGAATACCACTTAAAGAACAGCTTCACATATAGTTGTCACCACAAAGTGTAGACACAATAAGTTTGAAGTTCCCTTTAGCAACATCCTGAAATCGACACAAGCTAGCCAAGAACCTCCCTGGCATACAGCAACTACAAAAATGTGGTCAACGACATTATAATGCAAATGTAATGACCCTATAGAGTTAATCTTTGACTTTATGAACCAATTTGAAAAACACATGACATGTGTGGTACTAGAGAGTCGCATCTTCATATTGACATAGTCAAATTCAATCGGCAAATGGTATGACCAATCAACTGCCAATGGCCACCATTACCAGAAGCAAAATACGCCTCATAGTCTATGAGAATCACATGAAATATCCAGCAGGTGACCAGGGTCAGAAAATTACACATTACATATAAGATATGATATGGAGGATTACATATAAGGGACAATATGGAGAATTTGAAAGCATTTGTTATGCTAGGTCATCCATGAAATCGGAGGGAATCGTGATTCGAGACACAAAAGCTCTTCTGAAAACCCACGAGCACAGCCATGCCATCCCTGACGAGCGTATGATGACCACATGACTGTCTGCTCTTACCTGATGATCACACACTGGTTCTCCATGTCAATCATCATGTTGCGGTACATGTTGTCTGCCAATGCATAGATATGTGGGGGATTCTCATACTGGGCCTGTAGTGGAATAACAGTTACTAATTGCATTGTGCAGTCATTTCATAATTCTCACCAATGCACTTCAAAAATTGCAGCATTCTGTAATGTCTATGCTCTTAATAATCCTGGCCAAAGATTTCAGCTGAACAAGACTGTGATATTGTATTGTGTTGTGCCTTGAATGAACATGTCAAGTAAGTGCTTTCCCCCACCACTATGAAGTTATACTGCAGGACTAGTTAAAGTACCATTCAAGGGTCATGCCATTCAACTTCCCCAAATGCACTGCTTGAAGCACACACAACTCCATTCCCCCCTTACTGTGCAGGCAAAGAGGAAGAGCTCAAGAGTGATCTGTGCCGTTCCCCCTCAGTCCGATTTAGCGTCCACCAGCACAAGCACAGACATGTAGCAATAGCAGTTTCTTCTGCAAAAAGCCTTCACCAGGGGAGGGGTGTGGCAATTACTCATCAACTTGCTCATACTGTCAACTACTTCTCTCTCTCTCGTGTCTCTCTCATGTCTCTTTCTCTCTCTCTCCCTCTCTCTCTCGTTTCACCTTGAGAAGAAATGATGCAGGATAGTTTGACTTACTGCAGCCTGGTATAATTCCACTTCTCGGTCAGTGAAGTATGGCAGTTGTTTGAATGGGTTGACTGAAATCAACACCGGGCCGATATAAGTCTTAGAGGAGGTGGGTTAAGGTGAAAACTCATCAAACGGATCAAAAAGATATTTTGATTAATAACAATTAATAACATGTTGGTATACATCATCCAAGTTACAGCACAGTCTAATCACAACCTTACACTGTGCATTTGCAGGTTGAGAGGGATGCCTATGAAGTATATGACTGTTGCAACAAAACAAAACACACAGTATATAATTATGTTTCATCCTTTGATTGCATACAACATTCTTTCAAAAGTATTTCAAAAGCAAACAGAGCTTAAACGGTCTACATCAGTCATTCTGAGTGTGCACTGCTGTGCAGTTTAAGGATACAAAGATGTAGTCATCCATGTATCTCTTCTTGAGGTTGTCTGTGATGGAGTCTTCATTGATCTTGGAGAGCAGGACCATATCGTCCACGCCACTCACCTTCACATTCTGGGTCTGCCAGTGGTAGCGCTCCTTACTCCCCTAACACACACACACACACACACACAGAGAGATGGACAGTTCAGTGGAGATTTACACGCAGTTTAATCAACACAACACATTTCATCTGTACTCTGTGCAGTTTTGGGACAGATCTTTTAATATCCATCTGTTTCCTTCATAAGTGTTTAAGTGGTCTAGAGCAGCCTCTGTGTTCATCTTCCTGAGTCAATGGGCCACATGTGCTGATGTTATAGAATATCCACATTTGTTAAATGGTAAATTACAGTGCCTAAAAGCATCTGCCAAATAACTACATGTTAATCCAGTTATGACTCCACTTTAGTCACATGTTTCTTGGGGAGGCACTTCAGGAAGGGAAGCATTACCTACATGACCAGCGTGACACCGATACCAGGCTTAATGAGGTCATTTGGACCATAAAAAACTGAGTATACAATTGGATGGATTTGCCCATTCAGAACACAGGAAAATAGCACTTTCCTGGTTCAAGGCAATACAATTCTACCCTACAATTATCTAGGATAGGCGTAGGGTATCGTTCAAATGGTATCGTTTCTGATTCTTATTGATTCCAAAAGCTAAAACAATGTTTAGGAAAAACATATATCTAAGAGTTAATCGAAAATTCAGAAGTGAATATTTATTTACAAGTATAGATCTACAGAGATATCCACAGCTTATCAGAGCAACTGTCCATGTTATTTATTGGCAAGTCTAAGCGTAGGCGACAAACGTCATTAGCCTACTTGTCGTTATCTGCAATAAGCTAATCAAGGAGGTATTATGTTTATGTTTACTTGATAGGCAGAACCAAATTTAAAACGTTTCAAATAATTTCTTAATTTTTCGACCAATCCCAGTTCCAGTTCTTTCTATTTGATCTTCGGCTTCTTCCTTATATATTCTACTCGAGTCTAAAATGCCAGTTCCCAATCAAGTGAATGAAGAGGATTGGTATTGGTTTGGTTCAAATTAACTGCAGCATTGTCTGTCTGGTAGGGATTCGGATGTATTATTTTGTCCCCTGGCACATTAACTACAAATTACTCATTAACTCAACAAATATCTACCCACCCAGTGGGAGGAATCTGAATTATTGCTGGGTGTGAAACTGCTGCACAGTTCCTGACCTAGAGTGTGACACACAGGTATAGCATGCTTTCACGCCGTCATGTCTGCAGCAGACTAATGTGCTTACTCTACAGTACACCAACAGTTTAATGCATTTAGACAGTGTGATCCTTAAACAAAGAGCACTTTGTATCTTACGGGCTCCCTCTTCTGCTTTTGGTAAGATGTGAAGCACTTTGGGTCAACGGTTGTTGTTTTGAATGTGCTAAAGTGACTTGACTTACTGGACACCTTAACACATTACTGGGCATGGAATAGCTCAATAGAGTACACTTAGAATCAAGAGATTCTGGTGTCAACTGAGAATAACATCCCTGGGAGGTGCAATGTAATTGTATGTGGCCAATGTTTGTTCCCTCACAGAAGCGACATGAATAAATAAAAAGGTGAAGTGAACAAACACAGTGTATTCACTCTTGCATACTGTAAACAATGTGTTTGTGTCAATAACATTTGAGCCTATCACTGTTGATGTAGGCTATTAATTGGAAGAGAATATTTTCAAACAAAAAAAAAGTGCTCAGTTGTGATGTCAGAGCCAGTGACACATATCCTGAATACTGCTCCTCATGACTGTGCACAAGGATTTTTTATGATCATGCAGGTATTTCTGAAAAACTAGAGATGATTAAGCAATACGCTCAGAATTACTACTGGCTACTGCCACTCTCCTGTACACTCTGATTTGAATGACAGTGGAATTGTGAACCTGACAGATGAGTAAGCACTATGATATGATACTACACTAGAAATGATTGGAGTAGGCATACGTTTTAGGCTATATATGGACCAGAAACATCAACGTTTTTTATTAGCTATATTTTATGATCTATCAAAACCGTTGATGTTTCTGTCATAACTGCAGGTTCTGCTTTGCAATGATTGAGCCACAGAGAGCTGAATTTAGTGGCACAGTCTAATGAGGAATGTGTCAACATGTCAGATGGTGTTGATGTTGCAACAGCTGGGTAGGCAGGCTACTATGGAGAGGGTAAGCTGGACTTTCACAACAGAAGAGGAACACTTGTCACTGTCATGAGTATGGCCATGGAAAGAGTGAGTAACATGCCACCATCAGATGTTTCAGATTCTTTAAAAATATATGGCACAGCATAAAACGTGTGGCTTGTCAGTTTGGCTCCTCTCAAACGAATTTAGAGTAGGCATGGTCTACATTGTCACACTAGTTTCCATGACAAAGTCTGTCTGTATGGGACAGATCTATATCCTTCTCAGTTTAGGCTACGTTCCTTGCATTCCCCCCACGGTGATTGTGAGTGGCCCTGCCCAGACACGTTGGCCCTCGTTCACATTATTTCTGTAATAGTTCTACCTGGTCGCCGTGTACAGATTAGGTGTAGCCAAACTATGCTGTCTGAACAACATGTAACGCAAACGAACTTGTTAAATCAGTGGCTGCGATAAAACTCATTTTCACTTTCAAAATGCCAAAAGCAATTAAGCACACAAATAGACTTAACATCGTCTATGAAAATGATCAAGATTCTGCGCGTCACTTTTGCATCTGCCACCTACTGTACGACCGCAAAGAAAATATCAGGATTCGGTAAACAAAACACGTAGTATCTGATTTGTGCGATTTACTTACGCCTACCTCAGAGATAATTAGAAAACGAATTATTCGCAATCACCTATCGTCTCTCCACAAATACGATTAGATGAATATGGTGCATATTTCCCTGTGCGTTCTAAAGGATTGCTCAGTTATTAGTTAAAACTTAAAAATGTTAAGTGTCTTGGGACTTACCATGGTTGTTCGGCGATTGTTATACTTCCTGTTACTTCAAAATGGTGAAGAAAGAAGAAACACTCCAATCACTACGGAGTGCAGAATCTTATTAATCTCAGATTAGGCTACTCTGGTTTAAGTGGTAAATTCAAAAGGTCCATTTCATTTCAAAGGTCCAACATATTACTTTTCCACAACGGAATATTTTCATTCTCTGACCACTCCTTGGACTTTTCTGGCCAGGAACACTGGTGCAAAGGGAGAGGCCAGGTTGTATGAAGTTGGAGGTGAAGAAATTGATGAACAGCGGCAAGTGTGGACAGGTAGGGCAAAACTCCGATGCGCGTCAGGCATTGTGGGAAATAAGTAGGAAAAGGCAGGATATCAGTCACAACAGTGCCATCTGACGACGGAGAAGTAGAATCGCCGTAGGGAGAAAAATACACTTTTCTAAACCCACTTCACAGTTTATCTCTTCATAAAAATATAAAAGATCAACTCTCTGCGAAATAAAAGCGATTCACATAGCCTAATTTGCCTGGTTTGAACAGGTGTAGCCTAATTATTTTCCTAATGTTTAGAATGCGTAAATGCGTAATGGCGTGTCTAGACCTCCAAGATATATCCAAGTTCACAGATGCAGGGCAAATTGTCCAAATAAAATGCAAACCAGAGCGTTACAGAATTTTTATCATTCACCCTAAACGATGACCTCAGCGATTCAGTTCCTCACAGACAGAGGCGGATGAGTGATTGATGTACAGATTAAGTCATATGCCACGTTTCGGACATGACTAAAGGCAGAATGGAGTATGACCAAATACTGGATTGCCTACATCCGTAATTAGTACCGAATGACCTAATGTATTCTTGATTTCATGGGAAACTGTCAAGCAATACGTTTGCTGTAGAGCTCAACAAATTCTTGCTCACTTCATAAAATCTATCATTATCTTCAAAGGCAAGGCAATATTAAATTAAGAGATGGGTGGCTGTTCATGATTTACAAAACAGATGGACAAACAAGTACATTTAATTTATTATACAAAGAGACATTCACAAGTTAAGGGAGGTCATTCACATGATCATAAGAGCTGGTCCGTTAAAACAGGTTACAAAGAAACAGATCTGACAAAAGAAACACAAACATGTTGTAGAAAAATGAAAAGAATAGTTCCTAAATGGGATTGCAAAGGAGTTAGGGAGGTTTACAACAAACAAATACATTCTGAATGATTTGTTCTTATGTGTTCACACACATTTTGAGACTTACAAATCAGAAACAGGCTTTTTTTTAAACAGGTTTTTTGAAACATGAGACCTTTGGGAGAAATGCAGATGGCATTTTTTTTTAAATGCAGGGAAATACTCATTGGTTTCAGGGAACATCACACCAGTCTTTCTGATGGCATAGTCCCTAAACATATCAGCTCCCCCTTGTGAAAAAGTAAAGTGTCTTCAAAAAGCTCCAAAACCTTTATTAAACCTCTGACATTCATCTACCCCACAAGCTCATTGAAATGTCTGGTATCGTCTTGTCCCACATCATGGATTGAAAGCCCTATTGGTTTCTCTCGACATCTTCAGAGGCACTCGATCACAAGAGCATCAGTGTTTCTGTTACACTCTACTCCAGCACAGCCAAATGCTATACGTTCAGTGGCTCAGAGACTACGACATGGAAAAAGATGACTGCTCCAGCTTCCTCCTTCTCCTCTTCCGTCAGATGATTTCATGAGTCAAAAAGTCTGACAAGGACAAAACTTGCCAGCGACTTTGAAATGAGGACAAACAGCTGAGGTTGCATGCTGACCGACCGATCGATCAACTCGAGTTCAAAAAGGAAAAAATCTGGGAAGGCTTAAAGCTGCACGCTACCCAGAACTGTGTTTTGGTTCACTGGAGATCAGCTAGGAGAGCTGTGCACTGGGTGTTTTCCACTTCTAAATATTAGCAGCTTGAAATATAAAGGGACACCTTGGATCATCATCTGCACCCAGAACAGTCCTGTGAGAGATGATGTGAGAGAATCGTATCATTGCTCTGATGTGTCGAGTGTCGACACCAACATAGTGCTCTCAGTTATTTCTCGTAACACACAGTCCAGTTATTCCCCCTCAGATAAATCAGAACTCAACCACACATTCTGATCAATTTTGTGTTATACCCTACATACTACAAATGTTACCAAATGTTAAATTAATCTAACGTTAGTCATTAAGTTGTCTTTGGATCTCCACGTACCACGGATCAGTTGGTCTGATACAGGTTAGGAGAAATGGTGAAAAATGAGAAAAAGAAACTGGACAAACAATATACTGACTAGTCACACCTGAAACCAGAAAGCACATCAAAACTGAAGGCTCAGGCTCCTTCAATAGGAGAGGCTCCTACTCATGAGCAGGCTTTTCACACGTCTAACAGGTGGGCTAATCCAAAGGAGAAGACTGAATGACTGTACTGGCTACTTCCCACAGGTTCCCACTCTCTGCTGCTACTGCCTACTGGAGTTGGGAAACCAGTTCTGGAGCATGGCGCCTGATTTGTGTATAGGAAAGTGATTAGGCGTTTTACACACAATGATGGGGGAAGGGGGGGGGAGGGGTGTAGTCCCACAGACATGGTGAAAGTGAGGCGTCGCTGACTGGATGCTGGAGCGAAGGAAAGCCTGTGTGCTGAAGAGCCTCTGGGGAGTTTCTGAGAGGCACTGGGGAAGCTGGACAAAAACCATTACAAACTTATTACACAGGGGTCTCAAGAGGAGAAGACTAATAAATACACAACACAACAAAAATAACAACAGCCAGGAGGTCAGGAGGTGAAGCAAGGAGACAACAGGAGAGAATGAAAAAAACATAAAAGGAGAAATCAAAAACAATTTAAAAAGAAAAAAAAAAAAAAAGAACTTTAACTTCACAGCTGAGACCTCTTCAGTCAGGGTATAAAATCCATGAGATAAGATATCAGTCTAGTTGGTAGGGTTGGCTCTCAAGGGCTGACAAACACAACAGAGAAAAGATGTTTGTGTATGTGTGTGTGTGCATATGTGTATGATAAGAGTGTTGACTGGAAAGCAGAGGATGACCAAGAGGGATGGGGCAGTGTGAGGAGGAGGAGGAAGAGGAGGAAGGAGTGGTCTTTTGCATTGCAAGTGGTGCCGCCTTTCTTCTGTAAAGTAAAAACAAAAAAAAGTAAAAAAAAAAAAAAAATCCTGTGCTCTGGTCCGCATCCATTCCAGGAGGAGCAGTTGGCCCAATAGGGTTTGCAGAGGCATCCCAGTGGCCACCCCAGGTCACATGATGCCGTTGGTGAGGTACTGGAAGCCGTCGTACAGCTTGGTGGTGATGGAGCGCATGGAGCCGTCCACCATCTGCTCCACCAGCACCTGCAGCTGCTCCTCCGTCAGGCTCATGTGGAAGCGCTCCTTCAAGTAACGGATGGTGCTGGACCCATGGAAGCAGGGCAGCTGGGAGCCTGGGGAAGGAGCCGGAGGTTATGAATGAACAGTAGTAGTAGTAGTAGTAGTAGTAGTAGTAGTAGTAATAGTGTTAGTAGTTGTATTAGTATTAGTAATCGTTAATAGTAATAAAATCAGTAGTAGTAGCAGTAGTGGTAGTAGTGGTAATAAACCTAGTGAAAACTAAACTTATATGTGTGGGTCTTTCTGTTGGTTCAGCTGTTTGGTGAAAGATAGAAACAATGGCTAATGGGTTCACTGTGCTGTTCTCATCTTGTTTGTGCTATTGGTTCAACATTTCAAAACTCTGGTATTGGTTCTACATTTTAAAAAGTGCTCAGAACCATGGACAGACCTCCCATAAACAGTGACTACTGGGATTTGAATGTGCATTTACAAAGAGTTGGGTTGAGTTGGGTTGGGCTGGATTGGGTTGGGTGGGGCAGAATTGGGTATGCTTTAGAATTTAGAATGTGCTCCAATGGCAACGATCTCCAGAGGAAGCTGTTCTCTATGGTCAGCACCTGGTAGCCCTGGTGTGTGTGTGTGTGATGCTGTGTAGCCCTGGTGTGTGTGTGTGTGTGTGATGCTGTGTAGCCCTGGTGTGTGTGTGTGTGTGTGTGATGCTGTGTAGCCCTGGTGTGTGTGTGTGTGTGTGTGATGCTGTGTAGCCCTGGTGTGCGTGTGTGTGTGATGCTGTGTAGCCCTGGTGTGTGTGTGTGTGTGATGCTGTGTAGCCCTGGTGTGTGTGTGATGCTGTGTAGCCCTGGTGTGTGTGTGTGATGCTGTGTAGCCCTGGTGTGTGTGTGTGTGTGTGATGCTGTGTAGCCCTGGTGTGTGTGTGTGTGTGAAGCTGTGTAGCCCTGGTGTGTGTGTGTGTGTGTGATGCTGTGTAGCCCTGGTGTGTGTGTGTGTGTGATGCTGTGTAGCCCTGGTGTGTGTGTGTGATGCTGTGTAGCCCTGGTGTGTGTGTGTGATGCTGTGTAGCCCTGGTGTGTGTGTGTGATGCTGTGTAGCCCTGGTGTGTGTGTGTGTGTGTGATGCTGTGTAGCCCTGGTGTGTGTGTGTGATGCTGTGTAGCCCTGGTGTGTGTGTGTGATGCTGTGTACAGGGATTAAAGCAAAAAAAAATCCTGAGCCTGAACTTTTTTAGACTCATGCATGCGACTCTATACGACACTATATTGGTCGATCGATTGGAAACCGGTTTACTTTTTGGAGTGTTTGCACACGACACAGGCCTTGTTTGTGATGTTGGACCCCAAGAAAGGCCGATAGGTGGCAATAGTAGTCCAACACACTACAATATGCTACATGTAGCATTTAGGATTTCTTTTTATATCAAGTTTTGCTGCTAATCTTTGTCTTTGACAGGTTACAAATTGACCTACAATCATAAGGTGTCATGTTGTCAGGATATGTGAAATTGGAAGGCAGGCATTTGAAGAATAAGATTTAGTTGCAACCACTTAAGTTAAGGTATTCAAAAAAAGACAATGATTCTCTTTCTAAAGAGTAATAGCAGTGTTTCCCACAGATTAGAAGGCAATGTGTGGTGGTCGCCTCATGTCTGACTTTTTATCACCTTGCTTTCACATTGTGAATTTATTTATTTAATGATTTTTTAACATGATGTAAAGCACACACACACACACACACACACACACATGTAATTATTTAATACATTCTGTATATTCTGATATTCATAACAGCAAACTTTATGCAGCTTATAGCCTGCTATTCATATTACAACTCCACCTCTTAAATTCAGCTGTTTGATTGAAGCCTCTAAATATTGTAGACAAAGTAGCAGAGTTGGCTAGTTTATCATACTCTAGAGTCTAGCTGGTTGGACTGTTCAGTGTCCCCACGTGTGTTTAAGTTTCAAGGTAAGCTCATACTTTTTCTCCTTGGGACAGGCCCTTTAAATCTTGGAGTTGAAAAACATTGGTATTGAGATGGTCAGTCAACTTGAATGCAGAGTTTTAATCAGATGTGTGCAGCATAGCCTACTAATGATGCTAACCGTATTTAACAATAATTCAGCTAGTCGTCTTCTGTGCGTCATTGCGTTCACGATTGTGAATGTTTCATTTGGATTAAATGTGCATGTCGAGGGGCGGGTGTCCATTGAGTGCGCACGAGAGCGGGCCAAGGAGAATTCGTTTACTTATATACGGTTTGGTAAAGTTGCAGGCATAGTCTACAAAATTTGCGGAAGAACTTATGCTTCCACCCGCAGCGTCAGGTACATTAGTGCGACCGCGCTTCCAGGGATGATCTCGTTATGGAGACAGACGCGGTGTGCACGAAGAGGAGTCTAGTCTGCGTCTGAGTGTGTGTGTGTGTGTGTGTGTGTGTGTGTGTGTGAGAGTGTGACGCGTGAGTGACAGAGAGGCAGAGCAGGGAAAGGAAATTCAGCTTAACGAATGCTGCGTGTTTTTCAATAGCGTTAACAAATAAATAATATTTAAAAAAATGAACGCAGTCAATGGCCGCACGCCGGAATTCCGGCACGGTGCCGGAAAACTTTAATCCCTGTGTGTAGCCCTGGTGTGTGTGTGTGTGTGTGATGCTGTGTAGCCCTGGTGTGTGTGTGTGATGCTGTGTAGCCCTGGTGTGTGTGTGATGCTGTGTAGCCCTGGTGTGTGTGTGATGCTGTGTAGCCCTGGTGTGTGTGTGTGATGCTGTGTAGCCCTGGTGTGTGTGTGTGATGCCGTGTAGCCCTGGTGTGTGTGTGTGTGTGTGTGATACTGTGTAGCCCTGGTGTGTGTGATCATGATGCTGTGTAGCCATACCTTGCTGCATAATCTCCACTATTTGGACCACCTTCTCCATGTGCTTCCGTGCAGCGATGAGGCCCTGCAGCATGAGCATCTTGTAGTAGTTGAACATGTCCCCATCCAAGCCACCCATAACCTGGGACCAGACAACACCATATCAAAATGAAACACCACCAAGTTACACAGAAATCTGAACACTACCAAGGATTTTATACTCCGTGCATGTCACATCCAAGATACCAAAACTCAAGGTTGGACAACTATCGACTCAAATTATGCAAGATTCATTCCAGTTAATTTATTTAAAGCAGTCCACGGGTTCAAGGAAAATCAATTGAGCTAAATCCAATAATTTCAGGAAGAGTTTTTATGGCTTCAAAAGACAGATTCTCCTTACATCAACAAACTCGCTGGTTAGTTTGAAGGCTGACGTCTCAAAGCCCAAGTTCCTTGGGGAACTGGACAGAATAAAGCCGAAATCAATGTGGATGATGTGCCCTTCCGAGTCCAACAAAATGTTTCCGTTGTGCCTGAGGACAGATGGGAAAAGCGTCACATGCGAAGTTAAGCCAACATGATAGTATATCAAATGTCTAGCTTTCCATTCAGCATCAATCTTCACCTTAAAAAGGAGCAAAACGTAACACACTAACTTAAAAAAACAAATTAAAAAGTAATATAAGCAATTAGGCCTAATCATCACTACAATTCCCAGATAGTTTAATCAAAGCCTTTTGATTCTGCTGACAGCGAGTTGAAAAGCATATCACATAAGCCCTTTTGTTTGTAGCTTTGGCCTCTTCGGAACATTGGCTCACCTGTCCTTGACCTGCAGCAGGTAGCAGATGAGGCAGTAGCCGGCGCAGCTCTGCACAAAGTTGCGCTGCGCGGTGAGGAAGGCCTCGGTGGTGTAGTTGCCGTGCTCTTGCAGGAAGTAGTCCAGCAGCGAGAGCTGGCTCTGCTTCTTCACCTGGTGGATGGACACGGCGTTCACCACCGGCTCGATCATGCCGCTGTCCGAGGAGATGACCAGGATCTTGTACGGCTTGATCCACAGAGGCACCCGCTCCTGTTCCCAGATGCTCTGTGCAAAGAAAACAGAAAGAAAAAGAGAAAAATGTACATTTTTAAATGAAGTTATAATATATAAATGCCAATTTTCTTGTATAATCTGAACTGCAATCATTTGTATGGGTAAATAACAAGGACCTCTAGTTAGGCACTAACTGTTACAGATGCTGTTGAATACATTGGACCTGTACGATTCAGAGATTTCACAAATTCAAATACAATGTTGTCTGGTATAGGAAACAAATGGCAGAGAGGGAAGGCAGTGCATAATTTCTCAGAAATAATAAACTACAGATGTACAGATTGGTTATCATTTGGCATTTCATAATTCCAAGTTATTCTACAACTTTCACATACAGTAAGTGATGGGCTCAAGAGAGGATTATTGTTCAAGGCAAATCAATGTTTTCCAGGCAATTCTTTGTAATCAGGTTTCGTCACTTAACTGAGATCATCTCACGTCATTGTAACAAAATATTATTTTGCACAGTGAGTGAGTACTGTCACTATAGCATTTTATGTCTTGGTATTGGGCAGGACAATTTGGCATTTTTTAAAAATATTTTTTATAACTACCTTGTTATAATATTCCATCATGAATGGACCGGATTCCCTGGTCAGTACTCTGAGCTTACCTGTAGTTGTTTCAACACTTGGTAGGCCAACAGCTCCTGCCTCAAGTCATCTCCACACTTCACAATGACGGACAGCAGGCGCCAGTTGGGGAAGTGCCCATAGGGCGAGCCCTCTCTTATCCGCCTGGCCAGAGCAAACAGCAGACAACACATATTCCTTATTGAACTATATTACATTCAAGACCGTGATGACTGTTTTGTCAATATGTGCTTTGTTAAGTCTATAACCAAAATAATAAAAACATAAAAAAAGACAACACATATGACCCACAGAAATAGCGACAACCAACCCACCAAAGTAAAACATATTCAACAACTAGAAAAGCACTCAGAGAGCGCAGACCTCCGCCTGTATTGTTCCTCCTAGGTTGTCATACATTTGAACCTAAACTATTCAGATCGCCACCACGTGGCCATACCATGCTATTACACGACTAACCGAAAAACATAAACGGCTCCAGAATCCCAACGGTGTTACGAATCACTCCCAAAATCTAATCGTTTCTTCCTTGGGTCATTTCTGACATTCCCTGAAAATTTCATCGTAATCTGTCCATTATTTTTTTAGTTATCTTGCTAACAAACAGAAAGACAAGGAGGTAACAAACAACAAATATAGCCGCAAGCGGCGATGGCGGGCCCGAGCACCTGCGGTGCGGAGACCTGTGAAATTTCGGAATCTAACAAAGCAACATGTGCGTGTTGGTGGGCATGTGCATGAGCAACACACATGCCCACCAAATTTGGTCAATTTTCCTGAATGTATGTGTCAACCACAACAGACAATGCGCTAGGTGGCGCTATGGAGTCCCTAAACCACACCCGAGGCCAGAGCTCTGTCTCTGAATAACTATAGCAATAACACACATGCCCACCAAATTTGGTTCATTTTGGTGAATGTACGTGTCAACCACAACAGAAAATGCGCTAGGTGGCGCTATGGAGTCCCTAAGCCACACCCTAGGCCAGAGCTCTATCTCTGACTATCGATAGCAATAACGCACAAGCCCACCAAATTTGGTTCATTTTCGTGAATGTATGTGTCAACCACAACAGACAATGCACTAGGTGGCGCTATACAGTCCCTAAGACACCTTTGGCCAGAGCGCTGTCTCTGAATAGCTATAGCAATAACACATATGCCAACCAAATTTGGTTCATTTTCGTGAATGTATGTGTCAACCACAACTGACAATGCACTAGGTGGCGCTATAGAGTACCTAAGCCACACCCTCGGCCAGAGCTCTGTCTCTGAATAACTTTAGCAATAACACACATGCCCACCAAATTTTGTTCATTTTGGTGAATGTTTGTGTCAACCACAAGAGACAACACACTAGGTGGCGCTATAGAGTCCCTACGCTACACCCTATGCCAAAGCTCTGTCTCTGACTAGCCATAGCAGTAACACACAAGTCCACCAAATTTGGTTCATTTTCGTGAATGTTTGTGTCAACCACAACAGACAACGCACTAGGTGGCGCTATACAGTCCCTAAGCCACACCCAAGGCCAGAGCTCTGTCTTTGACTACCGATAGCAATAACACACAAGTCCACCAAATGTGGTTCATTTTCGTGAATGTTTGTGTCAACCACAACAGACAACGCACTAGGTGGCGCTATACAGTCCCTAAGCCACACCCTATGCCAAAGCTCTGTCTCTGACTAGCCATAGCAATAACACACAAGTCCACCAAATTTGGTTCATTTTCGTGAATGTTTGTGTCAACCACAACAGATAACGTGCTGCTAGGTGGCGCTATAGAGTCCCAAAGCCACACCTTAGGCCAGAGCTCTGTCTCTGACTAGCAGAAGCAATTCCACATGTAGCTGCCAAATTACATCCAATTCATAGCCTTTTTTCTGCCTATAACACCAACTTCCTGTTTCTTAATAAAACGCCATAATTCAAACCTTTGCCATTTCGATATACTTCTGAAATTCAAAAATCTGGTCGCAATTCCCCTCGGGCAACCCCTCAAGATCATTTTAGTGCTGATATGACATGATTTCGATAAACCGTCTAGGAGAAGTGTCTCAAAATACATGATGTGCAAAAATCATAATCATAATCATAACTCAAATTTGTTTAAGATTCACTATGTAGTGTAAATGTAAAAGTTGTTCAGATTCATGCAACACATCTGCCTACCAAATTTGGTTCATTTTCGAGCATGCACGTCTCAACCACAACAGACAGCGCGGTAGGTGGCGCTATAGAGTCCCTGAGCCACACCCTTGGCCAGAGCTTTGTCTCTGAGTAGCGTTACCAATTCCACATCTTACTGCCAAATTTCAAGAGTTTTAGAGCATGCCAAGTTGGTGAAAAAAGGCCAAACATGACCTGTAAGAGGATTCCACAGACATAATAATAATAATAATAATAATAATAATAATCTGAGCAGAAGCAATAGGGCCTTGCACCTACGGTGCAGCCACTTTCAGTGGCCGCACCTCGGTGCTCGGGCCCTAAAAATCATAACCTCCAGGATCACCGATCCTGATTAATGTGACGGAGAGACACGGAGCAGAGGCACGTACCGCACTTTCTCCTGCCAGGGCTCCTTGAGGGCGACCGCTGAGGGATCCTCTGGGTCCCTTCTGAACGTTGTGGGCGTGTGAGCCAATTGCTCTGAGAGGCGCCGTCTGAATGAGACACAAACACACACACAGTGGTCATGAGTTCAAATCAATGCAACACAATTATATAGTCAATCTATTTTAGAGTGACTGTCTTCAGAACGACGACGTATGTACTGGCTGCTTCTGCACGGCAGTAGTGTATGCAACACTCTCTCCTGATTTTTCACGTAGCTCTCGGTCCCTCGAGGTCACCGTGTAATATTGGTATGGAACCCCCCCCCCAAAAAAAACCCCCAACAACAATCGGTTCTATCTAACTTGAGTTGCTGCAGTCAATGGCTAGAGCTGCCAGGCAGCTGCAGTGCTACACCCTGGAGGCAGGTGCTCAAGCAATAGATAAACAGAGATCGAGATCTATAAGAAAAAGCACCAGAAGTCTCCCTTAATAAATGTTACAATGCAGAGGAGCTAAACCCCAAAAATGTTACTCTCCTTACACAAGTATAACAAATCTCTTTTCTGAACGATACATTAATCTTGAATCTCGGTGGTCTACCTGATGTCCCCTGCGGCAATGAAGATGGGCTCCTTGCTTTCCTGGCTCGTGATGCTGTCCACGGAGAACTGGGAGATGTTGTCACAACTGTTGGTGTGGATTTCTGGCAGCTGGGTTAAAAGAGAAACAGAGAAACTAGTTAGTCATGGGTCTAACAAGGTCTTAAATATGCAGAGAGTACATGAACAACATTAAACTCCAGGCAAACTATGAGGAACATATTACTTCATCTTTTTTAAATCCAAGTTGCATAATGTTTGTTTGTTTAATCATGTACTATTTTCTTGTTATTTAGTAAAGTGTACTGGGACAATGCTGAGTGGTGATTTTGCACTCTAAATAATAAACAGACAGACAGACAGACAGACAGACAGACAGACAGGTCGAGAAATTGATAAGATAACACAAACCTCCACTTGGAGCTCTCCTATGTCATCCACAGACCAGGCCTCGTCATCGTTGTCGTAGTTGGGCACAGGGTAGAAGCTGGTTGCTCGCTGTTCAGCCGTGATGCCACAGTCCGGAAGGTTCTCCACTGAGCGCGTGCTGCGAATTCGCGTCTCTGGAATCCGCACCGGGACATTGGAGGTCTCAAAGTTCTCACACTCCAGAACCTCCACATAGATTAAGTAGGGAGCCTGTAGAGGGAGTTAGGACACACATCAAAGGATTTGTCAAAGTTAAATACATATTGCACTTTTATAGTATACATATTACACATAAAATAAATACAAAGAATTATATTACACTTAAAATAAAATACATTAAACGTTTAAACCAGGCCATCTATGAGAAAATTTCATCCAACCCAAAACTAATAGCAACATAAAGTGTTTTTGTTGCATTCAGTACATGAAACCTTCTAATATTACATACCAAAAGTGCATGAAAGTCCAAGTGGTGGAACATAATGAAACTGACATCATTTGTGCATAGTGTAGGTGAAAAGCCAGTTTTACTGAACTCTCATAGTACATGTGATAGGTGAACATTAGGTAATTTTCTTTCTCCATAAAAGCAAGAAACGTTGTACACTTGTAGTTTGGACCTCTGAGCATTTCCAGATATGAAACCATCATTATAAAACCCCTAATGGTCACTGAGGCTACCCAGGCTGTATGCAGAGTTTTGAAAACTCGGTCACAATACATAGCAGCCATTTTTTAATCATCTGGCTCAGCTGGATGGAGACCATGCCCAGTAACAAGGCCCACAAGGGGGCCAATTACATCTTCCTTGTGCATCTGTACTTCAATTTAAAGCAATAGTGATGCAACCGTATATTTCCCTATCCTATAATGTACGCCCTGTATTATCTTTATTATCATCATCAATATTATCATAATTTAAAATGCTGAAATTGCTTTTGACTTCATAGGTCTTTTACCTTTGTGCCAGTCTTGACATTGAGAAAATGGAAAACTGTTCTACTCATCTATGCTTTGAGTTTGTTTGCTGGATCCATCACAGTTAGTAAGGTCAATCTTACATTCCACAAATTAGAACATTTTTAAACCAAATAATACAAAATAAGTCCTGCACGAGTCTTTGCAGAAAATAAATCCTGCTTCTCAATGTTTCTTCTCTTCATCCCCTACTCCAGCAACTCACTACTCACAACTCTCTCTGTGTGTGTGTGTGTGTGTGTGTGTGTGTGTGTGTGTGTGTGTGTGTGTGTGTGTGTGTGTGGGGAAGATCTAGTGGCAATACAGACAATGTCAAGCGCTTCCCCAGGTCATGTGATTTCCCTTGTGTAGTCAGTCTTTGTTCACATTTACCTAAACAGCACTGTTACTGTGATTTCCTGTGTATTAGCCGCATTGTGTATAAGCCGCAGGACAGTAAATGCAAGTTAAAAGGAACAAAACCATATTAATTTCCCCCCGTATATTAACCTCAAAGCTGAAGAAATCAATGTACAAGCCACGGCTAAAAGTTGGGAAATTACGGTAGCATTCTGTCGGCCTGTATCGCGCTAACAGATCAGGGTTAGCGTGTGTGTCCGTCCTCCTCCTCCTCCCTGGCGCACCCACCTTGTCTTTGGAGTTGAGCACCACGGCCTGCGTGTGGGGCACACGGACCACATGGTGGTCAAACGGCGCCGTGGGCAGCCAGACGCGCGCGGGCAGCTTGTGGTTGAGCAGCGACAGCTCCGAGATGAGGCGCTGGGTCTTCTGCTCCTTGGTGGGCAGGGTGGCCAGGCGCTTGCCGATGCCCATCAGGGACTTGATGAACTCCCTCTGCGGCGTGAGGCGCACGGGCTACGGGGAGAGAGAGAGAGAGAGAGAGAGAGAGAGAGAGAGAGAGAGAGAGAGAGAGAGGCGGGTGCAGACGCCAAGGAGAACACCGGATATTAGATACGTCGAGAAAATGGCGGCTGTGAAATAAAACATGAAGAGAAAATGCTTTTGATTGTTGTACAACTGAGAGTTTGGTAGGGAATTTACACTACTCTAAACTGTTATGTCATACTGAAACAGTCTGCAAACAAGACAGAGCATACTTCACCTGGGAGCTCACACACACCAGCTTTGTTTCTCATCAAAAACTGTAACTCACATCATTATGCATCTCATGGGCGATGTTTGTTTTACAGTTACATGACTTTAAGGGAGGCAGGCATTGATAAGTCAGAGGACAGAAGTTCAGGAAATGTTCATGTTCACAACACCAGATGGAGGCATTTACCCAAGTCCATGACTCACAGAGGAGAGAGAAAGAGAGAAAGAAAGAGAGAAAGAGAGAGAGAGAGAGAGAGAGAGAGAGAGAGAGAGAGAGAGAAAAGAGAGAGAGAGACAGTCCCTTCATGCCAAATCATAAGAGATGCCAGTGGTTGGCCCCCGTCGTAAAAAGTGGACCCACTCTTACCAAGTATGCTCTGGAAAGCCTTCTGTAAAGACTCCCTCATACAGACTGGGTGAATGCTGACATAAGTATGGGCTGCTAGATACCTGTCTTATGTCTGAGGAAGGGCAGTGTGTCCCGAAACGTTACATGTGGTGAATAAAAGAAAAAAGATTGGAGCTTTAGTGTGCAGACTTTTCTGTCCTTTTTACTTTTTTTTTGTTTTTCCCAATGCAAATGCACACTTGACAAGAGGGGTGCAAAGTAATTTGAAGATGGAATATGTGACTACATCCCAAATGCTTTAACCCATCTACAAATCCGTTAGAGTTAAACTCGCTTCGGACAGCTGGCCATTCATAAACCTACAATACATGACAAAATCTTTCTGAATGGAAAGATGAGCCAAAGTTCAAACCAGTTCCCAACCTACAAGTCCAAAAGACATGATTGAATCCAAGACACATGGAGAGTGATTTGAGCTCATCCAAATTGAGACAGAACCAAAAACAAACGTACAAGTAAGCATGGATTAAATCAATTTAGCAAGCATGTTATCACAACTTTTAGAGCAGTAAAACACTGGCTCACTAGTTTTCACAGACTCTTTACAAGTACAAACTTGTGCAAACATTCAATTTATGACTAGACATTACAATTGTGATCCATGCTTGTAAATTTCAAAGGAATTCCTGCCAGAGCAGGAGAAGATGGCTGATAAAACAAACCCTGAGAACAACCAATGGAAACAGATAACAGACCACAATGCACCACAGAACAACATTCAAAGGGGGAAAGGGGAGATACAGGGCTGAGAAGAGGGGGGGGGGGGGTGCATGGGGATAGAGGAGAGAGTGGACTTACTGTACCAGTCTCTAACTCAAGACTGTCACAGCTGGAAGCCAGATCCTGGGAAAGAGAAGGATTCTGTGGAGGGTGGAGGGGGGGGGGGGTGTTGGGTGGAGGAGGGTGTGGGGGTTGTGAGGTTTGTGCACAAAAGAGGGGAGAGTAGGGAGTGGGGTGCAAGACAAAACAGAGCACAAAAAAAAACAAAAACAGAGCGCACTGTTAGAAGCTCGCTTTGACTGGTTCACATGGGATGGGCTGGGAGGAGAGTAGACTGTGTACTCAATTTCAACTTGAATACGGGGGCCGGAGGGGTGGGAGTGTATCTCGTCCCCCCACATCTGGGTTTGTTAGTCTGCAGAAGTCCTCAACTTCGATGTGTTTGTTTAATGACTGGGCTGAGGGCAGCCTGACCCCTGAGGAAGACTTGGGACTCGATGATCTCTCTCTCTCTACAGCTGGGGGACGGCTGGATTGATTGAGGGGGAGCGTTAGTAGCAGACCCAGACGGCCAGGATCCGACTTCCAAACCTCAGCCCCGCGTCTCCCTAATATAATCCCCACTGGGATGGCTGAGCTCCGGCCCGCCTGTGGCCAGCGTGTCCGTCCTGGCTGCACCGTGACCGCCGCTGAGGACAGGGTCAGGGATTACAGGCTAGAGGGAGGGACAAGCGGCCAGCTGAGCAGAGCAGAGCCGAGCCGCTTCAGGGCACTTCAACTGAGCGCTGAGAAACAAGAGTGGCTGGCAGCACAAAACCTCAGACTGTCTTGACCACACACACACACACATACACACACACAGTGACTAAGGAACCGGTTGCACTGCAGCAGAGAGCACATGATGCCTGAGCCTTCAACTGTTGGGGAGAGAGTGACCCAAAGCCTGTAGTCTCACATGACCACAGTCAGCCAAGGGGAAACTTACACAAGGAGAAAACGGGCCAGAAAAAGGAGAAGGAAAGGGTGTGTGTGTGTGTGTGTGTGTGTGTGTGTGTGTGTGTGTGTGTGTGTGTGTGTGTGTGTGTGTGTGTGTGTGTGTGTGTGTGTGTGTGTGTGTGTGTGTGTCTCTGTCCACACTGTGTGTGTGTGTGTGTGTGTGTGTTATGAAGGAGGTATAATGGAGGACTAACATCAATATCTCCTGCTGAAATGTGTAGTGTACAGTAAGGGGTGCTGTTTGCAGGTCTAAATAAAGCCTTGTTATCAGGGCGAGTGGAGCAGAGTCCAAAATCCTCTCTGATAAAGATGCTCACAGACCATCCGCAATGCCACCTCACTCCGGGGGACCTTTTACAGGCCGCTGCTGTTCAAACAGACAGGGAGCAAAACCTTCCCTGAGGCAAGAGCAGACCATTAATCACGGACCTGACACACACACACACACACACACACACACACACACACACACACACACACACACACACACACACACACACACACACACACACACACACACACACACACACACACACACACACACACACACACACACACACACACACACACACACACACACACACACACACACACACACACACACACACACACACTAGAGGAGTGGCTCTAATGGACATGTCATGACCCAGCTTCTAACTGCAAACTGTTCATTTTATAGGTTTGTGTTAACTGTGCATTGTTTGCTGGACAAAGGCTGCAGACATAAAGAGCATCGGCCTTGTGCACAGCGAGTTCTGTTTGCAGACAGGGGCAGTTTGGAACGCTGAGCGCCTCAGGCTTCAGAGCTAAACATGGGAGACGGGAACAGGACACATCATTTAGGGTTCAGATCTGAACTTTTAAACCCGACTGTGGGTTTACAAAATGTGTAAAAATACACTGACATTTGCGATCTGTAAAATTCCCAAGGGGAAACATATTACGGGTGAACCCAACGACTTCCTAGAGTATGGCACAGCATCAACTTCCACTAGCCTATTAAAGAGGCAACATCAATCAACTTCAACAGGCCATTAAACCCTTTCCCTTCCAGATAGGCTTCCAGCAACTGATATTACACTAAATCCTTCTTGGAAACATCAGCATGCTTACTTTCCAGTTATTAACAGCAGTCTTCCATTTCTGTGCCTGCGAAATATCAGGTACTTCACTGTCAGATAGATGTGAACTTGAACTGGTGGCCTGGGTAATCGGCTAGGCGTACTTGGTGAAAGTGACTCAGTAAATCCAGATCGTATACAAACATAAAAGAAATGCACTGTTGGATGTGGCTGGCCTGTGTGCAGAGTAACAGGTGTGGAGCTGACTCGACATATCATCAGTAAATAGAGCAGCCAGGGGATGGCGGGCCGAGGTGACCTTGGGAGGCTAGAGGCAACCGAGCTGGCCACACAACCACACCCACCCACCCCCCCACACACACACCCACCCACACTGACCCCCGACTGATCAAAAGAAAGAGGGATGGTTAAGCGGACAAACAAATGACATAACAGAGCGAGTGTGTGTGTGTGTCTGTGGGTGAGTGTGCCTGTGCGTCTGTGGGTGAGTGTGCCTGTGTGTCTGTGTATGTGTGTGTGTCTGTGGGTGAGAGTGCCTGTGGGTTAAGTGTGACTGTGCCTGTGTGTGTGTGTGTGCGCTTCTGTCTCTGGGTGAGTGTGCCTGTGTGTGTGTGTGTGTTTTTTCTGAACAGGGTCAGCACGGACGATGTGAGAGAATAAAAGGTTCTGACATAACGGAGGCTGTTGCACACGGATGGGCAGAGCAGAGGTCCTGATCTGGTGTTATATCACGTATCAGTGCTGCCTCTCTGACTCTCCCCGACGGGACTGTAGGGCCTCCACCGATCCCCTTACGTAACCACCTGCAACAACCCAGCAGACTGGCAGGACCGTTAGCCTTTCCCCCCACGCACCTACCACATGAAGTTTGCCATTACTGACACACCCCCGCCCCACAAAAAGCCCTTAAACAAACACTGCTGAACAACAACAACAAACAATATGAAAGTATGTGTGGAGAGATAGAGTTGTTACGGCAAGCAGATGACAGTGAACAGTCTAATTTCCTAAGTCACAGCTCTGGTATAAAATGCTGCATTTGACGCTCCTCACTCAACCCCTCACACGCGTTACTATCATTATCTCCTCACAAGGGAGCGCGAATACAGTTGTAAGGCAGGTTTTCAGATTCCTTTGAGGCAGATGAGAGCTGAATGCCTTTTGCTGCTAATTTACATCTGTGTGAGCTTCTGATAGCTCATTGTTGTCTCAGCTGGCTGTGGCCGGAACCCCATCAAGCAGGCATCAACACTTCCCCCATCGATTCAGTGAAAGTCAAATTGACAACTTCTGAAATACTCATAAAATGTATGTTGTAAATGTAATACATCCATGTTTGGTCTTGAATTAACACTTGTAATGTGAGCAACAGCCTGATCACGATTTCATTGCAATCTAATGTATTTGTACATAGTTATAGACTAAGAAATACACTATAGAGTTTTAGACGCCACACCCACTTTCAGGTAAAGAAGCCCTGCTGAGCTGGGGGTGGCTGGATGAATGAAAAGAGAATCTCTTGCAGTGATTCGCTCTCTGCTCACTTTCTCAGCTTTGGGCAAGAGGTGACTCTTCTCTTCCTGCTCTGCTCTGGTCTAGGCAAGAGGTCACACTGACCTCTCTGCCTCTCTCTCTCTCTCTCTCTTCCTCTCTCTCTCTCTCTCTCTCTCTCTCTCTCTCTATCTTTTGATTTCTTTATGGGGTTTGTTATTTTCATTATTTGATATATTGTTTTATCTGGTGTATGTAGCATTGTAACTTGGTAACTTGTTAAGGTTTAAGTCCAAGTTTATTGTTTTGTTTTGAGGTTAAGTTCATTTTCTCCTTTGTTCCTTTGTTCAAGGACAATTACTGATACTTTTACTCTTACCTAAGGCTTAAGGCCTAATAAATGGTTAATTCTCCTCGCTCAGTTTGCATATCTCTAAAGTCTAGTTGTGCCATTCCATTCTCTGCCATAGTTAACATCATCAGTTATTTGGTAATGTATTAGAGGTACAATATATCTATGGAGTCAGATTTAATCGTGGTGAATTTCCTAATAATATTACCATTTAACTCCACATGGCTACTGATCCATTGTTCTTCACGCATGTAAAGGGACAACGTCCGACGTGTTTGTGTAGCGCGTTTGGGATTGTTTTTGCACCCTCTTACAAGTGGCGACCTCGACGTGATCGTTATGACGGGATGTACCTATATTTCTGAAATTTGGTGAGTAGAAAAACTTCTTAAAGACGTGTAGCAGAAAGCACACGCATAGGCCTACGCATTATTTTCGCTATCAACTCACCTAAAGATTCAGAAACTTTGCTCTCTCCGTTATACGGAAATACGAACATGGACAGATGTAGACACGTGATAATATTTCTTTGTTTAATACATTAAGACAGAAAATGGCTAAAATTGTTGAAACTGAAGACATTACATCTTACTCTAGTGGGATAGAGATATGCAACTGGCGATTTTTCATTGAAATACATGCGTTACAAACAAAAAAACATGCAATGATGGACGGTGTTATCTTGTTACTTCTCATTATTTGCATTTATTCATTATTGAACACCGCGCAGTCATTGAAACCTTTCTCTGATGCGAGATATGTGGCTATCCCCAACAAAGCGATGTTAGAATATGTTGCTTCGTCAGAATTGTCGTTCACAGCCGACTCAAGCAACGACGTCTCTTCTAACACCACTGGAACAGCGCAAACAGATTGCGAAAAGGAGGCTATCCAACACATGGAGGCAAACGACCCAAGCATTGTCTGCAACTCATGTGGAAAATCAGAACATGAGATGCAGACATGTTGGTCAACAGGCTTTCGAAAACACCGCCAACGCAGAGTCCAATCATCTAACACCTTTGCTTCTCCTAACAACCCCCATGCCTCTGGACCCATCCATTGTTCTAGGTGTTAAGGCGCAAAATTGCTGTGTGTGTGTGTGCTTTCACTGAAGGACAATGTAATGATGCAGACTAACCATTCAAGACCGTGGTAAGACAGAGTTTTATATATTTTTAAATTTAACATGATAACATTAACCTATACAAATAATAGCACAGATAATTCCATGCAACAACCTGTAGCATTGTTCTCCCAAGGTGCTCTGATGGGAAATTTGTTAGTCAGATATTCAGACAGTGTTTTTATTTACTTTGAAGATAATATTTGCTAGCTTGTTGTATGCTCATGTATAGTGAGTGCGTAGACTCTGTAAGTGTTGATGCTTGAAAGCATTTAACTGTACAGATGCTAGTACCATGATTATTCTTCACACTTTTTGATTTTCTTTATACTCACCGGTTAAACCAAATGAACGGTCACTGAACCAAAGAGTATCTGCTGAATGAATGTTAGGTTGGATCTCTCGTGACTAACAAATAATGCCCATATATATATATATATATATTATATATATATATATATAAAAAAAAAAAATTAAAAAAAAAAAACTGGGAGATACAATGTTGTAGATTGTTGATTAGTATGACTACCACCTGAAATTTTAATGTCTGTACCTGTCTCTGCCAAAAGGAGGCCCATGTGCAGCTGACTGTGTGGCAGACACATCATGCCGACATCAACTAAATGTTAAGTCTATTGTTGAATGTCCAGAAGTGATAAAGCACATACACACACACAAGTAAATGTTCTATTAATGATTCAAATTGAAGAATTTTAACTGCTGGGATGAACTAATTTGCATTCCTTTTAACCACTATCATTTTATATACATTCTTTGATTATTTGATTTGATTTTCTTGATAGATTTGTATTCAGTATGCAAATAATGCCAGTGACAAAGATGATTTATCTTATGAAACATTTTTTTTTCAATTTGAGATACACCAGAATGTGTTTAATTCCATTTATTTTGAAATTTGTATATTGGTTTGTTTGTTTTGCTCTTTCTCTCTTTCCTGTCTTTTCCCTGTATACATGCCCAACTCATCGAAAAGCAAAAGACTATTGATATTCTAATGTTACAGCAGACAGACGATACTCTCACGATTCTGCTCAACTCCAGATTGCTTTTACACAAAGAAGAATGTTCCACGCTACAGCAATGCTCACCTGATCCTGAGAACTTGTTTCAGACCGGAGAAGCTTGGTCAACTAATGTCAAAACTACTCTGAGAGATTCCTTCGGACACTATGGACAAATATGTGAATATGGATGACTGGCCTTAATTTTGACAATCTGTTAACTTTGTGTCTCAGTTGTCAAGGGGGCGAATCTGTAAGGCAGGTTTTCAGATTCCTTTGAGGCAGATGAGAGCTGAATGCCTTTTGCTGCTAATTTACATCTGTGTGAGCTTCTGATAGCTCATTGTTGTCTCAGCTGGCTGTGGCCGGAACCCCATCAAGCAGGCATCAACACTTCCCCCATCGATTCAGTGAAAGTCAAATTGACAACTTCTGAAATACTCATAAAATGTATGTTGTAAATGTAATACATCCATGTTTGGTCTTGAATTAACACTTGTAATGTGAGCAACAGCCTGATCACGATTTCATTGCAATCTAATGTATTTGTACATAGTTATAGACTAAGAAATACACTATAGAGTTTTAGACGCCACACCCACTTTCAGGTAAAGAAGCCCTGCTGAGCTGGGGGTGGCTGGATGAATGAAAAGAGAATCTCTTGCAGTGATTCGCTCTCTGCTCACTTTCTCAGCTTTGGGCAAGAGGTGACTCTTCTCTTCCTGCTCTGCTCTGGTCTAGGCAAGAGGTCACACTGACCTCTCTGCCTCTCTCTCTCTCTCTTCCTCTCTCTCTCTCTCTCTCTCTCTCTCTCTCTCTATCTTTTGATTTCTTTATGGGGTTTGTTATTTTCATTATTTGATATATTGTTTTATCTGGTGTATGTAGCATTGTAACTTGGTAACTTGTTAAGGTTTAAGTCCAAGTTTATTGTTTTGTTTTGAGGTTAAGTTCATTTTCTCCTTTGTTCCTTTGTTCAAGGACAATTACTGATACTTTTACTCTTACCTAAGGCTTAAGGCCTAATAAATGGTTAATTCTCCTCGCTCAGTTTGCATATCTCTAAAGTCTAGTTGTGCCATTCCATTCTCTGCCATAGTTAACATCATCAGTTATTTGGTAATGTATTAGAGGTACAATATATCTATGGAGTCAGATTTAATCGTGGTGAATTTCCTAATAATATTACCATTTAACTCCACATGGCTACTGATCCATTGTTCTTCACGCATGTAAAGGGACAACGTCCGACGTGTTTGTGTAGCGCGTTTGGGATTGTTTTTGCACCCTCTTACACAGTATATTGGGGTCAAGGGTCAACTCTCACTCTGCTGCGGGTAAAGGGATTCAGCGCTGATGAGGGAAGCCCAGCAGAATGTTCCCATGTTTGTGATAATGACTCAGAGTCTATCTGCTGCTCACGATATATACAACTCATCATGGAACGTCTGAAATTGAGGCTTGGACTACGGAACTGAGTAACTAAGGCTCCTCGTTGTTTCAACAGAATGTGATAACAGGCCCAATGACTAACTTCAATGAAATCAATCAAAGCTCAAATACTAGGAGCGCTCTTCCACTCAATTACTGTCTTATCTTACCAAATGTACGTAATGTGAGATAAGTGGCATATAAAAAGCCAAAGGGCTCCGTCATAAACTGTGTGCACTGTGGCTTATTGTACTGAACTAGTGCCTGTGAGTGTGTCATCTCATTGACTGAGGACCGGTAATCCTAGTAGCGTTCATGTGCAAACCAAAACCAATGAAATGCATATCATGGTGAAGCTCACACCACAGCCGTGAGCGCGTGTGCGCATGTGTGTGTGTGTGTGTGTGGGGGGGGGGGGTTCAGGCGCCTGGCTTACCTCATCCTGGTTGGCCTCCACTTTGGGGTTGCTGGCCGTGCGCTTGAGGTTGCTGCTGAGGCTGATGCTGACTGTGGCGTCAGACTTGGAGCGCTGGTGCGTGCGCTTGGAGGGCGACAGGCTGTGCTCGTGGTGCAGGGCGGTCGCCAACGGCGGCGGGTAGGGGACCGGCGGCCGCAGCCTGGATCCGGAGGGCTTGAGCTCGTCCGACAGGATGAGCTTGCGGAGCTTGGTGCCGCGCGAGTGCCGCTGCGTGGAGATGTGCATGTCGGACGAGTAGGCGCCCAGCAGCCAGGCGCACTGAAGCGAGAAGCTGATGCTCTGCCGGCAGCGGTGCACCACGTACGGCTTGATGGCGTCGCCCACGTCCTCGTCCATGTTGATGTACATGTTGAGCAGCTGCGGCAGGTAGAAGTCCACGTCCTCGTAGGCGAAGCTGAAGAGGCGGTTGCCGATGTAGGCCTGCACGCCGGGCTCCTTGGAGTTGTACAGGTAGGAGATGGCCATGGAGACGTCGAAGAGCTTCGACTCAAACAGCCGCAGCAGCCACGACTGCTTGGAGGAGTTGTGCTGCTTCTGGCGCCGCCGCGCGCTCTTCGCCGAGCCCGACGCCGGAGACGCAGACGCCGGCTCCGGCTCCTCCTCCTCGCCGCCGCAGCCGACAACCTTCCCACCAGGCTTCGCCAGGACAAGGTTCGCGGTGACAAGGTCAACCGGCTCGTCTCTGACGGGGGTGGCTACCCCGTTGGCTAACGCGGGAGTCTCGGTCACTGCCGCCGTCACCTCAGTCACCTCCTTGGGCAGCGTCACCTCCAGCTCCCCCTTCTGGAGCTTCACTTTCTGCAGCACCTCCTGGCAGGCCAGCTTGGCCACCTCGGGGTCGATGACCACCGACAGTTCGCCCACGCCCTCGGTGATGACGTCAAGCGAGGGGCTGCTGCTGCTCGTGAGGGGCAGTCCTCCGTCACCGCTGGTGCTGGTGCTGATGCTGGGGCTGGCAGGGAGAGCACAGGGGCCCGAGGAGGGCGAGGAGGGCAGCGACAGCGAGGAGGAAGTGGACAGGGACAGGGAGGAAGCAGACAGGCTCTTCTGCAGCGCCTCCTGCTGGTGGGCTGGCGACAGCTCCAACTCCGTGTCACCCATGGCCGCTGACACTCAGGCCACTAGGAGAGAGTGAAAGAATAGAAAGGGGAGAAAGGGACACAGGAGGCAACAAGATGACAACAGGGATTAGGAGTCACGATCAGAGATGGGCTCATTCCTCACAGAAACAGGAAGTACTTCCAGTTCAAACTTAAAATGTGCATTTATTGATGAATGTGTGTACGTTATGAGAAGGTCACACAGTCCTGCTGATACAGAGCAATACCCTGCATACAGGTCTAATCCCTCGCGAACAGATTATCATATCCCCGGCATCAAGATAGCTGTTAGCCTTCACGTCGAGCTCAAACCAAGTGCAACTCAGAATCACAATACTTTGCCACTGCCTTCCAACAGTTACACACCAATACATTTGAAGAAGAAACACCTGTTGACTTGATGAATAAGATATTGTCTGTGAGTGTAGGTAAGTCAACATAAAAAGATTTAGCATAGTTATACTTACTGCACATCTTCACAAGACCAAAACAGTGACCAAGAGTCTACTGCATTAAAGGTACATTATGTAGGATTTTAAGTGTTTTAGTACCTCAAGTCAACGTCTTCATTCATAAATAGACCCTCTTTGGTGTAAAATAACATATGCCAATGATCTGACTCGTCCTGCTGGCCGAAGAATTACTTCCCGGCATTTACATTGAAAGGGACGTTCACAGGAAGTCTTCCATGTCTTTCCGGTGTATAGAAAAATATGAACTGCCGAGAGGGACATAAAACACTACCGCTACCGCTAAACACTACCGCTAGGGAAAAACGCGTTTTTGCATTTCGCGTGCACAGAGAAGCAGCGTGAAGACGGTTAATACTTAACCTACAGACAAGCACTGCTCTTAGTGACATAGTTCATGCCTTTAGAGCAATACAAGCATTAGCCTATACTGTCATGTCAAGTTGTTAGCTGCTGCTATGCTAATATTACGATAGTAAGCTAATGTAAAAACAATATAAGCATGACAACGTAAGTCACTATGTTGCTCGAGGAATAATTACTCATACATGATCATACAAATTATTCAAAGAACTTTAGAATAGCTTACATCATCACTGGAAAGAAAACTCGATGAAGTGGTAGAAGACATCTTGAATGAATCTCGACCCATTCAACTTCCCGTAGTTCTAGCCATCTTGCAACGCACATTTAAAAACGCGTGGCGCTAGAGCGTGCATGCAAAATCAAATTTAACCACTAGATGGGAGCAAAAACTACATAGTGTACGTTTAAACGTCACTTGAGGACGCATCCATAGAAACCACTTCCCAAAACTCAAAACTGCAGTGCACAACAAATTCTTTCCGGAAACTGTCATGGGTTTATCCAAAATCAACAATGTCCACTAAATTATCAGAAATCATTATCAACATGTGGCAAGAGGGGCTGAAAAGATCATCTGACACTGCCTTTCTAAAAGTGAACAATGGTCGGGTGAAATACAAGCTAGAGGAGTCAGGTTTGCTTCCCCATTGTGGATGCTGACTAATTTAACCCTTAATAAGCATATGGATTAGCAACAACAGTCACTCTGATTTACATACTTTTTCCGGTAAAATGTTATAAGCATGCTGAACTTATTCATGCTCCTGTCGATAAAACTACCATTCACAACCTAAGAGCTTAACTAACGGACACAAAACACCAATAACATTGACGATTTCACGGCGATAGTTTAACAGTTATGCAGAGAACGTGTGTAAATCCCGAAACGATATCAACCACTAAAGTCAGTTGATGGGGGGCGGAAAAGACTAATGAAAGATGTTCAATAAACAGTTAGGATACCATCATTCACGTCATGACTGGGGGAAGGTTAGCCTCTTAGCTAACCCGCTAAGTTGGCACTAAAATGTGTTCAAGCACTTCACAAAGCATGGCAACTCATGTTGAACAAGAAACACGTATCTATGTACACATGCCACTGCTAGCCTACAAACTGGATAAGCATCGAATGGATGAAATAACCAGTGCTTGAATGTTTTCAAGAACTACCAAATGACACAATGTTGTCCGACAGATAGCCAGTTTTACTACATAGCTAACGTTAGCTAGGTGCATCGCTAACTACGTAGCTAATCTACTTAATGTTTAGGTGAAAATACAACGGCTGTGCCGGAGAGACATCTTTGTCAAATGTTTCAATAGGCCCAATCTGTTCTCTTGGAACACAAGACTTGCAACCTAATGTTTATTTGAAGCTTAACATCCATCAACTTAGCGGTCTGTCGAGTTCCTCCAATATGCTAATGTTAGCTGCGTATCAACTAGCTTGCTAGTGAACTTGGTTCAGAAACCTGCAAAGTTGGCTAGCCAGATACCCATGCTAACAAGCAATTCTCTTTAGCTAATGTTAAATTGTTATAACGTTGGGTTAGCCTAACAAATTAAACCAGTTGAACAAGTCCTTATCGACAGTACATAATGCTGTATAATGGAGGTGACATGTTGGTATAATGCTTACCTTAAAAATAAATGGGTGAAAATGTGTTTGTTGATCTATCTTATCTGTCTCCGCTCCATTTGGGAAAGTGCATAGACCCTCGGTCCCCGAGTTTCTCACTGCAACTCGGGAAAATCGACATGCCAGGGCTGACCTACTGCACTGCCTGTCCCGGTTGTGGAATCGACAAAGAAAACTAAGACATACGGCACACTTATCACTACAATTATAACGTAAAACAAGTTAATGTGTTCAGTAGTTTTCCCCAGTTTACCATTTTATGAAGTTGATTGTAATGTGCACGCTGAGAAGTAACTGGAAACAATTGAGTAATTGCCAACCATGTTCAACTTACAAGGTCCACTACATTCATTCTCTAACTCGTGCATATCGTCACAATATTATCGTGTTATTTTTTACAGTCAATGGTTATCACCTAATTCTTTTCATGCTCTTCTTATTTAGCCTATGTGACACCATCTGCCAATAAAAGCTAACTGAATGATCAACAAATAAATTGGCCTGGCTACAGCGTCATTGATTTGAGCAGAAAATGTTGCAGCACATGCAATCATAATTCAAAAGACGAGAGTAGACCACAAAATCGCACATGTATCTTATTGATAATTGGGATGAACTTTGACCTCATTTACATCTAGTTGTCACCAATATAGTTGTCTATTTTTATGGCCGTTGCAAAATCGAATAAATGGCTCTGTGATATGTCCAACGAAATGTCAGTAGGCCTAACGTAGAAATATAATCGTTGTCAGTCTCCCTTTATTATTTAGACATGTTGTGAATTTAAACTGCCATAAAACTGAATAATCTGAGAAATATTGTTTAGATGTAGGGCGCCATCTAGTGGTGGGGCTTCATTAGTTATGAAGCGTGGCTTCTGCTCCATATGGAAGTAGTGCAGTAGGCCTAAGAAGCCACTTGTAAGGCCAAGATATTTCAGAGTATCACAATATGCTAAGTTCGGTGTAGAGATGCAACCTCTGGCTGTTTTGACGAGGAGAACAAGGAGGTGGCCGTGGTCTCTGCAGAGCATGCTCCTCACACTGATTGCATCCCCGGTACCCCTGAAGCATCCTCAGGGTCTGTGCTGTGCAGGTAAGGCCTGGACGGACATATTCAACCTGTCACTAGCCCAAGCAGCTGTTCTCATGTGCTTTAAAAGCACCTCCATTCTGCCGGTACCAAGACGACACTCCATTGCAACGAGCACTCACCCCATCACCTTGATCCTGCCTCGAGAGGCTGGTCCTAGCTCTCACCTCAAGACCTGCTTACCATTTTCACTGGACCTCTTCCAATTCGCCTACTGACAGAACAGCAGTACGGAGGATGGCATCTCAACGGCACCTCACTCTGGCCTGTCCCACCTTGACAATAGCAACACCTATGTGAGAACACCATCACCAAATGATCACCAATATCCGTGAACTGAGCATACCTCCCTCTGTCATTGGATTCTGGACTTCCTAGCCAACAGACCTCAGTTTCTTAGGTTAGATAACCACACCTCCTCAACCTTCATCCTGAACATTAGCGTACCACAGGGCTGTGTGCTGAGCCCTCTCCTTCACTCCCTCTTCACCTACACCTGCACACCCATACATAATGTAGGCCTATACATGGCTCTAACACCATTGTCAAGTTTGCAAACAACACAATGGTGATTGGTCTCATCAGCAACAATGATGAGACCGCCTACAGGGAGGAAGCTTCTTCCCTGCGACTCTCACCCTACTGAACACTAACCTGAACATTAACTCTGCACCTCGGTGACACCCATATCTGACGTGTGTGTGCGTGTGTCTGTGTCTGTGTCTGTGTGTGTGCGTGTGTGTATATGATCTTGTTGAGTGATTGAAGCAAAAATAACACTGCAACATTGAAAAACATAACTGTATTAAAATATTGTTAGCAGTATACACAATATATTGTCAGTTAATTGTTAAAAACGGTACAATCGACAAGGCAAGTAGTGGCAGTCACAGAAAAACTAATACAGCAAAATGTTTAACCACTGTAACTGGCTTGAAGAATCAGTACATTTGCAAGTGTATACAATTAATTATGATCATCAGTACATGTAACCTAAATACTTTCATTTAATGGGATAATCATGGAAAGAGAAAAAGTGAACAAATTACTTTATGCTCAACTGTACGCTCTTATATACGGATAACAGAATGACTGGCCAATACCAGACCTACTGGACAGGAGGAGCTTTGAATCTATGCAAGCAGTTTTTCTATATGCAAAAAGCTAAACAATTTATAAAATCTAAGTATGCTCCACAGCATTGCACATCTAGATTTGGTCCTTGGAAATTCTGTCCACCTTTGTATGTTTCTCTCCCTAATACTTATAGGATAATTCTTACCTATATCTTGAATTTCCCCTTGGGGGTCAATAAAGTGTCTATCTATCTATCTATCTATCTATCTATCTATCTATCTATCTATCTATCCATCTATCTATTTCCATTTGTTATTAGCCATGTGGAGTTCTGTAGGTTTGCTGTTGTCTTGAAAGAAGTCACATCACGCTCTTCCATTGACTTGCATTTTATGTAATATGCCGCTGCTTGGTACAAGGTGATATTTCGAGAGCCGAGCTGACACTAGTTGGTTTGCATGCTAACTTTAGTGGATATCTGGGCAACACAGGCCACAGGTGTTTGTCGATATTATTTCAAAACAGTTGTTTCTTCACATTGCGTTGATATTTGTGAGTCATTTTTATGCTTTTAAACGTTTACAACTCCACATTAGCCCCTTCAAGGGCACCAATATCTGGTGAGATTACTCTGTCTACAGCCAAATGTCTGAGGTGCAGTCTCCACCAGGGTAACGGAGCTCGTGGGCCAAGGATGGACCCTCTGGCTCCGCTCCAAAGTCCACCAGGAAGTCCTCGTTCAGCTTAAGGCCACCGTTCACTGTGTCCACATCAATCTGCATCATAACTGAACCTTCCCTGTAGCAAAAGCATAGAGGTCAGAAGACTGCAAGCATGCACTCAGAATAACATTTTTTTTTCTGTCGTCTTTTGTTGTTCATTTTAACATGTATCAGAAATAGTTTTGTGTGCATTTGTTGCTAACTTCACTTCAAGGAATTGTCCTTATTTTCTTACACTATACTTCTCTCCCTTCTTGTTTGATGCCCCTACAGTATCACAACTTCAAAAAAAGGTATTTAATGGACCCACTGGATGAAAAATGTAATGTTATGAAAAGTGGTCTTACTTGATCATATCAGGGTAGAACTGCTTGTCCCAGGCACTATACAGAGAAGTCGTGACATACAGCCTTCTCCCGTCCAGACTCAACTGAAGCATCTGTGGACTTCCTTGTATCTTCTTCCCCTTGATAGGAAATATCACAGTGTGAATGGTAAACAAACACTCTGTGCATATGGTTATATACAACGCTATACGTTTACACAGTTAAACATACACCAACTCTTTGTTGTTGTGCTTCGGTACCTTGATAACACGTCGGGGAGGCTGGGAATCAAGCTCTTTGTCTTCCAGGACTTTCACAGGGCCACCTTTTATAATACTGCCACCTAGAAAGATCTTTCAAAACACAAAGCAAACATAGTTAGGCTCTTTTCAAAATCAAATGGTTTATTACGCATTGAAGTTTATGTGGTTATACTTGATTTCAGACCTGGCCGGCGAGTCGTGGGTGTCTCCGGTCAGTGATGTCATATTGCCGAATGTCACCATGCAGCCAGTTACTGAAGTAGAGATAGCGGTCATCCAAGGAGATCAGGATGTCTGTGATGAGACCTGAGGCCCAGAAGATAAACACACATTATGAGGGCACATATTAAACTGACCATTTCATTTTTAGTTCCATCTCAACCAAAGCCAATATACAGTAATAGAACATAATGGAATGCCTTTAAAGGAAAAATCCAGTGAGTTTTCACATAAATCTCAGATTCTCGAGGTCACTGGGTACTTTTGGTACGAATCATTTAGTTGATGATTATCAGTTTTGGAATCACAAGGCTTACTTGGCATCTCTGGCAGAGCCCAACCCTCTACTTTTTTGTTTGGGACCTTGATGACCCTTTCTGTTGCCCAGTCCCCTTTCTTCACAGGAGGAAAAAACAAAAGGATACTTGATGTTAGGGAAATTTACCAAATGTATTTGAGCAAAGAAATTCACACTGTGGAAATGGCTTATCTGAAGGACAAAATTGTGCTGAATGTTTTTCATTTTTTTCTCCTGGAGCTCACATCTCCTATGATACGTAACAGCAACACAAATGCATGACTGAGCACATCAGCGGTGCGACGGAGTTTGCATGAACTCTACAGGGCCAGTTATTAATGGCCAAGGGAACTGTGTACACCCGTAATAAAGCCGGTGCTCACCGGAGTCTTGTAGAAGCGGAACACGGTGCCGTAGAGGGCGCAGCCCACGTAGCCCTCGGTTGCGGCAGGGTCGTGCAGGAAACGGATCTCTAGGGGGATGGCGCCCTCTTCCCCCAGGTCGAGTGTCTGCACACGCTTGTGAGTGGTCCAGTCCCACACATGGACGCGACGTCCATACAGACCTACACAGAGACACGGTGTGATTTATGATGCTCGGATTCTTCCAATTTCACAGCACAGCCAGCCAGTATTATGCACGGTAGATCAAAAGATTGCCTGACCAAAGGTCTCTCTCCTTTCTCTCTCTTTCTCTCTCACACACACACTCACACACACACACGCATGGAAATAATACATACCAGCTTTAACATCTTCAATGTCGAAGCCATTGCCCAAGGCTTTGGGGGCCCCCCACTCTGTGCTCATCAGGACGTTATGTCGCGGTTGATACCAGAAGTCGTAGCCCATGGGCGCTGCGTCGCCAGGCAATTCCCAGTTGCCAATCACATCAAAGGTTTCTCCGTCAAGCAGGATAAAACCACCTGAGTGAGCAAACAGTAGATTAACTCAACATAATATATCAGATTAACTGGATTCAATCCAAAAGCAGAGATGCAAGAATGTAGCCTCAATTCAATGGAATAATCTACATCAGGGTGTGAAATCAACTTAATGAGCTGCTGAGGCCTAATTTCTGTTCTGAAAATCTTCTGCGGCCCACCTAAATATTTATTAAAACTCTGAGACGAGACTAAGATAAGCTATTTCCTGATTATTTATTTAAAGTCACTTTAACAATTACACATGCATTGTGATGCAGTAAACTAAGCCTAACCGCCACTCCATGCATCACTTCAGTTTAGCGTTAGCCATATTCTGTCAATGACGACCCTATCAAATATATTCTGGATCAACATCAAATGAAGGTCAGTTTGAAAAATCGGTTTATATTTAATTTAATTTCAACATATATACTTCTGAATTTGAGCTATCTAATCATGAACTTTTATAGTATTTTAACCTTACTCACAAAATGTAAAAGAAAAGAAAATAATTACAGGTTTTTTTTCAGTTGGTTTAGTACTTTTCTCAGATCAGAACTCTCAAAACTCTTTGTGAAACCCCATAATCATCTTATCACTTGGTTCCTCCCAATTTTGAACAAATTGCAATGCTTTTGTACATCCATGCAACTGATCTTGCGCAAATGTCGGCTGTTTTAATTTTCAATAATGTCATGTTGGTCAAAATGCACTATACCTGCAAAACAAATTGCCTTATTTCATTGCTTGTGTCATTACATGCAAATGTGTTGAACTAGCTGCCATAGTCAGTCTAGCATAGTGTCACAGTGTTTGTCAGTAAAAACTTTGAAACACATTATCTGTCTTGCAATCAACAGCCTGACTATCACCAGACCAAGACTAATCTTTTGAGATGGAGCATCAGTCTGGTGACCTTGTCTTAGGAAGATAAGCCAGTTTGTGATTGGTTTCCCGCAAATTTGTAACGGAAGCAGGAGAGATAAATGTGCAGGTTTCCAGCCTGAGCTGTACAGTAGGGCGAAATCCAATCGCCGGCAGATTGGGCTGGATTTACCCAGTCTAGCGATCAACCCTCTCTACACACAATAATGTGTAACTTTGTAGTTTTGAAATAGAAAATAGTGCTGCCTTGCGCATTGTTCATCAGAGAGTAAACTGTCATAATGATAAGACTAAACAGTTTGACTTTCACGGCATAAACAATGGCAAATGACATCATGACTTTTTTTAAAATTCATTTTGATTGCACTGACTGTTTTGTTTGCATAAATATTGAATCATACTGAACAAAATATATATACTAAACATTTTGAGCAAGATACACATTTTTGCAGGATATCCAATTTTGATAAATGTAGTAGCTGTTGTGTAAATGATTATTATGATTCGAGAAATGCACCAAAGTGACACAGACACATGACAAAAACAGTCATGTGGGATACATCTCGCGTCCCACCAGCAATACCTTGACAGCCCACCAGTGGGCCATGGCCCACACTTTGGGAGACGCTAGTCTAAGCCCCCTCTCTGCGCCTTTCCTTTTTTTAAAGCAATTCTATTGGCGCTGGTTTATCTCCTACTCTGTGAGACAGTGAAGAATGACAGGAAGAGAGTGGGACTGCAGCTTGCGCCAGTTACCCTCTCTCTGCTGTTTCTTCTGACCTAGCGCAATGTTAGAGTTAGAGTCAGCTGCCACTCACCTTTGCCGTTCCCTGCGGGATCTCCCATAGAGCTGATCATAATTTGCCCACTGCCCAGACAATGTGTGGTGTGTGGATTGGCCAGGCCCGTCTTCCAGTGCAGCTCGTTTGGCTCCACTATCTACATGCCACAAGAATGTTTGTGAGTGATAAGTGCTGAGTTGTAATGCTCATGAAGTCTTGATTCAACAGTATGACAATCTGCTTGATATGTGTTTTTCTGCACATCTGTCATTCATTTTCCTTGTCAAAGACTGTTCTTGTGAACCTGAGTAGTACCTTGTGAAGGCGTGGCGCTAGCGGGTCCGTCCCCACATCCACCACGTAGACGCGGGAGGAGATGAGAGAGGGCATTATGAGGCGGTTGCGTTTCTTGGATGCGTCGCCGAAACAGCTGCTGCAGGCGTTCCAGCCCGTATGGTGAAGCTCATCCCTCAGGTTAGGCATGGGCAACCTGTGAACCACCTATGTCATGCCAGCGAGGACCCCAAACACACACACACACACACACACACACACACACATGCACGCACACATGCATGCAAACACGCACACACACACACACACAGAGCAGAAAAAGGTCATGAATGTGATCTGAGGACACTGCCTCCCATTGTGTGTTGATGATGGAATGAATCCAAGTGATATTATCTCACTGCTGAAAAGTTGACCTTGGCTCACCCTTAGCCCTTATGTAATGGTCATCCAGAGTGTTGGTCAAAGAGTAATCCACACAGTATATTTTGTCACACAGTCTCACCTTACAAAAATGTGGTGATTTTGGGTCCACGTCTACAGTTGCAAGATAGTCAGGCTTCAGTATGTCCGTATTGCGGTATATACATGGCAGATAAACTATTTTTTCCCGTGGTCCTAAAAAAAAAAAAGCACTTTATTAATAGAACACCACATAAGGAACCTATAATCAACACCTGTTAAACTTGTTCAGATTTCCGTTACTGCTTACATCTGTTCATGCATGCTCATGGAACAAGCCTTAAGCTCTCTGCACTTTATTGTATGTCTCTGCACTTTACTGTTGTCATGTCCTGTCTGCCCTGGTGTTGTCATGTTCTGTCTTGTCTGGATGTATGTCTACCCATGGGATAGCTGGGAACGCAATTTCAATTCCTTTGTATGTATAACACATGTGAAGTATTGACAATAAAACTGACTTGACTTGACTTGACTTGACTTGACTTGACTTGACTCATACATGCATGAACAGTGATTACACTGATTACAGTGATTACACTAATAAATCAGAATCAGCTTTATTGGCCAGGTTTACGAAACAAACAAGGAATTTGCACTCAAGTACAACACTCAACAATAACTTTAAAAAGAGTAAAAGAAAGTGGTCAAATGTGTCCCATGCATGCCACCACAGTGAGTGGTCTGAGTTATCCAATCACAATGCATCCTGGTGGTCCTGTACACTTGTGCTTGTGATAACAATTACGCAAGTGTAAACAGGGTTTGTGACCAGCACAGTTGTTATTGAGCACATGGTGTCTTTGTTCACTTACCCATCATGGCATCCAGTGGGCTCTTGTAGCCAGGTCCACATCCTGAGCAGCTGGAAGCTGTCAAATTGATTGGAGGGATGTTCAATAACAAAGATAACAAGACAACACAACAACATTCTCAAATAGTCGCAATGTGTTATGTGTGGGATTATGGGCCATTTTGAGATAACATGTTCAGGCATTGTATCATTGTGTATATTAGTATCAAAGAACGAAATATGGGATATTAAAGATTAAATAAATAACACAACTGAGAGGCATATTTCTTTACTAGGCCTATTCTCATTACTGCCTCGTCAAGATGTTACTTTTGATCATCATAAACAATGTACAAGGAATCTACTGTTCTGCATTACAGTATAAGTATAGGCTCTCTCTCGCCAAGGTTAACATTGACTGAGATACATGGTCACTAAACACAAAACAAGTTGAAATTCCCGGGCATGCTTTGCGAGCAACGAAAATCTTAATCTTTATCCCAGATGTCTAGCTCAACAGTAAGTACCTATTGAGTGTGTGAGGTTAAAGTCTCAGTGGGTTATCTCCTTCCAAGGTTAACACAGAAGAATAACATTCACTGAGAGCAAGTATATTTGTTCTTTTCAACCAAATGGCCAAGGGTCAACCTCAAAAAGTAAAAGGAAACTGCCGTGTGCTTGCTTTATTTATTTCCAATGTTAATGATTTAGTATCAAGTAAGTTTAAGCACCCAGTTCGAAGCACTAAGGTGTTGAGCGCGCTTCTTTATTTCTTCAAGGGTCAACTTGAAAATTAGCTAAGGCAGTATAGAAATGTGGTATTTCCTGCTTACTCTTATGGCTCATTTCAACATAGTATAAAAAATAGAAATGATGAATATGTCCTATAATATAATGGGTTATGGGACTAAAAAAGCATTTTATATTGTGAGAACTCCACAATTTAATTCCAGCAATTCTTTACAGGGAAAATCCTGTTTTGGATAATAAGATATCCTTGGGCTCAGGAACGATCTACTCCAAAATGCAGAGGGGGGTAAAAAAAAAGACTTCGCATGAAATGTAGGTCATGTTAGCGGTCTATTGTCTGTGCAACTCCTACCAGTGCAATTATCACTTTAGCTATGATGAGTTCTGCGTTGATTTGCTTGAAGTTGGACATTCAAATATAAGACTAGCCTACAAATAACTTGCGTTGCGAGCTAAAACTCATTGCATAAAAAAACAGCCTGCACAGCTGCTAGATTCCTCAGTGTTTTTGGCAAGCTGCGCTGCCAAGACTTGTTCCACTGAGATAACAAATTCTCACGGGGTAACTCCTCAATTATTTCTGAAGTCCTGTTATTAGCCTAGACCGTTGTCAAAAGTTAGAGCTGAAACGATTAAATTTCAGGTACCTGAAGGTGAGACTTTAGCCCACAGCAGGCAACATCCACCACATCAAGTCTGCAGTTACAACTCAGTTACGACTCCTGCAAAGCTGCAGAATGTCGGCTGCTATCGTGCATTAGACTACAGCAGACAGCCTACGCCAGATAGCCTAGTCGACATTATGCTTGCTCCCTGGTCAAAACAGCCACATCAATCGAAAAAAAAGTTTTACTCTTGCTTACTTGCCATGCAAAAAGCAGGTGCAAGCTACATAAATAGTTTCGTTAATGCAACACACACACACACACACACACACACACACACACACACACACACACACACACACACACACACACACACACACACACACACACACACAAAACCCCAACTTACCCATTTTATTGGTTACTCCTTAGTCCCTATTGCTGCAGTCCAGTTACACGAATAAGAGAGAACAGTGATGTTGGATTTATACGGTCAGTTGAGAGAGGCGGGGCTAAAGAGTTATTGCTTGATCGTAGGCCTACAATTTAGTCTACAAGAATAAAATTTTGCAAATGTTGTGGCCTAGGTGAACGGTAGCCTGTGGTGTGTGATTGACACAAACCTGTTGTCACAGCTAAATTAGGCTACATTGTTACTCCCATTAATTATCAGTGTAGCATGTCCAGCCTGTTAAATCTGAACTTGAGATGAACTTCTAAATTTGAGATGAACAAATTTGAGGTGAAATAGAAAAATATAAAAACACATGTAGGCCTAACACAAACATCTTACATAAGCCTATCTGAGTAGCTTTCAAGGTTCTCTGGGGTAGGTAGACTACGCCACGTTTCGTGGAATTCCGTCCATGGGGGGCCATAAATTGTGTACATTTAGTGACTGTACACCCATCGGCCTGTAGATGGTGGTGTTGAAGGAAGGGTTGCCGGGGAGCTGTTGAGAAATTGAAGCTGTGTTTGTCAAGGATGGGTCACAAAGCCGCTTTTTCCAACCACGTTACGTCATTGAATCTCGCCAAGCACTGAGGTTGATCGGGGACAAATGGTATAGACCTCATTGTTTTTTGGCAATAGCAGTGCAGGTAGCGAAATCAGTTTTCCCCCCAGCTCATTAGCCTACTGAATCAATCTGACAAACACAGAGGTCACATGACTTCTTAAACCAGCAATAACCATAGACCTAAAAGGCAATAACACACATTTTCTCACAATTTCTGCCTCAATATGCTTTCTTTTATCCTGCATGACAGAACAAGGACACAAAACTCAACAACTTCAATAATAGGCTTCTCAAGGCGCTCTGATGAGTCAGAAAATGTTATACTATTTATTTGTGAAAGTCTTAAATCAGACTTGTGCAGCCAGCAGTCTTCAAAATAGAATGGAATAGTTTTATTGGATTACAGTGTAACATGCAATTTATGTAGAGATATAAAGGTAAAGTATTAGGCTACACGGAGAAATATAAGAGCCAAAGTAGCAGTAACGTCAGCGTACCTGTTGCCAATACCTTCTAAGATTTTAATGTCAACATTTAGAAGTGAGATATGCCTATTACAGTGGAACTACACCAGAGTAGGCCTATGCCTAAGTTGGGAATGATCTTGTTGAGCTTCACAGTTTTTGCAAAACACTGCACACATTGATTTACAAGATGCTCACTAAAAACATTTCTCTTTTTTAGACACAGACATTTCAGCTGATGTCTCCTCTTTGCAATTTCAAGGTACTACCTTCCAAAAATACCACGCCCATGAACCAATTCCTCAAACATAACCATCAGGTGTAAACTGTAAACTTAACAATCGTATGGGCAACAGGTGAGCCCATGTCAACCACAGAAATGTAATGAAGTGAGGAATGTATGAGGAATGCAGAGGGACGTTTGGAGTGATCAACAAAAAGAGAGTCACTTCTAAAGTCGCGAAGCCTTTGGAAAGTCAGAAGTCGGTCAGAAGTCTCGGGCATGCATACAGTGCCAATGCTGACCATTTTGGTGCCCTTAAGCGGAAATGCTTTGTAGCGGACCTCTCAGACAAGCAGCATCAGCAGATGGCAGTCAGGAGGCAGTTTGCACATGGCCTGCTGGCTGAGATTGATCAGATCGAGCCAGCTCCCTGGTAGATACAAAGTATGGTGCTACCAGTTTATGAGTGTGGTCTCTGAACCTGTCCTTAAGCAGTGAGCAAGCTGGAAGGGTTGGCTAACTCATGCGCCAGGAAGTGGCTGGGGCTGCCAAGATGTCTGTCTGAAACAGGCCATTTTGAGAGAAACATGCTGCAGTGACCACTGCAATCCATCAGCTTGGGTTATGAGTAGGGGAAAGTGTGGCTCGTTTTATAATCAAGTTCAAGTTTATTATAGCCATTTCAACAATATACTGTAATAATACAGTTTATACTAATGTGCTTCGGTATGCTCACATGTTTCACACAACAATGACAACACAACATCACAAGACAGAAGCCAAAAAGGCACATAAATAACAACACTTAATACACATAGAAAAGTTCATGGTTTTCAGTGAATGCAGCAGTAAGGTTCAGTTGTGCAAAGTAATTAGGAGTCCGCGGACCACCTGCTGAAAGTGGCAGACACCCAAGTCCGAACGGGCAGAAAATGGAAGGCTCAGGAAGAGGTCCAAGGGCCAATCAGCAGGCTTACAACATCACAAGGTGGTTGGCAGGGTCCAGGAGGCCTGCGGTGAGGTAAGGCCCCCCCCCCTCTCCTGGTTGAAGGCCAGCAAAGAAGAGAGAGAAGCCATGTTGGTGGCTGAAGTCATAAGGGCCGAGCTGGAACGCTGCAGGGTCAAAGCAGTTTCCCAGGGAAGATGGAGAGCGTGGGAAGGTCTTGCGAAAACTGTCACTGTCATAGCCTGATATGTGTAAGATTCCCCAGGCCAGACTCGGCTTCCTAGTCAGAGCCACATGTGAGACCCTCCCTAGCCCTCAAAACCTTCACCAGTGTATTGGTAGAAGAGACATGCCTCCTTTGTAACAACGTTAACGCTAGCATTCAGCATATCCTGTCAGGACGTAAAATAGCACTGACTCAAGGGTGCTATTAGGTGGTGTCATGATCTAGTGTTGAGGACGCTGGCAGTGCTTAAATCACACAGGCGAGACATGAACAGCAGGGCTAGTGTCCCAGCCACACAACCACTCCAGTTTGTGAGCCCAGAGGGGACCACCCAAGCCCCCTGCAGAAAAAAAAACAGTAAGGCTCCTTGATCCTGGAAAACAATGGCACATGGCGACGGATCTTGGAAGGCAACTGCAGGTCCCAAGGGAGATCACAACGACATCCCGCCGCTCCGACATTGAGGTGTGGTCTGGAGTCGGAAGACTGTTCTCTTAGTGGAGCTTACCGTCCAATGGGAGAAAGGTCTTGAGGCTGCCTTTGAGCGGGTACGCTGATCTGGCCTTGACCTTGCTCTTTCACTGCAGTACATTACCTAAATTATGTTTTGTTCTGATTTCCAGTGCAAAATGCATATGGAAATGGATAAATGTATTGTATGTCCTTTGCAATGAGGAGAGAAAAAACTCCTAAATGTCTTATGTGTCATGTTTGATCAGTATTGTTCTAGTACACTAAATGACACAGCCATACACTACCTGTTTTGCCAAATGTGTTTTGTGATATCATAACAAAATTGAGTTTTGATAAATAATTGTATATATTTGTCTGAAGTGCAGAAGTGAATGTGAATCTGATACTTGGATGTAGTGGTGGATTGATTGTGTGTAGTGTTAAAAAAATGGTGCTTAAGTAAATGGAAAAAAAAAACTGTAAACTTAGGGTATTTGAAAGACTCTGTTGGAAAAAGTCTTGTTTCTGACCATCATCCTGACTGACTCTTCAGATATACTAGGAAAATTACTATCAGCATCACTGATGCACTGTTCAGTCCTATAACATTGAAGACATGCTTTACGTTTCAAAGTGTTGCGTCGCAGGCTGCTTAATGTTACAGAAGCAAATAACCCAAAATCTCAAGGTTGAACAATGCCTGTCTTTTTGCCAGTAGTCCTCGCCTCATCTTAGAATGACCCTTACGAAGTAGGACCAACATTCTTTCTATGAACTCTCACGCTCCTGCTATTTGTTGTTGTTAAAAACAGATATACAACATTGATGGAATATACAAGTGCTAGGAATGCTGAGAAAACTTTTATTTATTTATTTTTTTGCAACAGTATCTAGAAGAATGCAGTGTAACAAAAATGTGTATACACTGTACAGATCACTGCTTCATGAAAATAAATAAAAGTGGAGGGCACCAATGGAATGCCATTGTCACAGACACATCAATATACTCTTTTCGATAGCCGTTTTCGTCAAAAGATATTAAAATAATACAAACTCTCAGAGGAAAAGCAATAAATACAAACTGTTCTAATTTGTAATATGTTATGATTGGAATTAGTGCTAATGGATCACTGGGCAGAGAATAAAATTGCAAACAGTAATGTCATCCAATTTAACTTCATGATAAGCTCAAAGCAAAACAAAAACAATAACTGTTATTTACACTTTTCATCATCCACCGAATTTTTACATGCTTTTTACACGCTTTGATAGCAACTCAAAACATGGTGGTTTCAACTTGCAGTCTGCACAGTGACACAGCCATCAAACAAAATCTTGTAACACCTGGTAGCACCAGACAAACAGAATCCACTTTATCAGGCAAGGCCATCATCTTAAGCCTGTTATTCAGGAAAAAGAGGTCATATACCTTACAGTTTCAATGTATGGTACTCTGGACCTTTTTCGTAAAACTTGAGGTAGAAGAAGGAACCAAGACCAGAAAAAGACAAAGGTTTGTGGAATGTGGACCAATGGATTCATCACTCAGCCTTGTTTGCTGATTCACTGTCCGTCTCTTCTGTTTTGCTTGTCTGTCTCAGGTCCAGGCAAACGTTCTAGGTGGCTCTCGTGACCCTCATCTTCGACCGGCTCTCTGTCGATCTCCCCTGTTGCGGTGTCCCCAGAAACGTCCTCCTCAGACGTCTTTGGCTCGGTCTCTGCGGTCTGCAGCATGGCTTCCTCCACTGCAGTGATCAACTCAGCCTGGGCATGCACTGGGTCGTCGTCGTCGTCTCCTCCGTCCTGCCGGTCAACCACCTTTGTTAAGCAGAAGGAGCGTCGGATGACCTCCGGCCTGTCAGAGATGCTGGTTAAAGCCTCCACTAGCCAGTCCACTAGGAGCTGCACCACGTCACTGGCTGACACTCCAGCGACACCACTCTTCTCAGCCAGCTGAGCCCACCGCCCCAGGAGGAACTTCTGCAGGACTGGCCGGAGGCACATCTCCAGAGGCTGGTGTCTGGCGCTACATCCTGTTGGAATGGTGGCTGGGACGGTATTGCAGTTGCTCAAGTTGGCCAGGCTGGAGACTGACCTGTGCTTGCGGTGTCCATCCATGACCAAAAGAGCTTTGCTCTCGCCGCGAGCGCTGAGGTGCTTTCGCCAAACTCGTTCAATCCAGATGTTCAACTCCTCTTCTTTGGTGAACCCCTCAACTTTGCCCTCCACCAGAACACAGTTCGGTAACCCACTGAGTAGCCTGGAGGGCAACTGGCCGTTGAAAAACACCAGGGCAGGCAGGACTGTGCCATCAGAAAGAATGGTCAAGTGGATGTCAATTAAAGCCTTGCCACTGCCTACAAACTGGAAGGTTGGCTTCTTTTCTAAAGTGGCAGAGTCAAGGAGACAGTCCACATCCACAAAGATGGATAGTTCATCCATAGCTCCAATGACAGAGTGGCACAGGCCATTTTGTTTGATCTGCTGGTGGACAAAATCAGTAAAGTGTTGCGAAGTGCCCTCCATGCTACTGGGAAGAGGACGACCCACATTTGCAATGGCCTGGACTCCCAGGCTGTGTTGTAGCATGAATCGCACTGCCCACTCGTATGACACTCTAAAGGTGCTCTTCTGATTGGCATTGCTGTGTAACTCAGAGGCCTTCTGAAAGAGGTTCTCTTCACTGACTGGGAGCTGCTGCTCTTGCTGTGCAAGCACCCACTGGACCAGCTGATCAACGGGACCCCCAGCCTCACCCCCATCAATGGCATCTCCCTGGCATATGTGCTCAAACTGAGTCTTTTTCTCCCTAAGCCAGGCTTCGATGAGCTTTGGCTTGGTGGCATGAATCTCGGAAGCCTTGTTGATCCCGCTGCAAAGCGCTAGTAGGAGGGTCTTGAGCTGCTTGGTGGACGGGAGCTCCGCCTCCTCCTCTTCCTGCTCCTGCTCTCTGGAAGCACACTGAGGCTCAAGCACGGGGCTCTCAGGCATGTGTGTGATTTGTGTGTGACCTTCCTGACTGACATCTTGTCCTGAATTCCTGCTACTCTCTTCATGCTCCTCGGCAGACATCGGGTCGTCCATCTGGTCCATGTCGGATTCAGAGTCTTCCAAGGGAGCCATTGCCTCATCTGGATTCCTCTCCAGCATGGAATACTCCCCCACAGATTCTGAAACAGAGCCAGATACTCTGTTCCTCTGGAAGTCTGATCCCTCACGACTGTTGGGGAAAAAAGGGAAAAAAAGAATGTTATATCATGCATGTTTGAGCAATGTTTGTTTGACTAATACTTATCTGATAAACAAAGGGACTAGACTGTTAACACCTATTCTTTCACACCAGAAATGTTGCACACATTCCATATCAAATTGTATTGTCGGAAAGCCACCTTAGAAACAGCGGTTAAAAGTGGTAAATATTTTGTTAACCTAGCCTGTGTGAATGAGACAAACCTGTTAGCGAATTAGAATTTGCCCCCCTGCCCTTACCAAAAAAAATGTGAAGTAAACTTTTTCCAACTGCTTACACACTAAATCTTTGCTTGTCACACAATTTCTGAAACCCGTCACTCAAACACCATGACACCACCCCAAATCTGCAAAACCATACACCAATTCTTAACCTTTGACCCAAATCTGCAAAACCATACACCAATTCTTAACCTTTGACTCAATTTCAATTTCATAAAACAGTTTTTGCAAAGCACAACACACATCTCTCTACCTAACACACAAAAATCTAACAGGAAGTTTTATTTAATTTTTCAAACACAATCTATCAAATTGCCACAAAGATACAATAAATTCTGTCTATCAAAATCTGTTTTTGGTGGTAGGAGTATTTGTTTTCCTTGTTGCGGATTGCGGATTGCTTCCTCAAGACTGGTTTGATTTGTAGGCTAATGGCTGAATAGACCTGGTTTTTACAACTAAAGAAAATAGTAGCAGTTTTAGTCCTATTGACAGTTTTTTTTGTCTACTCATCTTGCACAGGGCAGTGTATTTTGTTCCTCTGGCTTATCTATAGCAAACAATGTGCGAATTGACAAAGGGCACACAAAATATGTTTTGTGCTTGCCCATCCTGTGCTGAAGGGATGAGAAGACAGACAGAGGGTGTGTGTTTAAGAAGTGTATGCGCCTGTGTTTGCCTGCACAAGTGTGAGTGTGTGACTCTGCGTTTGTGTGTGTGTCTGCACAAACTTGTGTGCACTGCTCCACAAAGGCAGGTCTGCAACAACAGACAAAAGAATGCTCCGGTGACATCCACATGCACGTCTGCATGTGCACTGCGCATGAATCCTTCTGGCATGATGCAGCGCTGCAGTGTGTGTGTGTGTGTGTGTGTGTGTGTGTGTGTGTGTGTGTGTGTGTGTGTGTTTGTGTGTATAAAAAACATACACTAGCACTGCCATGATCATAATGAGACTATTAATTCAATCCAACAATAAATGTGTGCAAAGGATCATTTGTGATACACATTTGTGGAATGTGTTGTATCCTTACCTTTCAATGAAACCAACTTTTGGGGATACTAGAAGGAAAGAGAAGCACAACAAAAACAATCAGCATTTAAATGGTATGCATAAAGAACACAAACATAGGCTCTCATACTGGTACTCTGCCAACAGGCACAGTAATCTGCTAATCTAATCTGCAGACCAGTTTTGAGTGTATCCTGTTAGTGTTGACACAATTCCCCACCCATCTTTACAAGATTTCCAGAGCTGCATTTTTATCAACAAGAATAATAGTTTAGAAACTATTTAATTAATTATAAGGTAAAAAGCAAATCTCAAAGTGTCATGCACAAGTACTCCACGACAGTAAAAATATTTACATGCAAAGACACATAGTGACTTCATCTATGAACAGCGGCTACATGGAATAGGTCATATTAAGCGCCATTTTTTTTTGTCACATACTATCTAACAAAATCCACTGCGCAGAAGAGATGTAACACTACAAAAAAATTACATCACGGCTGTGGGGACCAAAATGATCACGATTATTGGTTTTATCACGGTACGATGTTGAAAATGTCTCTAAACTAACTGATAATGATGGACAACCATGATTAGTGGCCTGTTCTCCATGCATAGGGTCAAGAAAAACTAAAAGTCTTGTTACTAATGTGGTGTGGCTCCTTTAAGAATAACTCAATGTGAGTGACAGAGGGACAAAATGCGTGGCATTTTCTTCACTCTGATGATCAACCACGATGATAGCCATGATTAAGAATTGAAATGATAGTACTGTAAGTCTACTACAAGGCTTCAGGAATTTTACAATGGTCCACCCTTACCAGTAACTGTTACATCTCTATTGTGCAGGACATGCAAAATCCCATAAAAACAAATTGTAATCATTAACAGAAACAAGTGGGATAGGCCTGTTTGACCAGAATGAAATGGGGTCATGAATAATGAGGATTACTTTTTCAGACTGTTTCAAACGTACAGTACACAAGACAATTTAGGATATTAAAAAGCACAGCCAGTGGCTTTTCATGCAAGAATAAATAAATAAATGAAATGTTTCTAGGCCTACAGCAATGACAATACAATATGATGGCTTACACGCCTTTTAAAAGTCATACGTCTTCTTTGCATGTATATGCTTCATTTGAAGCATTTTTTTTTTTTTACATCTATTGACAATTTAGAGAGCCTTCATAAATACATAAAAGTGTCTGAACCAGGGAAACAAATGACTTGTTATTCATGCCCTTTTTTAAAAGCCATTGTATTCCCATACCTACAATGGGGAACCTGAATGCTGTGTTGTAATGATTTGTCATCAGTTCCAAATGACTGGACGTTCTTTATTAGCCTCCAGCACACTAAATATATTTTCCAACTAGAAAAGCACTCAGAGAGCGCACTTCTACCTCCACCTGCATTGTTCTTCCTAGGTTGTCATACATTTGAACATAAACTATTCGCTAGATCGCCACCACATGGCCATACCATGCCATTACACCACTAAGTGAAATACATAAACGCCTCCGGAATCCTGTTGGTGATACGGATCACTAGTTTCTTCCTCGGGTAATTTCTGACCTTCCCTGAAAATTTCATTGAAATCCATCCATCGCTTTACCTTGCTAACAAACAGACAGACAGACGCCGGTCCCCGATGAAAACATAACCTCCTTGGCAGAGGTAATAAAACCTCTGCATTATACGGTCATATATAAGACGGTCATAGACTTGAAATACATTTTAGCCTTCATTCAAGTCACAATGGTGCACATATCAATTTTCATTATCAATGTTGCCTGTATTAAAGGTGACAGAATGGATGAACATTGAGTTCAATTAAGTTTTTCTAGTTAATGATGTAACAATTCTGTATTATTATTCTCATGTAGACTTCTATGCTACACAAATGCGTAAGGCATTTGAAACCGTATCTTGTAAAATTACATGTTGAATATTGAAAATGCCTAAAGCTGTACTTCCAATTTTCATTTTTGGAACACATTGCTCCAAATGAACTGATAATATCCAATGGAAAAATCTTCAATGGGTTTAGTTTGAAACGTATGTACAAAACATTACAAACATCAAAACTCAAGCTAATTTCTTCTGAGTTCAGAATAACAACAGCCATCAATGCAATTTACAGTATAATCTAACAATGTAACTTGAGTCTCTGATCTCCGTAACTGGGACAAGGAGACCCATGACCTGCCTGACTTGGAAATGTGATGTCTGAGAAGTTTGACCACTAACAGGAAGTGATATTCTTGGCTGTTTCAGACAAGTGAACGTCTACCTACATTTCAGGGAACTCGGCTCGATACATACCACTGCACATATTACATTCTTAAGCATCATTAATTACTGTGATCAACCAGCCAAGACTTCTCATGGGGACAACACAAAGAATTAAGTGCTTTTGCGTTGAAAATATTGCTACATATATAATGTATACAAATTTGTTCTGTAGATTTTACAAGATCTCTCTTGTAAGCATTATCTGTAATAAACAAAATAACACAAGACAACTCAAGACCTTTCAGTTGGCTGGAGAATCCATGGAACTCCCAGAAGCACACGTGGCCCTTGCACAGGTTCACCTGGCAAGCACTGCAACCAAAAACAGACTCGTGGCGGGCGTTCTTCAGCGTACAATTCCTACACCTTCTGGTCTTTGGAGTGATCTTGCACAGGTAGTGTCTCACACCTTCTTGATCACTGTCAGACTCTCTCTCTTCCTTGACGCGAAAGCCTAATAGCTTCACTCGCTTTCTCCGGAGTCTACGAACTGTGCGAACAAATGGTTCAGGTTTTCTATACGCACACTTCGCCAACTGATAGGCCAGACGTTTACGGTACTTGGCTTGGGAGAACCTGCCATCTTGTACCCATATGGGTGGGTTGTGTTTGCGGCTCTCTCGAAGTACAATGAAGGAGTTGATGATGCTCAAGTTGACCAAGAGCCAGAATAGACAGCGCCAGTGAGTGTCAAGGACAATCCCTCCCAAAGGGTTGCAAGTTAGCAGCTGGTTACAGATATCAATGCCCCGCATGTTGTCCTGGAGCAATTTAAAAGCCAGCGGTCTCTTGATGGAAACTAGCTCCCCAGCCTTGCTGTTGGACTTCCTCCAGACATCATCGGGTCGACCTGGTTGACAGTTGGTTGATATGCAGAACATTTCTTTAACATCCCTCCACCGGGTCACCAGAATCGGGCCACAGGAGTACTGCCGAAAATCTCCAGGCCTCTCAACAGGTTCCTGGTCCCATAGCGCTTTGGGCAAAATCGGGGACAGAGGAAGCACTGAAGCGGAGCTATAGATTTGCTGGCCCAACAACTCTTGCATGACAGGAATAGATGACAGAGATTTTGACAGGTAGATCTGATGATGTTTGCCCTCCATACCATCCACTAAAGCAGACACAACACCGTGACCGATTTCACTACCTCTTCTACATCGCGTCTGAATATGCAGTCGATGACAATATCCAGATTTGGAGTCGCAGAGGAGCCATACTCTTGGCTGTTCCTCTCGTTGTTTCTCGTCGTCAGCCTCATTGCCCAGACGTGGCAGGAGGGCACGATCAATGGTCAGGTTCTGGTTGGGTTTGTACGTGTCCCACATTTGGACCTCCAGGATGTTAAGCATGGGCCGAAAGAGCCGGAGCCGATCCTTACCACTGCTACTGTCGCCCCTCCATTCTGTGACCCAGCTCCCCATTCGAATGTTTGAGGCTATCTGCTGGAAGCGTTTGTGTGTCATGGTTTTCATGAAGACTGCACAGCCATCGTAGTGTTGAAAGGACCAGTACATTTGCGTTTTGGGGAGACTACGCAAACCCATGAAAATGCACAGACCAAAAAATCCCTTAAGTTCGTTCTCTGTCATAGGAGTCCAATGAGGGGGTCCATGCCCAAGGAAGTTCTGGCTCTTGGCATAGGCATTGGTCTCACAGGTGATGAGCTGCATCAGAGAGTTGGGGAAGAGCAACTGGAAGTAGTCAATAGCGTCACTGTGTTTGCTCAGAGTGTGATCAGGCCCACTGGGGTCAGTGAACTCTGGGATGGGTTTACTGCTCTGGCCATCGCTGATCCAGGCATCCACCGAGGCCCACTCTGGTTCCTTTCCTACATCACTAGCTCCTTCCCCTTGCAGTTCCTCCTCCTCCTCCTCCTCCTCCTCCTCCTCAACCTCGCTGAACTCTATATCCGACTCCAGAAGTTCTGTGGGGAGGGGAGGGATCATAGGAACAAAGTTAGACCTCTGCTCTTGAGAGTTGAGATATATTTAAGCTCTACTCCAGTTAAGTATGATTCATGCTGAAAATGAAAAGACCAGAGCAAATATGTAATGGATAAGCTGCTCCAAGTGGTTCCATTCTCCTTGTTGGCTCATTTCATTTATGTTTGCAGTTCACATAAGGCCCTCCATGTTTTTTTGCACACTGCAACCACTGCTTGAGGAAAGGCTAGTGGTCCCCATTGACTGATAAAGGGTAACTGTGTAAACAGCCAACTGAAATCTCAGGCTTTTTCTGACCCTCTTTGGCCGGACATCACATATAATAGCCAGGGTTGACAAAAAATAAAAAAAGAATTTAAAAAGAGAGCTGAGAGTTGAGGGGCTGTGCTAATAAGCCACCTGGACTTTTTTCTAAAATTATTGTGGGGCACTAGCTAGTAAACACATTTCATAGTATTCATTTTACAGAGAGTGAACAGAAATGAACGCAAATGATGGGATATCAAAATTGCAATGCAAGTGGTATCACCCAAATGCATTCAGATAAATCAGGCAAAATCAACAAAGCACCCATTGCAAACTTAGCCGAAGAGAATCGCAAGACATAGCACAATAACACAGGCATGAGAGTGCATGCTTAATTAATGCCCCCCCCAAGGGATCAAATACATCTGTACAGCACCAAAGCATTGCAGTATTTACAAAGCACACAAATCTGCTTTAAAGTTTAAGAAAGATGCATTTTATTTCAGCTTTTTAAATAGAAAATGTGATGAATTGCTTGTTTTTCCACAGCAATGCTGCAATGCAGCACACACACAGACACACACACACACACACACACACACACACACACGCCCCAAAACAAAAGTCATGCCAGGCACAATAAAACGTTGACCACAGATAAACACTGAGCGACACACACACCACCACTTTTTTAAATATTCACCGAACAATCAACCTATAACGAACAAAAAAAAATTGTTCTGTCCAATATAATAACCATTACATTACGAGGACAGACGTCTCGCCATTTGCATGTAAAATCAGCCTTGGTGGATTGGAGGTGGAGGGGCACACACCTTTTGGAGTGCAGGTGCTATAGGAATGGCCAGGGTTCCGCACCAGGTGCCTGGCCATCAGGTCACCATTGAAGGTGACGAGATCGCAGTCTGAACAGACCATCCTTAACAAGCTGCAAGTACAAAGAAAACGGTTAAATTCAAATTCAAATTCATTAAGATGGAGATGGAGCATCATTGAGATGGAGCATCTCGTTTTCGAGGGGGTCCTCAAAATGCAACAAAAACACCCAACACACACACACACACACACACACACAAACTGAAGCTCTTCGTCGTTGCCAAACACTCCACCCCATCCCATCCCTACCCAAATCAGATTTACATAAGATACAAAAGTACAACAAAAGTAAAACAGAAGAAGATATTAAGTGCAGTAGATATTAGATATTACAGGAGATAACCATAATTAGATAGATAGATAGATAAACCACCAAAACAAACAAACATATATATATACATACACACATACTGTACATACACAGGTTACTGAAGAGGAACAACTCCTTTATTTAAGATATACAGTGTTAAGTTTTAAGCCATGAAGGAGGGTCAGTTGGGGAAGACTCAGACTTGCCTTGGAGGTGGCAGCGTATATCCTTTGTGTCTTGGGTTCTTGCGTGCAACATGGTTGCTGAATAAAAAAAAAACAAACAACAAAAAAACCCCAATATGAATAGGTTCTACTATGAATCAGAATCAAATAGTAATTTGTCAAGTACTCAGACAACAAGGAATTTCTGTTGGTGCATGTATCAGCATAAAAAAAAAACAGGTCCAGTAATAGGATATTAAAAGATGGTTAAACTCTAAACCAATACCTAATCTCATCACAACACTGTGTAGATTTAAAAGACACTACCGCGGTGGCTTACGTGATCATGTGGTTGGCATAGGCCCGGGAACAGCACGTGCTGTACCTGCACAGGGAGCAGTGCACGTACGTGGGGAAGTGGTGGGAGAAGTCAGGAACCTCATAATTACACTCAATGCACTTCTGCCTGCCATGGAGAGGCCTGACGGGCGGAGAGAGAGATGGGTTCACATGTCAACCACATGTCAATCACAGCAAGCTTAAAATCACATTAAACTACAAAACTACGATGGTGCCACTTTAAATTTTACAACATATACTGAGCTTTTTAATGTCCATTTCAGCATAATGAGGTTTATCTGATTTGATGTTTGATTGCCATCAGGGCCTTAGCAAAAACGTGTAAAATGAAAGTTGAACTCTGCATACTTTGAGAGCCACATTACATCACCTCTGCGCTTGGAACTTGGTAAGTAACTCGATCATCTTGCTGATGGTCTTCTTGGGAGCGCTGTGGGGTCTGGGCTGCTGAATGATCTGCATGGGCTTTGAGGGCAGTTGAATGATCTGCATGGGCTTTGTCGGCTGCTGAATGATCTGCATGGACTTTGTGGGCTGCTGAATGATCTGCATGGGCTTTGTGGGCTGAGGGGGTGCGCAGGGCTGGGGAAGGCGGACCGGTGCCGGTGCCGGTGCCGGTGCCGGTGGCAGTGCCTGCTCTGGCCTGGGCTTGGGCTGAGTCGTTGGTGTCGCTCCTGGGGATGGCCCAGAGCTAGCGCCTCGAGATTTATTTAGCGCATATGCTCTGATAGTCACCTGATGGAGAGAGACAGAATTGAGCGGCGAACTCGCTAGCTATCACAACCTACAGGAAAAGTTTAGAACAACGCAAAAACAGGTTACCAAATGTAAAACACAAGCTGTGTCTCAAACCACAGACTTGCACACTTCAAATACTTAGTATAAGTATATAGTGCAGATAACGCAACAACTCTGAAAGTAGCTGGATTACGCCCTAATAGCAGTCAAAAAGTTTAGTTTGAAATAATGGACACAACTTGTACTAAACAGGCGCAAATGGGCGCCACAAATTTTTCTAGAATGTGGAAAAATATTTTGATAGTACATTTTATAATGACTGTCTGGGGATGGTGTAGGATAGCTTGCTAGGCGAACATGTTTGATATGTTTTCTTCATTTGCCAAACACTTCAATTCAGAGACAGAATTGAGCGGCGAACTCGCTAGCTATCACAACCTACAGGAAAAGTTTAGAACAACGCAAAAACAGGTTACCAAATGTAAACACAAGCTGTGTCTCAAACCACAGACTTGCACACTTCAAATACTTAGTATAAGTATATAGTGCAGATAACGCAACAACTCTGAAAGTAGCTGGATTACGCCCTAATAGCAGTCAAAAAGTTTAGTTTGAAATAATGGACACAACTTGTACTAAACAGGCGCAAATGGGCGCCACAAATTTTTCTAGAATGTGGAAAAATATTTTGATAGTACATTTTATAATGACTGTCTGGGGATGGTGTAGGATAGTCTGCTAGGCGAACATGTTTGATATGTTTTCTTCATTTGCCAAACACTTCAATTCAGTTGCTAGAACAGCTTTTTTGTATCTTAAAATGTTTCCAAAATAATTTCAGTGATTTATCAACTTGTAACAGGGTGAACGTCACTTCTGCGTTCGTGTCGCAGTTCTCTATCAGCATACTCTACCTTGTCTATGGACATCGTTATTTACTGGATAAACAATAGTGTGCTTGCGACATCGGAGAGGTGCTTTAGTGTTGCTTTAATTTGCAATACCAGTATTAAGCAAATGTCCATGGTATGATAACCATGGACTGCGGACATACCGTGATATAACACTGGTATACCGCTGGAACCCTGGTCACTGCACTTCTCAGGTATTCACACTTTGATTGACTGGGTGAGTGAAATCTGGACTAGTTTCTTAACCCTGAGTTGGTCTGGGGGGGGACTGTCCCTGAAGTTTAGTTTAGTTTATTGGTTTGTTGCTAGTTCCAGTTCCAACAGCTAAAGCAGCTATAGCTGGGGGCATGTCCGTGAGCCCCCATGTTTCAGAGTGTAGCGTGTAAAAAAAGGCATGTCACTCACTTTAGTACCAGGCGAGACTCCTTCCAACTGCCGGGGCTTGCGGAAAGTCTTGTGATGGCACACCTTATGGTCAAGCTTCTCTTTAGTGAAGAGGAACTGTAGCCGGCACTTGTTGCAGTGGTACACAGTAGATTTCTGCTCATAAAACAACACTTTTTGAGCATTTTGTAAAGGTTTTAATGAAAATACAAGGACTTTTAAGCTACAAAGTAACACACTTTCAACACCTACCCATCTTATGGACAGCCAAGAACCTCTGTAGAGTTTTGGAATCAGAATTCATGCCTTATGATTTACAGTATAGAGTCATAACAAGGTTTGTTGTTATGTGTCCTAATGTTGACAGTTGAATTCTTCTATCCAACCATAATTCTAACTACCTTTTTTTCTGCATATAGACTACTATAGGGTGCACTGGATTATAAGGCGCACTGTCAATGAATAGTCTATTTTCAAACTTTTTCCTGATTTTTCTAGTTTGGATATCACAGACAAATGAAGTCCCAAAGTCAATGTACTATCAACACCCACTTTTGAAACGGAGTCTACATTCACCTGATGTCGGGAAAAGTGCTGCTGGTAGGAATTGGAATTCTTGAAGACTTTCAGGCAGTAAAGGCACAGCAGGTGACGTGTGTCTTCATGCCAGGTGCGAAAGTGGTTGTACACATCGGAGTAGAATGATGACCTGTACTGACACACCTGAAATGTACAAGAACCAGTGAGACCATTTTTTTCCGTGCCCAATTTTCACAGTATAGCCTACTATGATAACATTCTGTGCTATCAAAGTGTAATCTTCCATTTCCATCAAATCTCTCAAAAATATCAAAGCTAAATCGAAGAATAGGGATTTATATCAATAGAGACAACCAAAATGCAATATATGCATGGGTTTCATCAGGTCCCTTTCCACAGGTATATAAAATCAAGCACCTTCAATATCAATGCAGACTGCATGGTGCTTGGTTAATACACCTGTGGAAAGGGACCTGATGAAACCCATGAATAGGGGCCCTTCTTACACCCTGCGCTTCAGATTGTGCATTTAGACGGCTAAAACAGAGCCCATAATGTAGAGGTGTATACCTGGCAGACATAGGGCATTTCCCCTGGCTTGTGTGTGTTCTTCATATGCTGAAGAAAGACTGGCTCCGTATCAAACGCCCACTCACAGATTTTACACTTGGCTGGGGAATTAAAGAATTTTAAGAATTAAAACCGGGTTTGGTAAACAGAAAATAAATACTTGCTCAAAAACTGATCAGCTTGTTTCCCTAGAACATCAAACATAGCTGTGCTACTTAGCAGTAGATCATTAACCTGTGATTATTTCAACTAATTGTAAAGAGCAACTCATGGCTTATTGTTGGCCAGTGGCCAACTGACTGCTTTATATAAGTTCCTTATCAAAAACATTAGCGTAGTTGAAATAGGTGGGTGAAGGGCCTTACTGCTGGACTCGTACGAGCTGTGTACGCTCTCCAAGTGACACTGTAGGCGGAAGGGCGTGGGGAACTGCCTGTAACAATGCTGGCAGGATGTGTGGGTGTCCATCTCTCCATTCTGCTGCTCTAGCTCCACGTGGTGTTTCATGTGGTTCATGAGCCTGCAAGGGGACATGGGAAATGTAGTCAGCATCCCAGCAAGTTGGTTCCCAGGGAAACACTGAAGGTACGTGAAGGTATCTACATAACAGGGGAGCTACACCAGGCGTGTAACTGAAGCGTTCCGTTCGCGAAGCGTATGCTGCAGCAGTTAACAATCACTATAATCAATGGAAGTAGTTACACCAAACGCGACAGTGGCGCGTACATTCGGAAAAAAAAAATAGACCAGTCTTCTGAAATGGATTTACGCTTTGCGAACGGAACACTTCAGTTACGCACCTGGTGTAGCTTAAGAGTGACATGACGACACTGTCATAACGCATGAACCCTAAACATAACCCTACCTTGTCATGACCAAAATCAAATGGCACTTACAGAAGTGCTATGTCATCAACGTTTATGACTTGTTTATAATATTTATGACATGTTCATGACAGTGTCATGCCACTCTTATGTAGATTCCTTCAAGTAAAGTGAAGCGGCTCCAAGCTCATTTAAAGGGGCTTCTTGGGGGAGCTGTGGCACAAGTGGCTGCAGTGTTTGTATTCCACGGAGACCCAAGTTTTAATACAACCTGCGCCCTCCAACCCTACCCCATGTCTCTCTCCATCTCACTTCCTGTCACTCTTCACTGTCCTACACATAATACATAACAAGTCTACATAAATAAAAAAAATATGCTTAAAAAGCTCTTTCTAATGGTTTGGGGAAAGTATGTCAAAAGTTGTCCTACTTAAGGTGCCGTGTCCACCAAACGCGTTTTTTGCGCCGACGGCGACAATTTTCAATGTTAAGTCTATGTAGCTCGGCGCTCACAGCGCTGAGCGCCCTCGGCGGAAAAAAAAGTCGGCGCCGACCGTTTTTTGTCGCAGCGCTCAGAGCACTCAAAGTTGCAATCTGTTCAACTTTTAGAACAGCGCCGGGCTCGTCAATGGCACTTCTCGTTATAAACCGTCACTGGTTTTGGTAACTTAGCAACAATAAACACTTATCGAAGCGCCGAGAGGAGGAGGTTTTGGGCGCTCTGGCTGTAAAAAACGCATTTGGTGGACACAGCACCTAACTCTCCAAAAACAGCAGTCATATCTGGTATCTGTTTATTGGTTACATATAAATTTGACCTCAGTGGAGTTGAACTGATATGGAAAGGTACAGAGTAGGCTAATTTCATGTCTACACAACATAGTACCAGGCAATAACATACATTCAGAGGAAACTGAAAGCAATCCTGAAGTGACTCGTAGCAGACTCTTCAACAAACACATCATTCAACAGAACAGGGAAAGTTTAGTCTACCAATATACCAAATTAAGAAAAACATCTTAACTGCTTCTGTAACAAAGCTCTCCTGAGACTAGTAACCTAAACACTAGATCTACATGGCTGTCCTCCAGTTGACCTGACTGGTGCCAAACTAGGGCCAAGAGCCTGGAATCTGTATTGTTTGTGTAATATGGCCTTGTTTCCGCTGGCAAAAGGGGGAGGATTGTGTCAGTGAATAAGTTACTGGACACGTAGACTCCAGATTTGAACCACTCACCATGACTTGCACAATAACCCAGAGGCCTAACATAGCCGAATTTAATGGTGCAGTTTAAACCTAAAAGTGCACTCCAAGGTGATTCAAAAAGCCCCAGCTGGGGTAAGTGCACTCCCAAGGCGATGTAAAAAGCACTAGCTAGCGACTGACTGATCCAAGGAGTCACATCATATTGCCAGGGTGTAGCACAAAGCCACCGGAGGGCTTACCAATTTGGGCCGCATATGCTCCTCGACCAGCCCGACATCTTTAGCTTAGCTTCACATTTGCACTTGAGAAAAGGTGACCGATTAAAGAAACTTAGGTTCACGCTACCTTATGTTGCTTCTCAATTTCTTGCCACAAGTGAGGCACTTGAAAACCATGGGGCTGTCCAGGTTGTCCTGGGCTGCATTGGTGCGGTTCCCCTCAAATGTCCCATAGTAGAAGTCATCCACAAGCATCACAAGCTTTTCTGGCTGCTTTTCCACAGGCGCCGGAGCTATGCTTCTGGCGACCATTGGAGCCTGAAGAGGGGGCACTTTGCTGGTGGTAGGAGCCTGGGCCGAAGCGTACACTTTGCTGGTGGTGGGAGCCTGGGTCAGAGGGGACACTTTACTGGTGGTGGGGGCCTGGGTCAGATCTGGACAGCAGAACTGAGAGAACAACAAATTAACAGATTCTAGGGGAATGATTCCAATTCCAATTCCAATTCCAATAGCCTTTGTACACAATAGTGTCTAAATAGGCACCTTCTGCTGAAGTTTGTTAAATGCAGGAAAGCTTATAGTATTACTTAATTTATTACTTTATTTTATTTATCATTATTGCACTTATCTTATTGCATTATCTTAATGCATTATTGCAGATATGCACTTACACACATATGTCCACGTAGAGCCTCTATCATCTTGAACTGGGCTCCACAGCGTGGGCATATCTTAAGACCTGTTGCTGAGGTTGCGTTGTTATTTGCTGCAGAAAAGAAAAGGGGAGGGGGAGGGGAAGCAAAGTTGAGCCATTCTGTAATAGCACGAAGGCCTTTTGCCTTTTTTTTTCTAGTTTGATCTTGATGGAACCAGAGAGGGTGACATATAAACACCTTGGACATTGAGCTGTGCGGCAGGGGCGGAGCTGGCGGGGAGACCGTTGGTCTTCTGACTCGGCAGCAGAATGAGCTGAGGTTGGTTGACCAGGCTCACCAGTTTTGGCTGGTCAGTGCTGCCCTCTTCTGACTTCACTGTGAACAGGCTGCTTGTGTTTGCTGTGGTGTACAGGAGGGACAGACATCAGCTAAAATACAAAGTGTCATGGAAGAAGACAATTATGGCAAAGGCAAACCGGTCATTTTGGTTTCCTTATGATCTGCAGGTACCGCATCATAAGTCCTCCAACACCTGTTCATTCATGCATTCATTGATTCATTCATTTGTAATACATTCATTAATGCACTCACTCATTCATTCATTCATTCATTCATTCATTCATTCATTCATTCAGTGTAATATTCATTGACCTCACCCATGTTTGTTGGTAGGGTTGTCGTCTTTACGGAGGTTGAGGGCAGGGAACTAGTCACCATAGTAGGCTTAGGCTGGCTTATTGGGGTGGTGTTGCGGATGGTGATGGTGGCAGGGATCTGGACTCTGGTGAAGGTGGTGGTGTGGGTTGGTGCAGCCGGAGAATTCACCGCTCCAACCTGCGCGACCGTCTTAAGCTGAGTTGGCTGATTTATAATTTGGGTACCTCCAACTGCCTGTTTGAAAATGGACGTTCCAGGAGCTGGGAAGGCGAGAAAGAAGATATACTAAATGGGAAACTATGCAGGTTTGGTGATTTCATCGCTGGTTTCGTTTCGTTTTCGCTCGTTTTACGCTTGCAGATTTCTCTGCAGAGCTTCCCCTACAGCTTTAGCGTGTTCCAAACAATGTAACAAAACCACCAAAATATAACACATAATAACAATGTTACGACTAAATAACTGAATAACCCATAAATTGGGCAGAGTGATGCACACACACACACACACACACACACACACACACACACACACACACACACACACACACACACACACACACACACACACACACACACACACAGGAGAGAAACCTATGTAAATGTATTTTTATTACCTGACACCAGTGTGATGGGTTTAATAGTTTGACCCTGTTGGACATTCAGGACGATCCCTAGGGGATTCTGTCCAGCCGTTAAATTTTGGACGGGAAGACCCTGTAAAAGACAAAAGCCATTCAATCAAACACATAGCGAATTAATCACTCCATTGCTACTAGAATTAAAATACATAGTTGTATCATAAAGCAAACAAATATTCCAGTCTTATATAAGTCTATAAGTTGTATAAGTCATATAAGTTTGGTTGAACCGTCGTTACATTTACTTTTGCATTTAGCCATTTAGCCATTTAGTCATTTAGCCATTTAGTCATTTAGACGCTTTTTCCAAAGTGACTTACATTATGTCGATTCTCTAGCTGTTTCTTCAAAATACTAGCCTGGCTAGCGCCTACCACTTCTCAAATGAGACGACCAGGCGTTCATCATTTTCTCGTATTTGAAAAAATGCCCGTCTTGTCGCCCCCCCCCCCCCCCGTTCTGTGATTGGTCCCCTATCTCAGGCAAAAATTAGAGTGGTAGTTTCCATGAAATCACCGCGCAAGGCAGGATGGGAACACCCAGGCTATCAAAATGCATCACTTTGGTCAATGCAAGTTTTATGCACATGTACCTGTGTGGTAAAGAATATAGGCTGGCCTGTGGTGGTGCCGTGGCCGTGGCCAGGAAGCAACACCTGGGAGAGGGCCACAGTGCCGAGGCCCCCCGCCCCCTGAGTGAAGAACAGTTGCTGTCCCGTGCCCGGCTTGAGACCAGCGGGCAGCGAGACTGGCACGGGCATGGAACCCAAGGAGGTGAGGAGAGATTCTGTAGGAGCACAGATTACACATCGCATCTTAGATGGAGCCCATACAAAAAAAATACACACAGTATATTCACTTCATGGACACTGCAAGCCGAAACCAGTCGCTTTGGTAAGATTTATAAAATCAAGTTATTGTGCTCACATGAACGGCCATAAACTAAGCTTTCCAACAATGTGTATATCGCGGGTATGGCAAAAACTATCGCTAAGATAACCGCATTCAAAGCAGACATAGTTCTCCAGTCAGAACATGCGAAAAAAAATCACCTTTTTAAGCAGCGTGGACAGCGGTAATTACTGCTAATGTGTTAAATCTTCACCGGTTTTAAGAGTCAAAATTTATGTTTTTCAATTAAATTTGTTCACGATATGAAAGTGTTAACTGAAATTCTTTGTGAGGCTCAAATTAAGCGAAAACGTGAAATTCAACATTTTAGCCCATACGTTTGTTTACGTTTATTTATCGTGGATTTTCTCAATATAGCATCGAGCTCAAAGCAACTGGTGTTGCCTTGCAGGGTCATACAAGTTATGTGTACTTACTAGCACTAATCCATGAAATACTATCAAATATTTACAATACAGGAAAATAAATGGCATTATAACCATGGCAATGCCATTATAACAGAGTTATACACAAGTTTAGAGGAATATAGAGACATTCGATGAAATGTCAAAATGATTTCAAATAGTGCGACAGAATGTGCTGCCTGTGTATACCGTCAATTAACTAATTTACCTCATCTTTACCAACTTTGTTTTACCAACAGGGTGGAGGTGGACCCTTTGTATCCAAAATAAGTCTGAATACAACTGATTTGAAAAGGTCATTAATATATTTGACAGGAGTGCTGCTGTCCAAGGTACAACATGACACACTGTGGTAAGGTATGTCTCGGTAGCCCTGGAGAGTGCTACAGTTATGTAAGGGATAATCAACGACGCGCCGTGCGTTTCTAGGAAAATAATGCACGTTCGAAGTGGTAATAAGGACCCGACGCCGTAGGCGGAGGGGACTTCTTCGAGACGTGCATTATTTTCCTAGAAACGCACGGTGCGGAGTTGATTATCCCGCTTATACCACTGCTACTATCATTTTCGTTTATATTGCCGCTGTCTTAGATACAACGTTGCTGTTTTTACCGTACATTCACATTGGCGAATTAATATTCAAGTGTAATAAGCCCAAAAGAAGGGAACTACTTCATAGCCGTGCGGTATATCGAAAAATAATGCACGTTCCAAATAGCGCATCACAATAGGAAATTTGACCAAGCAGTGGTATAATCACAGGTATTCACAGGTATTCACAGGTACTCACGCAGTGGCACCCCACTGTCCTTGCTGCTGCCGCTGTTGCCAGACAAGGCCTGGCCTGACAGCACCACATGAGAGGCTGCCACTGGGGCCGGGGCTGGAGTCACCACAGGCTGCACTGCAGGCATTCCCATTACTGCTAAAGACAGTTGACAAGATGCAGTTTCCTTCACGGTTAGAAAACAGTTACTGTAAACCAGGGGTGTCCAAACTCTTTGGCTCAAGAGCCACATTGGGTCTTGGAAATTGGCCGATGGGATTTGCTGCAATAGAGATTTCAAAGAGTATCATCTCTATGTAACATGCTGTTTTGATATTGACCTTGTAAACGTTCTCTAAGAACAGTGTAAAGCAGTTTGCAGTAATGTTAACCACAACGTCGTTGCTGGAAAGAAATAGTGAACAGCCAATGATAAGTGTGGCGGGCCATATCTATGCTAAACTAATACATGCTCGGTGGGCCGCATTAAAGTGCGTGGCGGGCCACAGTTGGCCCGCGGGCCGTAGTTTGGACACCCCTGCTGTAAACACTTGTTAGTGGCAACTATAGAAGGCATCCCGTTTACAAATCCAATGATAAACCAATCCCCCCCCCCCAATCTCAGTGGAATTTGGGATTTGGCTTCTATGAAGAGAGTATGACTATAACATTAGTGGTAGTAAGTCTGATGAGAATGACTGAATTATGCTACCTTTGATCATGACTCATGAGACACTAAATTAACCTCACTGGAGTTAAAAGAAAGGAAAAGTCTAACTAACTAACTAAAGTCAAAATCCTGAATTAAGTCATTGGGGTTTTAATCACTGATCTCCAGTTCTATAATATGCAGACACACAACCTTACCTTGCTTTACAGTGTTGATGTTCTCAAAAGGCTCAATCCTTTCAGCCTCCACGTTCTCATGTATCTGTTGCCATGGCTCCAATTCCTCCTCTTCACACTCCATGAACAAGTCGGAATCAGCCATTTTGCTGCAAAACACAATAATGTTCATCAGTGTGGCTGCAGCTGAAGAGGAAGTTCTCTCTTATGCTTTTTTCCCGGTTGAAGTACATTTCATAGGAGTTTGAATCTTCCTGGATACACACTTACAAAAAAAAAAAAAAAACACATACTGCCTGCATGGATGAAACACAGTTTCCATTTAATCATGCATGTTAAATTAAGCTTTTCATTCAACATTCATGCTGGTCGTAAAATAAGCACAAGATAGCTATTATGCTGCTGATTCTGATCTGAATTAAAGTGTACAAATGCATTTACTAGGCCCTGTAGACTGTGCAGGTATCTGATTACAAAGTCTGGAGTATGCAAAGTCTACACATAGTGTCAATAATAGTACTCTCATTTCAGTAGTCTTTGGAAAAAACAATATTTTGATGGATATGACAACGTGCACGGGGATGGAGCCAACCTGCACTTGCGGTCAACAGTCAGCGTCAGCAGTATTGTTTTTACGTGACGTAAAGTCACGTGTTAGACTCAGGTGTGATTCCTAAAGCCCATAGAACTAATATGAGACTGTGAATGCCATCAAGATTTTCATAATTCATAGAGGAGCAAAGCGCACTTCACCTTTCAACCTACCAATAATTCTGCACGCACACTGTGTTGAGAAGATGCAGATGCCATTAGTAGATAAAGTTACATAAAGTTACATCAACACCATGACAATGAATGTAATAGTACATATTGTCATGTCTTAAAAACAGCATTGTCTTCCACAACGTGGGTGGGCATGCATTTCGGTCACTTCGCCGAAATTTATAGTGCCACCACCAGATCCGCGATTTTGCCAAAAAGAACGGAAGGGGCGGGGAGGAAAGTAGTCCCCATACAGACGTTTGAGCTGGATTAAATAAAGGGAACATGACCATAATCATCATTACGTTGTCATGTTGTTGAAGAAGACTCTGTACATAATAAAATCAAGTGCGCCCGATAAAAAGCGGTTTAGTTATATCTAAAAAGCGCGGGTATTTCCTGGATTGTAACATATAACAATTGATACATCACTGACTGCGCACAGCAAAGCACGGCTCCTTCCGCATCGCCTACTGTGTAACAATAACAATGACGACAATTGGTTGAGCCCACACGTTTGTATCTCACGACCAACTCGCTGGATAACAAATTCAACTCACCCTTTCTTTGAGCTGGCGGTTTCTTTATTTCTCTGATCGAACGCATGAAATTTCTTCGCGGGCTAGTCACTCACGGACAAAAATACCTGCGCTTAGGGGGCAGACGTTCGCTATTCACTCGCTCTAGCACTGGTGGATTTGCCGCTTTACGCAATTTCCCCTTTTCAGACCTGATTCCCGATTGGTTGTAATCATGGATAAAAAGAGGCGGAGTTAGTTGCTAAAATGGCCTACTTTCCTAAAGCTAGCCCCCTCTTCGACGACATGTCGTTGACAAACGCACTACTTTTATTGTTAATTGAAACTATGTAAATTAGAATGACGTTTAGAGCAAACAGAAAGCGCCATTAAAGCTCTTAACATAGTGTCTCACTAAAACAATTGCTTTACAACGGCCAACTCACCACGCTTAATGAGGGCCATGGGTGTGTTGGGAAGTGTGTTACTACGCGCCTGACCGCAGCGCAGCCTCGCGCCTCATTTGTAATGCCGAATGCACAAGTAATGAGAGCTCTGTTGAGTGGTTGCGACTTCGGTGTTGTTGAAAATGGCCTTTAGAACTTCATAAATCACTTCAGCCTGTGGTGTATTCTCTGTACAGGATTTTCAGATGTATTACGTTTTCAGAGTCACATCATCAAAGGCCTTATTACTGACCTGATGTAGACTACACAGCTACAAGCTATGTTTGTAACAGTGCAATAACTATGTTCCAACCCTAAGTGTGATATGACAACATTAGCAATTGTGTGAGATCAGTAAGTTTGAATTCATTAATCTATCCACCTGTGTAGCCTACAATGATGTCTGGTGACACAAACAAATGGAACACAACCGGTCATGCTGTCCTGTCAAAACTGTTTGCATTGCAGTTCCAATGAAGTGATGATGTGACCCTAAACAAAATCTTTTTTGAAATACTAAGAAAACATATCTGTAGCCTATAACCTCTGAAGCCCAGGGGTAGCCATTGCAAAAAGAAAAAAAAAAAGTTTTACTAAACATAATGTCGGAGTTGGCAAGGTTACAGAGGGACAGCACAGGCTATGCACAGGTCCCAAGTTCCTGTTGATAAGTCAGAGGTAACTTTCATGGAAAAGAAAGCTGTGCCCTAAGAAATGGATAAATGTCAGGCTGTCAGATGAGTGTGCAGGGACCGTCTCCAAAGTGCAACCCTGACAGGAAATAGACTTAAATAGCTAGCTTGTAGTGGCTGATCACCAAATGACATCACACATTAATGGTCTCCTATTTATTATAATACAGTAGGAAAAAGGCCTTAGTAATATGCTTTTCATTGGGGAAAATCACTTCACAATACGAAAAAAAATCACTTCACACAATGGTCATCACTTCACACAATGGTTACGCAAAGCCTACATAACACATAACATGGAAGATGGAAAAGCTTATTCCCCCAAACTAAATGTAATTTAGCTTATGCAGACCATTTAAGTGTGAGTTGAGTTTGAATTTATGCTACAACTTTTGTAGTAGGTTATCTCTTTTTGGTATGCCACTTTGTAGACGGTCCCTGCATACTCTCTGACAATGTCTTCAGTTCTAAGGAGGGTTCATTTTCTTTTGTATAAAATACGTCATACCTTGTTGTCTACCTTAGTACATTAGGAAGAGCCATTATTTTAACAATTTGTTTATTTTTAAACAAATTCTGAATAACTAAATCATTACTCCAGTCTGTGGACTTCATCGGTGCGTCAATCGTCCTCCTCTCCTGTCTGTGAGGAAGTGCTGAGAGGTGATCAGTTAGGTTTATGTCATGGTTGAAACTGTATGCTAAATAATGCTACTCTCTGGAGAGCATTTTGTTTGATCAAAGTTAGTCCTAAGTCCTAATAAGACAGCCCTGCTAATGGAATACAGGAATAATGTGCTAATGGAATGGAATAATGTGCACCTTCACATAAACTCAAAACACAATGCATAATACATTAAGAAAATAACTATCACTTTTATTGAACATATCTATCTCCTCAATATCTTTCAGAAAGATGTCTCTTTATTTTCTTGACATCATTATCTGAGTTTCAAAAGAGAGTGTCCGTAGTCTGTTTTCCCAACAGTGATGTACTTCTCCGTCTTCAGGTGGCGCTGTTGTGACTGATGTCCATTACCTTGGCCTGCTTCTTTCCCACAATGCTTTAACATGCATCAGGGTATTGTGTCCATCCTGTCCATGCTTGCAGTTGTTCGTCAACGGTTTCATCTTTAGCCGTGTCCCCGCCTGCAGTACTTGTGGACAGGAAAGTCAGTCTGGTCTGAGAATGAAAACTACCTAGCTCAAGTGGTTTCAGTTTGAGGATGTAACAGGAAGTACCAGCAGGAAACCTGAAGGCAGAGCTGTGACCGGTACTGAAGCCATGGGGGTCAGGACAGATGCTGTGGGAGAACAGATTACATTACATAATATATAGATATTTAGACGAGATTGGCAGATTATCATATTCTGCTTTTTTTTCTCCTTTTACACGGTTTCCCAACTTTTCGGAAACGGACAGGTAAGAAGCTAGGTAGGTGAAGGTGTGTCGGTAGGTAGGTACTGCATTGATCCCAATGGAAATTTAAGAAGGTCACAAAAGGCATGTGTATACTTCTGGCTAATATAACCTTTGACTATTGTATTGTTAGTGCCTCATTCTGCCAGAGGCTACAGATCTGGAAAAGGGACATTAATATCTCTGTCAGGACTGCCGAAAGTTAAAGTACAAAGTAGAACATGGCACACTGGGCACACTAGTAAGGTAAAGGTAAGTCTCAGTATACTCTGATGAGTGCCACAGGTATTCACAGGTACTCACATGTGTTGGTGAACAATGGCACCACAGTGTCTTTGCTGCTGATGTTGCCAGATAAAGCCTGGCCTGAGATCACCATGTGACTGGATGCCAGTGGAGCTGGGGCAGGAGCAGGGGCAAGGAGTCGAGTCACCACTGCAGGCTTTCCGGTAGCTGTAAAAGATGGTAGAAAAGAGATAGTTCCTTTGTCTGATGCTGTAAACAGGGGCCTCAAACTCAGAAATGACCTATATCACAATAACAAAATAAAATGAGTAGTACCATCAGAAGCTTATGAGACAAAACTATGCTGTGTATGGTTGTGACACACCTTTCAAATAACCTCTTTAAGGGAAAAATAACAAGCTCAAAATCGATAGGATTATTCTCATCACTGAACTCTAATGGTATAATGTGACGACAAACCACCTTTCTTTGCAGTTCTGATTCTCTTCGATGACCCATCACTTTCAGGGTTGTTCTCCATGAGTATCTGTTGCCATGGTTCCAATTCTTCCTCTACGCACTCCATGAGAAATTCGGCATCAACCAGTTTGCTACAAAACACAATGTGTTTAACACTCATCAGTGTGACTTCAGTGAAAGAGGAGGGTACAACCATGTAATGTTTAGTACATTTTGTAGTTGTTAGAGGTGATGCTGATCTTAGGAGTTTGAATCTTCCCATACACTAGGTTTCCAGAAAGTTTTGTGGAATATTATTTCCCTGCATGGATGAAACGCTGTCCACTTGCTGGTTACTCTGCTTACAGTTAAGAGATTATGCAGCTATTCAAAAATCTTTATTTAATTAAAGTGTTGCTTAATCAATGATGCATCAAACATATGCATGGCAATAGCAGATAGATGTTGATGTTTTAATCTGAATAAAAATGTAGGCTACAAATGCATTCCTCATACTTCAAGACCAGTAGATGTTTAATCACAAGGGGATACTAGTACAGGGTTATTCCGTGTCAAATCAGATAAGGTTGTTGCAGCAACGTCTCAGATTTTGTTCACATTTGGTACACTCTCATTTGGTGTTTTTTAAATAAATGAATAAATAAATAAACAATGCTCCCATGGACATGCCCACAGAGTGTAGTACTGTAGCTGCCTGGCTGCATTAGCTGCTGGTTGTAGCAACTAGATCTAGGTAAAACGGTGAATTAAAAACGATTGTTTTAGTTTTGTTTTGTACTGACACAGTACTTGGTGATCTTGAGAAATGGAGATCGATGTGAAAACTCACCGGATTTCTCCTTAAAATATCAAAACAATAATTGAGATCAAGTGGATACAAAAACAAATACTTTAGAAGACCTAATGTCCACCTCAATGTCCCAGTTTTGCATTTTGTTCCATATCTAGGATCTTATATGAAATGAATGGGCATGCAGTACAAACTTTTTAACAGTCCAGTCCTACTGAGAACATGTCGGTCTTCCACCCTACAAAGTTTGAGCAGGCCAATACTACTTTTCAAAATATCAATGCCCAAACATGACCTCCAAGATAAGGCAATTATACAAAATCAAGGGTGAAAGACTATAAAAGACCAAAAACTATACATTTTGTTAATATATGAATGACAACAATCACACATATACTATAGCGATTAACAACATGAAGAACGATATCGTTGGGCATCACTTTCAGAGCGATAAAAAGCGGATGATAAAAAGCTAATAGCCAGTCAGAACCCATCACATTCTAGCCATCACTTTCATTAACACAAGGAGAGATGCTTTCATCGTTATTGTTATAGTTATCATTCCTGGTGAGATCAGCCCTTTAGTTTTGGGACCTAAATATTAGGTACACAAACTTTGAGCAAAATCTGAGACAGCAGCTACCATTTTCCTTGATTTTTGTCTGATTTGACACGGAATGACCCTATAGGGATAGGCAAAGTTATTCATTATATTTGTCTACCTACCGTTTTGCTGGGGGACTTTCACAGAGATCTCCCTTTGTTTGGGCAGGTATTTCAACACAATTGACAGGGTGGTCATCTGTTGTAAGTCTCTCATTCTTGAAACACAAAAAAAGAGCAAACCAAAAGTAATAAAGTAACATTAGTTATAGCAGTTACATTACATTACATTTGGCTGACGCTTTTTAACCAAAGCGACTTACAACATGATAAAACCTTTAAGTTTTTAAGAGCACTTCTAACAACAAATAAGAAAAAAAAACACAATAAGTGCATCAATGAGTGTAATAAGTGCATCAATGAGTGCAATTGTCAGTAGTAGTGCTTTGAGAGGAGATGTTCTTTGAAGAACTGGGTTTTCAGACAGTTGGTCATAAGTGTTTTTTCCTAGTAACAGTATCACCAGATCTCGCTATATTTAAATCTATATGGTGTGATAGTATACAATAGAAAAGGTCAATGACCAAAGGTCAAAGGTCAGTGCTCAATGATCTGTATGAGATGGGAAGCAAATCTGGGTGGAACTAGCTCCTCATTTGTCACATTGTAGGATGTTCTGATTTTTTGTGTCTTTCAAGTGTATGCACAATTCCAATCCAGAATTAAAATGTTAAAATTAAATTTCAAATGAAAATAAAATAAAATTAAAATACTACCTAACTGTGAATAAATAGCTAGATACTTTAAAGCAACTCCAGGAATTTGTTAGGCTGGGTGAACCCTGTCTGACCTGCCGGCGAATTTGGATTTCGCCCAGCAGCTCAGGCTGGAAACCTGCACATCTATCTCCTCTGTTCCCTGCAAGAACCTTTGGCTCCAATCAATGAATGGCTTCAGTAGCCAGCTCTGCAATGGATATGCTGAATCCCCCAGGATGTAGTAGCCTATGTCCTGATCACTAACCCTCTTTAGCTTACCAGGAAATAAACCACTGGTTGCCTGTATATAAAAGTTGGATCTCTTTAATATCCTGGCATCATGGGTGCTGCCAGGGCTCCCTTGCCATCAACAATTGCCTGAACCACAATAGAGTTCCATCCCTTCCTGTTGTGGTAGTCCGATGGATACCAAGTTGGGCGCATGATCGGAATGTGTGATCCACCTATAGCCCCTATGCATTGAGGAAGGCCCCACCTTTCCTCAAAATACGTTGCCATCTCCTCCATCTCCACAGCAGTAGGGATCCTAATAAATTTGGGCATTAGTATGTCAACTACAGTTTTGCAGAACTCTCTAACACAGTTGCAGACTGTGGACCGACAGACCCCAAACAAACCCCCAACCACACGGTATTCAGTTGTGCTTGCCAGTTGGAAAACAGCAATGGCCACTCTTTGTTGCAGCAGGTATGCAGTTTCTAAATGTGGGGTCCTCTCTAACAATTGCATGTCTGATAGACCGCCAAAAAAGTTGAATGTTGGTTTAGAAAGCCGAAAGTCTTGAATCCACTCTGCATCACTGTAATTGCATGCAATGTCTTGCCACCAGCTATCCCACCTTGCACTCTACAATAATTTTATAAACCCAACCACTGGGTTGAGGCTGTTTAACCCTGTATTATGTATATTCAACCCATATTGGGTTACTTTCAATAACCAAATGGTTGGGTTAATGGTATTTGACTCTTTAATTTGAATAACGCAACCAATGATTATTGTAACCCAGTGGTTTCAAGTACAGCTCGCTGCGGCCCGCGGGAAGGTGAGGCTTGACATCAAGGACAAGTGCATTCTGGGATTGCGATCTGTTCTGCGCATGCGCATCATAACGTAGCAGGAAGAGGGGAGATTTGCCTGCCCGATCGCGAGTTTATGACGATCTGTTGGACTGCTTATTTGTCTTTATTTCAAAATGTTTGTTTATTCATCTGTTTATTTCAGATAGTTTGTTATTAAGAACCATTAACGAAAAATAATTGTCCGTCGTCGTTGAAAAACGGTCATTGACGGTAGTCAAAGCTAAGTAGACTTTGTAAACTATTTCAGTTTTATTTGAGTTTATTTGCACACACTTTTATCCAAAGCCACGTATAAACAAATTAATTAATAAAGGGCTTGCCATGTTCATGCAGAGACCTACTCAATTAGATGGTGATGGTTTAGTTGAGGTGTGTATGGTTGTGATTAATTATATTAATGTACCATCTGTAAGTCGACGCCCCCTACAGGGCCAGCAGTGGAGGCTGGAGGCTGCAGGACAGGGCCAGCAGTGGAGAGCGGAGACAGATGACCACTTAAATGTGGTTCGAGCTGATCCTTTCTAATTATTGTGGCGTTACAATGAAGACAATGAAAATGTGACACCTTCCTACAAGCTTTGCTGCATTTGCAGATGAAGAGTCCTGGAAAAAAAAAAACATTACTGAAGCAGGTAATCACAGACACCGCCTAGGCATACTGTACATGCAAGAGACAGTCCAGTAGTTAAAGCATCTTTTTGAGCATACATACAACACTTCCTCTCATAAAAGACTATGGGGGGCTCGATTAATTCCAGCCAGAAATAAAAAATAATGAAGACCAATTACAAATCACATCCTCCCTCCATGCATGCCACACACTTATTGTCCATCCCATTAAACCCTACCTTTATGCTGCGCTGCAAGCTTCATGTGATTATCCATGTGGTACTGCATCTGGTACAAATGCTTGCAAGTGTACTTGCAGCAGGGGCATTTATAGGATCCACCCTGTAGGTATGATCCTGGGTCAGGGGGGGCATCAAAATGTGTAGGATGCTGAGGAATAAACATACTATTAGACCCTCTGCAACCAAGCTTCCAAACAGTCATAAAAAAAGAACCTCTTTCAATTTAAGCACAATCTGATGTAGCATTCCTGAGCCTTACCTTTATTATTACAGTAATGTGGCACACCTGAGTTCTTTTACCAACTCTATAGTAAGTAGTAATTTCACTTTTCCCCCTCTAATGTGAACATTACACTTCAAGTCTTTAGATGTGACTCATGTGCTTTGTTATGTAAATCTCTCTAACTCCAAGACAACATGAAATGTAAGCATAATATTTAGAAAATCCTTTGACATTTTAACCTTACTCATACAGTATATTGTATTTATATTTATATTCATATATTTTAGTATTATATTTAACTTTTTCACCCTTTAAGTGTTAACATTCAAAAGATCACTTCTTGCATAATCAAAAAAAAGCATGCTTTACTACAAACAAAGACTAGCCTATATTCAAAAAGCATCGTTTTTGGTATTGAAATACGCATATTCTAATGTGCACTTGAGGGATAATATGCACATTCAATCATGAATCTGCCTAGTTTTTAACAAGACCACAGAAAGCTAGCAGCTAGACACTAACAACATGGAACATCGCCATCAGTCAAATAATCCGAGGCTTCTAATTGTTCATTTATTTTAATTCTGTCTGACATACATGCAAAGTTTTTTTGATTAAACATATCGGTGCATGAAACTTACCGCCATCGAAAATATATTCCTGGGCGAACACTAAAAGTTCTCTGGTAAGCAAACTGAACGCCATAAAATTTCTCCGACACCTTTCGCGGGCTTTTTCTTCTTCTGCGGTAGTGGCCATCTACCGGGCTGTCATGTGTGGGCTAAGCAATCCCAAAATGCACTTGTCCTTGATGTGGGCGGGGCTTGATGTCAAGCATCGCCTTCCCGCAAGTCGCAGCGAGACGCTTCTCAGTGGTTTGGCATGCAAGTTTGGGCTCCTCCTCCAATGGACGGTTTCTTTTCCCAAGGGCTGAGGGGGGAGACCAAAGGTCCCTTCGATCCAAAGGCAAAGGGCTCCCGCATGTGCCGCGCTCACGGCTCAAACAGCGGGGTGAAATTGCCTTTGCTGCTCCACGTCTGTAGAACCAGCTCCCCCTGGATATTAGATCCGCCCCCTCCATTTCTGCCTTCAAATCCAGGCTAAAAACCCACCTGTACCACTACTCCCTGGAATTTCTTGTTCCCTAATCCTGTACTTCAGCTTTTCTCTATATTTCTGTGTTGTGTGCCCTGTCCTGAACATTACTTATTTAACTATTCATGTTTTATTTAATGATGACTATTGGTCAAATGTGTTTTGTATTACTTTGTATCATTTGGTGTCTTTTTTAATTCTTTCACTGTACAGCACTTTTGTTAGCTTATGCTGTGTGTAAATGTGCTTTATAAATTAAATGTACTTACTTTACTTGATGTGGTAGCTCCTTCAGCATCTTTATTCTCACTCCCTGGAACAGATCCACCATTGGCTGTGCCTGTGTCTTCATGTTCCTTGAGGAATATTTCATCAGCTACTTTTAGTCCTTGAAAATCCTCTCCGCATGTATTTGCCAGCTTATGCTGTGTGTAAATGTGCTTTATAAATTAAATGTACTTACTTCACTTGCTGTGGTAGCTCCTTCAGCATCTTTATTCTCACTCCCTGGAACAGATCCACCATTGGCTGTGCCTGTGTCTTCATGTTCCTTGAGGAATATTTCATCGGCTACTTTTAGTCCTTGAAAATCCTCTCCGCATGTATTTGCCAGCTTATGCTGTGTGTAAATGTGCTTTATAAATTAAATGTACTTACTTTACTTGATGTGGTAGCTCCTTCAGCATCTTTATTCTCACTCCCTGGAACAGATCCACCATTGGCTGTGCCTGTGTCTTCATGTTCCTTGAGGAATATTTCATCGGCTACTTTTAGTCCTTGAAAATCCTCTCCGCATGTATTTGCCAGCTTATGCTGTGTGTAAATGTGCTTTATAAATTAAATGTACTTACTTTACTTGATGTGGTAGCTCCTTCAGCATCTTTATTCTCACTCCCTGGAACAGATCCACCATTGGCTGTGCCTGTGTCTTCATGTTCCTTGAGGAATATGTCATCGGCTACTTTTAGTCCTTGAAAATCCTCTCCGCATGTATTTGCCAGTTCCGTTTGTTTTCTAATAGCATTGGAGTATGAAGTGGTTATGCCTAATTTGCAAAGCTTTTTGAAGGCTGCCTTCTTCACCCCAGAATACTGTAGGACACTATTCACATAGTATGCGAAGGCAGTCAAACGGGGTTGTCTGCCTCTTAAAGCTACAGCTGCTGCAGCACAAGCAATGTTAGCGGAGTGTTTAGTGATGCACAAAAAGATTGAAAACAAAAACGGCGACACACGCTGAAGATCAGCTTGCAGTCTTTCCAAGGAAAATGCCTTCAAATCTTCAGGTGATGATTTGGACAGCATGAAATCAGAGAAGGGACTGCATATCTTCTGGCACTCGTCCTCTATGATGCCCAGGATGTTTTCACCGATCGGCCCAATTAATTCTTTGTGTCTTGTGATCTGTTTGGCAGCCCCATTCCAGTTGTTCCTTGCTATAGCTTCCACTATGCTTGCGGTGTGGTCTTCTTGACAGGTTATCCTCTCACCCTTTGGCTTGGAGGGATAATAGACAATCACCTGATACACAAAATAAAACCTTCTGTATTTCAGTGACAATTATTCACATGCATGCATAACAATGTTTGTTTTGATTAATATTTGATAAATATCAAATGATATTTGATTAAAACCATATTTGATTTCAATATATTTTGGGGGGAATGGTGGGACACTGATAGCTACTTTTCCTGTTATAATCTGACCATGACCCTTGTTCTGTATCCTACTTCAATAGCTAGCTAGCAGCTACATGGGACAAACATTAACAAGTCGACAAACTCTCCAATAAACGAGAGAACTGAGAACTGTTCATATTGTGCTTGCATTGCACTGGTTTACACCATTAGCTACTGCATGTCTTACGGATTCACGATTTTGACTTACCTCAGTAACACTTTGTCGTGCTCTAGTTTCACTTGTTGGCCTCGGTAGTTTAAGAGCTGGGGGAGATGTTGGACGATGGGGACACCATTTCGATGGAGTCAGCACCCTGTCCTGTTTATGTGCGACAGACATCTTTGCACTCTCTGATGTCGCTGTCGTCGAAGACTGTTCAGAACTGGGTTCCTCTTCAGCTTTTTGCCATCTTTTAAAAGTGGCCAGGGTGTGTTCGAGTTTCCCTATCAAGCGAAAGCACCGTAAGCATATTCGACACGGTCTCTCCGGAACGTTCACCAATTTCAATCCAAGTTCTGTCAGACGTTCGTAGATGCTTTTTTCGTTGGCGTCATTCTGAAATATTTTTTTGCTGTTCGCAATGTAGACTTTTATTCGCAGATTTTCTTTGCACAAACGACAATGGTCGTTTACTGACATTGCTGCGTTGTTTCAGTAAAAGTTCTCTCGCTTTTCGCTCTGTTGTTATCTATCGGCTGTTCTGTTTTGGATTTCCCAGCGTCGCTCTCATCAGCGTCACGGGTTAATTTCTTCTTCTAATGGCAGATTACATCCTTTAAAATGTTGTATACCGCCACCTACTGTACAGGAGTGTGTAGAGTGATCGTTTTACTAGCCAAAAGGTAGCCAAAGCTAGAAATAACAAATCATTCCAAAACAGAAACCAACAAATAAACAACCAATCAAAACCAAAGAAGTTTAAATACATTTCATTAACTCACTGTTTTTTAAGAAGGTAAAAAGGCTCTAATTCTGTCTTTTTCAATTCCTTGTTCCCCAAGAATATCCTCAGAATAATCATCTGAATCTTGCCATAATCGCCTCTGCTCTCCTACATCTAAATAAAACATGGTCCACATCTTCCTGTACTTGGCATTCTGTGCATAAAGCATCACTTTTCCCCATTATTTTAAGTGTTGAGTTCAGTCCTGTATGTCCCATTCTCAATCTTGTGTACACTATTTCTTCTTTCCTATTTTGTATATTCATTCTTTTTCCTCCAACATTTTTCTGAATGTTGTGGTAGTGTTTAGCCTTAGGCTCAGCAGCCCATTCCTGTTGCCATTTCTTTATTATTTCAGATTTAATTTTAGCTTTCGCTTATCCTTTCCTCATTGGTTTTTCAGTGCCTTTTTGGCTAATCCATCCGCCTTTTCATTTCCTTTCACACCAATATGTGCTGGAACCCAGCAAAACTGCCCCAACAAGCCCAGGCTTAGATGCTTAGTAAAATACTTCAATCAATGGATTTGAATATCATTGCTATGCGGACGACACTCAACTTTTCCTATCCTTCCCACCTGAGGACTAGTGTTTCCCATCGGATCTCTGCATGCCTGAAGGATATTTCAATCTGGATGAAGGATCAGCACCTTCAGCTTAATCTTTCAAAAACTGAGCTCTTGGTGTTTCCAGCAAAAACAGCCATTCCCCAACAGATGAACATCCAGCTTGATTCATCCTCATTGACTCCAACCAGATCGGCACGTAACTTGGGTGTCATAATTGATGACCAACTTACTTTCTCTGAGCATGTTGCCTCAATTGCAAAGTCATGTCGGTATACCCTGTACAACATTAGGAAGATCAGACCTTATCTGACACAAGATTCCACTCAGCTTCTTGTACAGGCAATGGTTATCTCCAAACTGGACTACTGCAATTCCCTGTTAGCTGGCCTACCTGCTTGCGTATTAAGACCACTACAGTTGATTCAGAATGCTGCAGCACGACTGGTCTTCAATCAGCCAAAGAGGACACATGTAACCCCTCTCCTAGTTACTCTCCACTGGCTCCCTATAGTAGCCAGAATTAAATTTAAATCTCTCACTCTGGCCTATAGGACACTGACTGGATCTGCTCCTAGCTACTTCAGTTCTTTGATCAAGATGTACATTCCCAACCGCCCATTGCGATCTTCTGAGGAGCGTCTGTTATGTCGACAAACCATTCATGCTAGGTCAAACTGTAGATCCTATTCTTCAGTGGTTCCGTGTTGGTGGAATGAGTTGCCCAGTGCTCTCCGTTCCAGCAACAGTTTTGGATCTTTCAAGAGGGGTCTTAAGGCATATTTGTTTAATATGCACTTAGTCTTTTGAGCGTTTGTTATGTGTTATGGTTTGTATAATAGTATTGTTGTTATAATTTGTCCATTGTTAGAATTTGACATTTATTCTGCTATTGTCCTTAAATTTAGCCATACCATGCTATAGTTATTGTTATTATATAATTAACTGAGTGACTTATTTGATTGCTATTCTCATTTCATTGTCTTATTTCTCATTAGGTTAGTGCTTAATTGATTGTTTTATTGATAATATTGCTATTCTCCCTTTTTATAATTGTTCACTGTTATTTAATTTGTATTGTTATTTATTTGTACGTCGCTTTGGACAAAGGCGTCTGCTAAATAACCATAACCAACCATAACCATAACCATAACTTGAACGTGACGTAGCCTAAAACGCAACGCATTTTGGGAATCGGTGGCCCGTTCCGGCCTGTGGGGAGGATGTCTGACGCGAGTGGAGGAAGTGTCGCAGAGGCGGTTGGTAGCAGCTGGACTGGGAATGGTCAGGAGTTTGCGAAGGGAAGTGATGTTTCAGGAAGTGAAGGTGATGGAATGGAAGACAGCGGGAGATACGAACCATGGAATGTAGCAAGGGGTAAAAAACGGAAGAAAAAGGATAAAAATAGCTTTAGCGACGAGGGGGATGTATAGTGTGGGGGAAAGGAGTAATTTAGAGGAAAGGAGTAAAACGTAGTTCAAAGTGTTTGTGAGATTGGTTCGTGAGGGATCTACTTTTGATGAATGGAGTCCAATTCAACTCACCAAAGTGCTTCATAAGGAGTTTGGGGAGGTAAGGAGTGCTAAAAAGCTAAGGAATGGGAGTCTGCTGATTACATGCAAGGATGAAGAACAGCAGAAAAGTGCAATCAAAGTTAATAAAATTGATGGTAACGCAGTCAAGTGTTCAGTGGTGTTTGACAAGAAACTTGTAAGGGGAGTCATTTCTGGGATACCATTAAAGGGACACTTCACCGATTAGCATTAAGCTTTGTATCTTTAGAAAACCAGTCATGTTTTTGAATGGCCGTGCACATCAAAAGCAGGAAGTACATCATTGAAAGCAGGAAGTCCTATATCTTTGTCGAGTAGATGAAACTACAAACACTTTCCTAATTTTTCCAAGAGGGGGCGCTAGCGGTGGGACTTCACTTGCAGAAACTAAAATATATAGCCGCCATCTTTTTTGGAAGCTAGGCTCCCGGTCCCGGAGAAAGCTGATAAGTAACTACGATTTAATATTAAATACTAATTCATTGAATGCTGATATTGAAACTGATATGGCAAATGGGAATTCTGAAGATCTGGTATGTGAATTTGATGCACGAGATGACCTGTACGAGCTGTAATACAGCACAGAACATCAAGGCCTCCATCAAGGCCTGCAGCAAGCCCAGGCAAAGGCTAATCATCATTGGCTGTTGATTAGCCTTTGCCTGGGCTAGCTCAAGCTAGAATGAATAGCTCTCACAAGGTCAGTTATCCTAATGTGATTCACAAGTTATTACACAAATAGTATTAGCGATACTAATACTTGTTAAAGATCGGGTATTCTAGCATATGCTGTCAATTTTCGGGACATTTGACATGGAAATATGTTAATTAACGTTTTGTTTTTTTTCGCGATTTTTTCGCTAATTCCTTTTGACGACCAGCAACATTGATATATGGCCACAAGATTGAGTACAACATAAAACAATGATCGTTTTAATTTTAGAATCGTTATTAATGCCAAAATGTTACATTAATGAGTCCTTCTGTGTAGTCTTGTCTACTTCCTGGTGGGTGCTGGTAAGGCAGTGAAAGGCAGGGAATTCTGGGAGTTGTTGGATTTTATCCACATGGCCCTAAAACACATTTTCGGCTTTTTTCTCCCATCTCAGGGGAAAATGAGGGAATGATGCACGACCATTCGAAAATATGACTGGGTTTCTAACAATAAAAAGCTTAATGTAAATGGGTGAAATGCTCCTTTAAGGGAATCAGTAGATGATATCAAGGAAAGCATAGCTAATGTCAAGGTAAAGGAAGCAAAGCGTTTGAAAACGAAACGTGATGGAGTTATAACTGATAGCCTTTCAATTGTGCTAACATTTGATGAAGTTAAACTTCCTGAAAGGGTATTCATAGGATACATGTGTTATGAAGTCAGGATGTATATTCCACCACCTCTCAGGTGCTTTAAGTGCCAAAAGTTTGGACATGTAGCTGCAGTGTGTAAGGGGAAACAAAGATGCAGTAAGTGCAGCGGAGAGCATGAATATGGGCAGTGTGATAAGGATGCAAAGTTAAAGTGTAGTAATTGTGGGGGGGAACACAGCTCAGCATACAGGGGATGTGAAGTGAGTAAGAGAATGCAGGAAGTGCAGCGGCTTAAAATGGTTCAAGGTATATCATACGCAGAAGCGACAAAGACTGTTAGAAGGACAGTGGCAGGTCCAGATACAGTTGTTAAAGAGGGGAGACAGTGCACAAAGTGTGATACAATTAAAGAGGAAACATTGATAGTGTCTAAGAGTAATTTTGTGTTGTTCATGGCTGAGGTGGTCAATTGCTCAGCACAGACTACAAGTCGAACAGAAAGAATCAAAATTATAGTCAAGTCTGCTGAGAAGTTTTTGGGTGCAAAAGATTTGATGTGGGAATCAGTGAGGGATACTTTAAATGAAGAGGTACAACAATCTCAAGCATGGGGTGGTACAGGATAATGGTTTTGATTATATTGCAATGGAATGCTAGGAGCTTAATAGCGAATGGACAGGAATTTAAGAATTATGTTGAGAATCTATGTGTAAAACCTAATGTTATTTGTATACAGGAAACTTGGTTGATTCCCAAATTGGATTTCATTATTAAAGGATATACCTCAGTAAGGAGAGATAGGGAAAGTGGTAAAGGTGGGGGAGTCATAACATTTATTAAAAAAGGTATCCAATATAGGGAAATTAAAAGAGGGAAAGAGCTAGAATACACTGTGATAGAGGCCTGGTCAAATGATGGTAATATAGAAATAATAAATTTCTATAACCCATGTAAGCAATTAGAATTAGGCCAGTTGTCAGACATTTGGAAGGATACCAAAGGGAGAGTGGTGTGGTGTGGTGACTTTAATGCACATAGTACATTATGGGGGGAAAGGAATGATGCCAATGGGGATGTACTTTTAGATTTTATGGATGAGGAAAACTTAGTATGTCTTAACGATGGTTCAGGTACTAGAATGGATGTGGTTAGGGGGACAGAATCAGCAATAGACCTCACAATAACTACAATGGCATTAGCAGACAAGTGTGACTGGGAGGTTATGAAGGATAATGCTATAGGTATTGATCATTTCCCTATAAAGATTCAAATAGGATTGGAAGTTGCAGTTGAGCAAGAAGTCAAAAATGAGAGATGGGTTCTAGAGAAAGCTGATTGGGATAGGTTTAGAGAGATACGTGATGAATTACTGTGAGTAATAGACACACAGAAAGATATTGAATATTTATGCAGATATATCAGTGCTGGCATAATCAGTGCTGCAACATTATCCATCCCTAAATCTAAACCCAAGAAGCTAAGTAAAATAGTTCCATGGTGGTCTAATGAATGTAAAAAAGCAGTAAAAGTTAGAGCGTTTAGAGTGTTGAAAAGAACTCACAACTTCCATAACCTAATTGAATTTAAGAAATCTCAAGCAGTTGTAAGGAAAACTATAAGGGAAGCTAAGAGGGGTTGCTGGAGAAGGTTCTGTGACTCTATAGGAAGATCTACACCAATACAGAAAGTTTGGGGCATGATAAAGAAAATGAAAGGATGTGGAAAGGAATATGGTTATCCTGGATTGGTGGATGGTCAAAACATTATCACTAGCAGTGCTGGCAAAGCAGAGATAATAGCAAAGACTTTAAGTAAAGTACATAGCAATGAAAATCTTACTCAGCAGGAAAAGAGAGCAAGAGCAGAAACAGTAGGAGAGTATCAACAGGACTGTGAGAATGAAGAGGTGATAGGAGGTGTGATGGATGAGATGTTAACAATAGCTGAATTAAATAATGCACTAAGGAAATTGGGTAAATCATCTCCAGGGGGGGATGGCATTTGCTATTTAATGTTAGAGAATTTAACTGATAAAGGAAAGGAAGTGTTATTGTGTCTATATAATAAAGTCTGGATTGAGGGAATAATTCCAAGAGCATGGAAGGAATCTATAATTATCCCCATTAAAAAACCTGGGAAAGATCCTCAGATCCCTAGCAATTATAGGCCAATAGCACTCACATCTCAAATGGGGAAGACAATGGAGAGAATAATAAACGACAGGCTGGTATATACAGTTGAGACTAATGGGCTGTTACAAAATTATCAAAGTGGTTTTAGAAGGGGCAGAAGCACCATGGATCCTTTAGTCTATCTAGAGCAGGGGTGTCCAAACTTTTTGGCTCAAGGGCCACATTGGGTCTTGGAAATTGACCGGTGGGCCATAACACCCGTTTGCAGTAATGTTAACCACAACGTCGTTGCTGGAAAGAAATAGCGAACAGCCAATGATAAGTGTGGCGGGCCATATCTATAATAAACTAATACATGCTCCGCGGGCCGCACTAAAGTGCGTCGCGGGCCGCAGTTGGCCCGCGGGCCGTAGTTTGGACACCCCTGATCTAGAGGATATCATAAGGCGAGCTCAAGTTAATAAGGAGTCAGTTGTGGCTGTCTTCTTTGACATTGAGAAAGCGTATGACATGATGTGGAAGGAAGGCCTGTTGATTAAGTTAAATCATATGGGAATCAAGGGAAGAGTCTTTACATGGGTTAAGGAGTTCTTGTCAAATAGAACAATAATGGTGAAGATAAATGGGGTAACAAGTGGAAAGTACCAAACTGAAAATGGAATCCCACAAGGGAGTATCATCAGTCCTTTATTGTTCTCCATAATGATAAATGGGATTTTTAAGGATGTGGAGAATCTTGTGGAGGTAGCATTATTTGCAGATGATGGTGCGTTATGGAAAAGAGGGAGGAATGTGGAATTTGTGGTGAGCAAGATACAACAAGCTGTGAATGCTGTGGGTAAATGGTCCATTAAATGGGGCTTTAGGATATCAATAGATAAAACTAAAATAATGTTCTTTTCAAGAAAGAAATTATCTAAGGATCTAAGAGTGGAATTAGTTGGTAAAGAACTGGAAAGAGTTGAATCTTTTAAATATCTGGGTATATGGCTTGACCAAAGGTTAACATGGGCACTGCATATACAAAAGGTCATTGATAAATGCAAGAGAGTGTTAAATGCAATGAGATGTCTGTGTGGGGTGGATTGGGGAGCAAACAGACCTGCTCTAAGAACTATTTATACAGGGTTGATCAGATCGGTACTAGATTATGGAAGCATAGTATATGGATCTGCAGCCAAAACTTTACTGGGTAAATTGGATGTAATCCAAAATCAGGCACTAAGGATATGTTGTGGGGCTGTCAAAACCACACCAGTGTCAGCTATCCAGGTGGAAATGGGAGAAATGCCTCTTCACCTCAGAAGAGATCAGTTAGCTGTTGTATATTGGGCAAACCTGAGGGGTCATAGTGATGACCACATGAGTCATTCAGTTTTGAAGCAATGTCAAGAGCGTGGTAATGGTCAAGTCAGGAGTTTTGGGTGGGGGATCAGTAATAAAGTCTCTGAGATGGGGTTTAATGATATTGAAGTAAGTCCCACTGTACCTCAGCTGAGCCTCCATGGGTTTTTAAAGAAGTGTCCACTGACTTGGGGTTGCTAGAAGAGAAGCAAGAAAATGACTTGGGGTTGCTAGAAGAGAAGCAAGAAAATGAATATAGGGTGCATAGCTATTTAATGGAGAGGTACAGAGAGTGTGTTGTTTTGTATACAGATGCATCTAAACAATCTGACAGAAGAATGGGGGTTGCCTATGTCATCCCAAGTTTAAAAAGAGAATCTGGGAGAAGGATTAGTGATGATTTAGCAGTTTTCACAGCAGAGTTGATTGCTGTGTTGTTAGCTCTGGTATGGGTGGAAGTCAATAGGCCAAGGAAGGCAGTAATTGCTTCAGACTCCAGTTCAACCTTAATGAGTGTAAAAAATTGCCAATCAAATTCAAGGCAGGACATTGTACTAGATATAGTACAACTGGTTAACAAGCTGCTGAAATCAGGGACAGAGGTGACACTGGTATGGGTACCAGCTCATATAGGAGTTGCAGGCAATGAATCAGCAGATAAATGTGCAAAGAAGGCTGCTAGAAAATCCATCATTGATATAGAGGTGGAGTATAGCAAAGCAGACCTTAAAAGTATGGTTAAAAACAAAATGAAAGAAAAATGGCAAGCGTTATGGGACAGTGGGAAGACTGGAAGACAATTTTATAACATCCAGAGCAATGTGGGAAAGAGCAGAGACACGAACAGGAGCAAGCAGGAGGAGGATGTGTTCTCAAGAATGAGGTATGGGCACACAAGATTAAATAGTTCTTTGTTTTTAATGAAAAAGCATGCTGATAGCAAGTGTGAAGTCTGTGGGAGTCTAGAGTCCATAGAGCATGTGTTTCTTCATTGTCCTAAATATCAGGAAGAGAGACAAAGACTAAATTCACAACTGCAAGAAAACCAGCTGAGTCTAGACATGAAGAGCATATTGCAAGGAAGCTCAGGTGAAATATGTTTTAATTATGTACTTGGCTTCCTGAGGAACACAGGATTGCTCCATAGAATTTAATTTATTTATGTATTATTATTATTATTATTATTATTATTATTTATCATCACCATAATTATGGTGACATTTTGATTTTTGTTTTGATTATTTATTGATTTATTTTGTTTATCTACTTGTTTGGGGGTTTTGTTTATCTTGGTTTATTGGTTTGTTTTGGTTTATTTGTTTGTTTAAAAGAAAGAGTAGACTCAAGTACCACACCCCAGTCCAGTTGGTGGCGGTAATGCACCATTAACGTTAGTTGCCAACTGCCATAAAAACCGAAAGAAGAAGAAGAAGAATCGGTGGCCCAAAACTTAAGTTGTTTTACTGACGTGTGGGAACAACGAAGTGCAGTTGTCGAAATGGCGTTTACCTTCTGTGTTATAAAATTCAATAGAGTAACATGAAGCTTATCTTTTATCATTTTCCAGCGTGGAAAAATAATAGTACACGCCATGTTTCAGAGGTGACAAAAAGGCTAGGAATGGCATGGATAGCAGCAGTAGGCCTAAGGAAGCCAAGATTATGTTCTGGTTTTCACACTATTTTTTCACTCTAAGTATTCATTATTATCATGCCAGATCATAGGCCCAGAACACTAGTTTACATGGGCTGGCATCAGGCGAGCCAAACATACCCATAATTCTTTGTGTTTTGATGACGTTGGTCACATGTCTTCTCTGATTGATTCACCACTTTCAGAGCTCTGCAGAACAGCCATTGAGTCTGAGCATATTACAGATGTCAATGGCTTTATCTCTTCTATCCACCTTAAAGCTGTTCTTATGCTAGTCATTTCCACTGTATATACTGAGAGGTGATTACTCAGTCTACGTTTCAGTCCTTTTTTAAATTCAGGAATGTAAATTCTTATTCCACAATGGCCATTTTGGGTCTTTTGATCCATCAGTAAAAATATTAATTAAACCATAAAATGAAGAGCATAGGTATCTTTCACTATACCATGGGAAAACTCTGGTCATCTAGGTATTCCCTCTTTTCTTTAAGTTTTTCTCTGTTAACCTCTGATATACACTACCGTTCAAAAGTTTGGGGTCACTTAGAAATTTCCTTATTTTTGAAATAAAAGCACTGTTTTTTTAAGCAGTGCTTTAAACTAATCTAAATTCAAACTATACTTAATCTATACATTGCTAATGTGGTAAATGACTATTCTAGCTGCAAATGTCTGTTTTTTGGTGCAATATCTACATAGGTGTATAGAGGCTCATTTCCAGCAACTATCACTCCAGTATTCTAATGGTACAATGTGTTTGCTCATTGGGTCAGAATACAGTCTATGGGTCAGAAGGCTAATGGATGATTAGAAAACCCTTGTGCAATTATGATAGCACAGCTGAAAACAGTTTAGCTGGTTAGAGAAGCTATAAAACTGACCTTCCTTGGAGCAGGTTGAGTATCTGGAGCACCACATTTGTGGGGACGATTAAACGCTCAAAATGGCCTTTCAAAAGAGGCCTTTCATGTGAAACTCGACAGTCTATTCTTGTTCTTAGAAATGAAGGCTATTCCATGCGAGAAATTGCCAAGAAACTGAAGATTTCCTACAACGGTGTGTACTACTCCCTTCAGAGAACTGCACAAACAGGCTCTAACCAGAGTAGAAAGAGAAGTGGGAGGCCCCGCTGCACAACTGAGCAAGAAGATATGTACAATAGAGTCTCTAGTTTGAGAAATAGACGCCTCACAGGTCCTCAACTGGCAGCTTCATTAAATAGTACCCGCAAAACGCCAGTGTCAACATCTACAGTGAAGAGGCGACTCCGGGATGCTGGCCTTCAGGGCAGAGTGGCAAAGAAAAAGCCATATCTGAGACTGCCCAATAAAAGAAAAAGATTAATATGGGCAAAAGAACACAGACATTGGACAGAGGAAGATTGGAAAAAAGTGTTATGGATGGACAAATCGAAGTTTGAGGTGTTTGGATCACACAGAAGAACATTTGTGAGACACAGAACAAATGAAAAGATGCTGGAAGAGTGCCTGGTGCCATCTGTCAAGCATGGTGGGGGTAACATGATGGTCTGGGGTTGCTTTGGTGCTGGTAAGGTGGGAGATTTGTTCAGGGTTAAAGGGATTCTGAATAGGAAGGCTATCACTCCATTTTGCAACACCATGCCATACCCTGTGGACAGCGCTTGATTGGAGCCAATTTCATCCTACAACAGGACAATGACCCAAAGCACACCTCCAAGTTGTGCAAGAACTATTTAGAGAACAAGCAGGCAGCTGGTATTCTATCTGCAATGGAGTGGCCAGCGCAGTCACCAGATCTAAACCTGGTCTTCTATTCTATTACATTTTACAACTCATGGTGGTAAATAAAAGTGTGACTTTTCATGGAAAACACAACATTTTCTGGGTGACCCCAACCTTTTGAACGGTAGTGTAGGTAGCATCCAGGGCGGGATTTCACTCAGAGCTATAGGACTAACTTCTAAAATTTATTTATGCTCCATCCAAACCCTTTAGATATTGTCTGATACTCCAGCAATTATTTAGTAGCCTAGGCTAATGCTGCTGGATTATTACTATCCCCCATCAGTCGTACTCTATATGTTAAAGCCAGCTTAGTGAATCTTAATGTAAGTGGAGCTTCTTCTGTTTCAAGCAGAATAGCACTTGTTGGGGTTGTTTTAATAGCACCTATGGCCATTCTTAGTGCTCTGAACTGAGGTATGTCCAATTTTGCTAAGCTGGTTGTACATGCTGTAAACTATACTTCCATAGTCTTTAATTGATCTGATCAGTGATATCAATATTCAAAGACTATATCCTCAAATACCAAAAGGTTGGTGGTCTGAAGTGCCTCGTCACTGGTGTGTGTCTCGAAAGCAGGTGCTCTTTGGTCTCAAGGGGATATATCACTTCGTAGGTTGGTTTGACTTGTGGAGCTTGTTTGAAGGGTGTAAGCTATGTCTCACCAAAAAACCCAAAGTCACACTGCTTAATATAATTAAAAAGCCATTCATTTCGGTGGGCTTACACGTTGCGACAGCTCATGTCTTCAGAGCATGGAAATCATTTAGATTTTTCTGAAAATTATGCAAGCAAGTGGTCCTCTGAGATCCAGGCTGCACAATTTGGAGGTTCTCACCAACAAGCAATACTCCATACAGGTGTTCTATACACAGCACCAAATTGTACACCTACCTGTTTTTGTACAGTCACTGGATCAAGGCAAAAAGGGGCGGCTGCAATTTGGGAGCACCTTAGGCCAGTGCTGACTTACATCAAGCAGCAGCATCCTTCTGTGAAGATGCTACACTTCCTTAGTGATGGACTCTGCTCACAATACAGACAGCGTGGCAACTTTTTCCTTGTACAAATGGGGCTTCACAAAGGGCATGTGGAACTTTTTTGAGGCCAGTCACGGAAAGGGGGCTCCTGATGGAGTAGGAGGTGTGCTGAAGCGACAAGCTGATGGCCTTATCAGCAAAGGTCATGATGACATCACGGATGCAAGGTCTCTGTACTCAGCACTGATCAAGACACACACCACCATCAAGCTGCTTAATGTGGATGAGGATGATATAGAACAGGCAGTGTGGGCTATGCCTAAGAAAATCCCATCAGTTCCCTCAACCATGCGCCTTCATCAGGTTGTGACCACAGAAAGAGGTAGGCTTATGTGCCGTGATGTAAGTTGCATGTGTGCAGCTATGAAGAGGCTGGATCACAGGCCTTCAGTTTCCAGCTTGACAACCAAACTCCAATACAAGACAACACAGTTGACTGGACCAGTTCGGAGGTCATTGGAAAGTGGTGTGTGGTCAAGTATGGAGATGACCTTTACCCCCGGATTGTGATGGCGACAGATGATTCCTATGTCCAGGAAAAATGCATGCACAGCAGAGGTCCAAACCGATTCTCATGGCCTATTCGAGATGATATGCTCTGGCACCTATATGATGAATGATGTACTTTGTCTCATCGCTGCACCTTTGCCAGTCACTGCCCGCCATATGGAGATACAGAGAGATGTATCAATGGTTGGAGCTTACAAGATCATTTCTTTTTCTTTTTCTGTGAAAAAAATCTTTTTTTTTTCTGCTCTGTTTTGAATGACAGCTGTTTCTAATTGCCTCAGTATAGATACATTTGGGATTTTTAAAAAAAAACTACAACATGTTTGTATGGCTGTTTTCAGGGTTTGCTAAATACTTACCACTAAATGTCATAGTTTTTAAAAATACTTACCATTGTTACAATCAGTTTTTAAAAGAACTTACCATTGCTATGTCCTGTTGACGATATGTCTTTGAAGTTGCATTGCCAGATATTTGTACATTTTATTTTAACTTCAACGTGTGATGTTTGTATAGCTGTTCTCGAGGTTTACAAAGAACTTACCAGAAACAGTCCGATTTCAAAAAAACAAACAAAAAAACCTTACCATTGTTATGTCCTGTGGAGGAAAAGTATTTGGAGTTGTGTTAAGATGTGGCCTGGCAACAAGCTCGAACCAAGTCTAGGGAAATTAGATGTGCTGCCCAGACCCAAAGTCCCTAACCTACAGTGCCTATAGAAAGTTATCATACCCTTTTGAAATAGTTACTTTTTTTGTCTTACAGCCTGAAATCAAAACCCATTTTAAAAAAAATCTTTTCCAGTTTTATTTACAAATGTAGCTGTACAACATCAAAATAATGAAAAAAAAGTCAACAGTTCTGAAAATTAATAAAAAATGTACAACTAGAATAACAGGGTTGGAAAAGTCATCATACCCCTGACTTTATACTTTGTCAAGCTTCCTTTTGCTTTCATTACAGCCATCAATCTGTTTGGATATGTCTCTATTATAGCTTTGCACACCTAGATAGGGGAATATTTGCCCAATTTTCCGTGCAGAATTGTTAAAATTTAGTCAAATTCTGTAGGGAATGGCGATGGACTGCTCTCTTCAAGTCAATCCACATATTTTCTATAGGATTTAAGTCAGGGCTCTGACTTTGCCACTCAAGGATATTCACCATCCTATCCTTAAGCCACTGCTTTGTTCTTTTGGCAGTATGTTTAGGATTTTTGTCGTGTTGGAAGGCGAATGACCTCCCCATCCTCAGCTGTTTAGGAGAGGGACGCAGGTTTTCCTCAAGAATTTTGGTGTACTTGGCAGCATCCATTTTCCCTTCTATCCTGACCAATTGCCCAGTCCCCGCTGAAGAGAAACATCCCCAAAACATAATGTTGCCCCCACCATGCTTCAAAGTAGGTATGGTGTGTTTTGGGTGTGTTTGGGTGTGTATACTGTGTTTGGTTAGCGCCTGGAGCTCAGTCCAAAAACTTCAATCTTAGTCTCCAAAAAGTTCGATCTTAGTCTCATCTGACCATATAAGCTTTTTCCACATGGTAGCAGAATATTCCAGATGTGTTTTTGCACTGAACTCCAAGCACAATGTTTGGCGAAAACCAACACAGTACACCACCCAAAACACACCATACCTAGTGTGAAGCATGGTGGGGGCAACATTATGTTGTGGGGATGTTTCTTTTCAGCGGGAACTGGGCAATTGGTCAGGATAGAAGGGAAAATGGATGCTGCCAAGTACACCCACATTCTTAAGGAAGACATGCGTCCCTCTCCTAGACAGCTGAGGATGGGGAGGTCATTCGCCTTCCAACACGACAATAATCCTAAACATACTGCCAAAAGAACAAAGCAGTGGCTTAAGGATAGGATGGTGAATATCCTTGAGTGGCAAAGTCAGAGCCCTGACTTAAATCCTATAGAAAATATGTGGATTGACTTGAAGATAGCAGTCCATCGCCATTCCCTACAGAATTTGACTACATTTTTAACATTTCTGTACGGAAAATTGGGCAAATATTCCCCTATCTAGGTGTGCAAAGCTATAATAGAGACATATCCAAACAGATTGATGGCTGTAATGAAAGCAAAAGGGAGCTTTACAAAGTATTAAGTCAGGGGTATGATGACTTTTCCAACCCTGTTATTCTAGTTTTTCATTTTTTATTAATTTTCAGAACTGTTTACTTTTTTTTCATTATTTTGATGTTGTACAGCTAAATTTGTTAATAAAACTGGAAAAGATTTTTTTTTAAAATGGGTTTTGATTTCAGGCTGTAAGACAAAAAAAGTAACTATTTCAAAAGGGTATGATGACTTTCTATAGGCACTGTAAGTGTGTGCAATAATGTGGCAGTCAGTGTGTACGAGCTAATAGTGGATGAAATGCAAGAGGTCACCATCTTACCTCCACGTCCTGGACCAGCCTGCGCATTGCCTCCTCTAGGCGACCAGCCCATGCGTAACTCCTACTTCCCAAAATGTTCATGAGATTGGGGAAAACCCCAAAACAAAGACAAAACAAATAAAAATGGGCACAAACGCAAAATACATCCAAGGGGGAGAAAGGGAAATCCACAACAGGTCCAGGGTGGAAAACCATGAGGTGCTGGTACTAGGCCCCAAGCAGGCCTCTCCCCATGTCAAACCAAGTTCTACTATTAACTCATTGGCAATGGCTGCCAGCCATTTTCAGTGCAGAGCGCTCCATACTGCCATTTTACAGCATTTTGACTGTTTTTCTAAGATCCACCGAACAGTGAGTTTTATGACTATGTAAACACACAAGCTATCAAATGAAAGAGTAGACTCTCTTCTTTCACCAGGAAAACGGTTTGTTTCTATCGTTTTCCGTTCTTTAGTAATCGTCAGTAGAACATGGGTTAGTTTTGCTAAAAACACCTGTTTTTGACCAAAAAAGGTTGCTAGGGACTTTGATGGTCACTATAGGGTGCCTCTCAACATGCCTCCTCGATCCTCGATGCTCGATCCTCGAGGGGCGTTCCCACTGATCTATAACTATCCCATTGTCCCCCCCCCCTCATTCTTTATGTAGATCAGTAAAGATCGAGGCATCGAGGAGCGAGGGAGGACGTATTATGCTGCATGAGAGGCACCCATAGACTCTGAACAGGACGGTAGACTTAGCAAGCTAGCACTAGCAAAGTTGTTGTTAGTCTATATAGCAATATCCAATGTAAATGGATCATACCGTTCACGGGTTTTCCATCCTTGAAGTAAGCATATTTATTCGCAGGACCGCGTGCAAACTAGATCCACTGTGGTCGATCTTCAGTGTGTTTGCTTGCTATATGTCTCTCTGCATGTGGCTCTGCAGGCAGATACTAATCATCAAAATGGCACTGCTGCCATCTAGCGGTTCGGATCGCTAGTACAGTCTGTTTACAAGCCTGAAACTCTGCCAGATCGTTCCCATGCCCACCCATGAGCTAGCCTGGGTGTTCCCATCCTGCCTTGGGCGGTGATTTCTTTCACACTGCTAAGGCAGTCTGGAAACTAACACCCACATTTTCGCCTGATGTTGGCGACCAATCACAGAACAGGGGAGAAAGCAAGACCACGATGAGCCAGGGGGTCAGGATTTGACTGATTAGCTTCGCCGATTAGCAAGGCACTTACTTCCTCGTCGCCATTTTCCAGAAATACATCATGTCCGGTGCCGTTTCTCCTCATGCTGATCAGATGCTGATTGGTGGCTGTTCCACTCTCAGCTCATGCACGAGCTCTCCTTCTGTACCTTACGTCAATCAGTAACCTGCCACTTAATTAGCTAAGCAAAACGGCACCGGAAACAAGCCCCTTGAAACGCCATGTTGAAGCCTGAAAAAAATCGTTCAATTTTGGCATTTTTCACTAGCCTAGCATTCCCATTGAAATGAATGGGGGCGGGACTTGTTCACTTTCTCCAGTTCTTATCATACCTCCATGCGATGAGCTATGCACAGACGCATTTCATAGACATGTGGCGCCCAATGAACGGATCTGGGCATTTTTTCAAATACGGGAAAATGAACGTCTGGTTGCCAAACCACGTCTCATTTGAGAAGTGGTAGGCGCTAACCAGGCTACCCATGAGCCCTCCCCATCGAAAAATGCAACGTCAATGGCAGTCAACGTAAGTGTTTAAATTGACGTTTAAAGACGTCAATGGCAGTGAATGTGTTAAAGCCGCTCATGGCTTTTGTAGCTAGCTTACAGCTACCAGGTCAAAGAAGCAAGCTGGTGCCCCGTGGATGAGATGTGTTTGTGAAAGTGTCCTGTCTAAGTGCAAATCACAGGCAGCGCATCACATTGTAACAGTTGTATTGCCAGATGTTTTTAATATGTCCAAGATGATTGTATGTGATGTTAAAGCTGTTCTCAGGGTTTACAAAATACTTACCAGAAAGAATCAGTTTAAGTTTAAAAGGCTTCTTACTTTCCTGTGGATGACATTACTGGGTTTGAGGATTTGTTTTAATAAAGACATATCTAAGATAATATTTTTGTGGAGAATTCTTGATTACCTCTCCTACGGAGGCAGATAGGCATGGCCAATGTTCCATACAGTAGGTAACTAGTAGGTATATGAAAGTAAATAAGTTAAACTCCATCCATCCATCCAATGGATGGAATTAACTGCTGCCCAGTTATGGAGATCAGTCCTGTTACCACTACTGTTATTTGATATTTTAAAAGAAAAAGAACATTTGACAGTCAAACCGATCTCACCATAGTAATCTACACTATATTGCACTTTGGAAAAGGCCATTTTTAAAAATATCTGTCTTGTGAAAGTAAACAATGCCTTAATTGTACTGTGATGTCGTCCCTGAAATACATCTTCCATAACCTGAATGCCAATTATGATCTAAAACAAAAAAACCCTAAATGTGAAAATCAATCCCTCAATGAGAAGAGGGACCAAAATACTACTTAGATATGTATAAACTGTTGCATAATTGTAATTGGTAGTGTTGTATATAGTAACATTTCAGTCTGTAACAGGACTGAGGAAATTATGAAAACATGAAATAAATAAACAGTCATAAAATGGTCATTGGCATAGCTTGAGATGGCCCCACATAATCTCTTGTACTACTGTATAAGATGTCTTAAATGAATGGGTATTGAAAAAAAAAAAATAGTTTGCAACTTTATTTTAAATAAATCGAAAAGGCACCGATTTCACGGAATCATCCACATACGGTGGAAAAACTAAACATTGTAACACACAAACAAACAAACACATACACACACAACATAAACAAGCAAACACACACACACGCACACACAATCATAACAAAACACGAGGTGTTTTCCGCCATTTCAATGGTGGCGGTCTGTGGCTGACATCGAGAATTCTCTATTCTCTAGGTCTAGACCACTGATCTATAAAATCAGGTCAGTGGTTGAGACGGGTTCCAAAACTTGTCAAAAACCAAGGCGTTTCCGTCGCTCTGGATGAATCACCTAGAGTTCTGATTGGTTGTAGCCGGAGCCATATAGCCTGTATCAATTAAACACCTGTTACACATCTGTTCTGTTATGTAACAATGAAAAGTAAGAAAACCCTGCTTTTATAAAACGGAATAAGGGCAGTGTGGTCTTAAAACTGTGGAGTCTTCAGCGATGTGTGATTTCTGATCAACTCAAACATGCACTCCACATTCAGAAAAGAAATGTATCTTTTATTGAACATCACCGTCTATCTTTCTAAACATCTTTCATAGAGATCCCTTTTTATTTTCTTGACATTATTATCTGAATTTCAGAAGGGAGTGTCAGTAGTCTGTTTTCCCAACAGTGATGTACTTCTCCGTCTTCAGGTGGCGCTATTGTGACCGGAGTCCATTGCCTTGGCCTGCTTCTTTCCCACAATGCACCAGGGTATTGTACCACAGTTGCGTCCATCCTGCCCACGCTTGCAGTTGTTCATCAACGGTTTCATCTTTAACCGTGTCCCTGCCTGCAGCACTTGTGACCAGGAAAGTCCGTCTGGTCAGAGAACGAAAACTACCTAGCCCAGGTGTCAGTTCGAGGACGTAACAGGAAGTACCAGCAGGAAACCTGAAGGCAGAGCTGTGACCGGTACTGAAGCCATGGGGGTCAGGACAGATGCTGTGGGAGAACAGATTACACATCACATTACATATTGAGTCCAAACAATAATCACTTATATTCACTAAAGAGACACTTTGCCATGAAACAGTGTAATGTATCAGTCTCAAGATCTAATATGTTTTCTTTGACCTTTTTTGTAACTAAATATGGGTTTATATGGTAAATATAATTGATATACAGTATATTACATTTTACACAGCATCCAAACTTTTTGGAAACTTATAGGCAGGTCCTTAATTAATCCCAATTGAAATTTAGGAAAATTGCATAGTGCATAGTTCCTGCTAACCCAACCTTTGACTATTGTGTTCTTAGTCCCTCATTCTGCCATTCTGCGAAACTATAGAGGCTATAGATGTACACCTTGACATTTGGAAAAGGGACATTCATATCTTTGTCAGGACTGCTGCTGTCCAAAGTAGAACATGGCACACTGGGCACACTAGTAAGGTAAGGGTAAGTCTCAGTATACTCTGAAGAGTGCCACAGGTATTCACAGGTACTCACATGTGTTGGTGAGCAATGACACCGCAGTGTCTTTGCTGCTGACTCTGTTGCCAGATAAAGCCTGGCCTGAGAGCACCATGTGAGTGGATGCCACTGGAGTTGGGGCAGGAACAGGGGCAAGGGTAAGGGCAAGGGCAGGAGCAGGGGCAGGAGCAGGGGCAGGAGTAAAGGCAGGAGCAGAATCAGAATCAGGGGCAGGGGCAGGGGCAGGGGCAAGGAGTCGAGTCACCACTGCAGGCTTTCTGGTAGCTGTAAAAGATGGTAGACATGAGATAGTTTCCTTATCTGATGCTGTAAACAGGTAGGCTGGGTGAACCCTGCCTGAACTTCCGGGGAGTTCAGGCTGGAAACCAGCAGATCTATCTCCTCTGTTTACTGCCAGAACCTTTGGCTCCAATCAGAAACGGCCATACTCTAGTCCTGGCACGCTATTGACCGGTAACGTGACGATAACGAAACTTAAATGATGCGAAGTGCAGTAGAAACAAAGCGCAGCCTCCCCAGACTAATGTTCAATCTTAAAAGACTGAGTTTAGTATAGTGAAAACCAGACTAGTAAACAGGGGTCTCAAACTCAAATGACCTAGGAGTGGCGATTTCAAAGTGATCCTCTTACGGGGGTGTTATTATTGAATATCAGCCTATGTCCATTCTGTTATGAAGGGAAATAGTAGGCTATTAGAAATGCTTGCTTTACGGCACACATCCACATAATGTAGAAGTTTATGAGACAAACCTATACTGTGTATGGTTGTGACACACCTCTCAAATAAATAAACAAGCAATAGGATCAATAGGACTATTCTCATCACTGAACTCTAATGATATGTGATGGCAAACCACCTTTTTTTCCAGGCTTGATTCTCTTCCAAGACTCAACCACTCCAGGTTTTTCATTCGTGTGTATCTGTTGCCATGGCTCCAATTCCTCTTCTACACACTCCATGAGAAGTTCAGCATCCGCCATTTTGCTAGAAAACACCATGTGTGCAATGTTTTTTAGTACATTTTGTAGTTGTTGGAGGTGATGGCGATCTCTTAGGAGTTTGACTCCCTGGATGAAACGCTGTCTACCAGCTGGATACCCTAATAATATTTAAGAGATTACACAGCTATTAAAAAATCTTAGTTTAATTAATTTGTTTAATGAATCAAATATATGCACGACAATAGCAGATACATGGTTTTAATCTGATGTAGACTACAAATGCATTCATACTTCAAGACCAGTAGATGTTTAATCACAGGGTGCTATATAAGGTCATTCCATATCAAATCAGATAAGGTTGTTGCAACATGGTCTCAGATTCTGTTCAAACCTGGGGTGCGTTTCCCGATAACGATGGATAGACACTCTTACGAGGGTTTTCTACGATTCATCTTCAGATCGATCGTTAGGATTTGCCGACTTGAAGATATGTATATTAGGCTTCGGCTAGCTTACTCCTACATCGTTTATGCGAGTTCTTTGCTAACCTACTTGTGAGAGCACGGTGTGCTGCCTGTGCAATAATGTTTCGTGTCACTTAAGCAGACGTTTGAATAAAGAGGTTGATAAGAAAATGAGGAAATGTGTAGGCTTAAATAACATAGCCTATAGGCTTAGATTTTGACGCAGAACAGACTATTGTCACATATTCCTTTCTCTGTTTTTACCTCATAAGCCTAATAAAAAATAAAAAATAAAAGGCTACACAAAAAGATAATGGCAAACTTTTCTGGCAACGTCTCCTTTCATAACTTGTAGGCTATTCTTGTCCGGTTTTAATAACATTATGTCCATTGAATGAATGCTATTTTGCACGCTAAAATCTGAATCATCACAAGTAAATTTACAATATTGAATGGTAACGTAAGTTGGATCATTGTATTCTTAGTTGTAATCCCCCTGCATATCCTGCTGGTGACTCCACTGAGGAATAGCGTTACGACACTCTTAGGCAGTAACGAGAACTCTGGATCACTCGTAGATCTACGAGTGTTTTCACGATGCTCTTAAGCTACGATGGTTTCGGGAAACAGTCGGCAAATCTTAAGACGGTCGTAAGAGGGACTTTACGATCATCGTAGGCTTACGATGCTTTCGGGAAACGCACCCCTGGTCTATATCAAGAAGAGGTCCCAAAGCCAAGGTCTGTAAAACATTTCAGAAATGTCACCAGCTTTGCATTTTGTTCCATATCTAGGGCATTATATAAAACTTTTAACGGTCCAATCATATTGAGAACATGTTGGTCTTCCACCCTACGAAGTTTGAGCAGGCTGGGAATAATACTCTTCAAAAGATTAATGCCCAAACATGATCATGGCGTTTTTTGAGAGAGTGAAATTTATACAAAATCAAGGGTGAAAAATATGAAAACATTGGAATTTAATTTAATATTTTACAGCTCTCACACCAAGAACCATACAAATAACAATAAACAAATATTGTTCTTATCAATATGAATGTCAATGTTCACACATAAACTATAATGATAATGACAATATCGTTGGGGATCACTTTCAGAGCGATTTTGACAACGATAAAAAACTAACAGCCAATCAGAACCCATCACATTTTAACCAACAAATTCATTAACACCAAATACTTCACTTTTCTTTGGTCAGTGTGACTTTTAATCATTTTGGTTATATTTATCGCTCATGCTATGACCAGTGCTTTAGTCTTGGGACCTAAATGTTAGTTAGACAAACTTGAATGGAATGGAATGACCCTATAGGCAAAGTTATTCATTTTATTTTTCGACCTACTGTTCTGCCGGGGGCTTTCCACAGTGTCGTAGATCTCCCTTTGTTTGGTCAGGTATTTGAACACAATTGACAGTGTAGTGATGATCTATAGGAGGTTTCCCATTCTTGAAACGCTACAAAGAGCAAATCAAAAGTAACAAAGTAACATTAGTTATAGTAGTTGGTCACAGCTGTTTTTTCCTCATAAGAGTATCACCAGATTTTGCTCTATTTAAATGGTATGATAGTATACAATAGAAAAGGTGTGCTCAATGATCTGTATTGGAGATAGGAAGCAAATCTGGTTAGTTCGTCAATTGTCACATTGTAGGATGTTCTGATTTTTAATGTACACATCTTTCAAGTGTGGCAATGTGTTTTAGAAGTGATCTGATTTATGCACAATTCCATCTACAGTAGGTGTAATTGAGTGACTGTCACTTTAAGAAATACGTATTACACCAACTGTAGACACAACCAATGTGCACTCCTACACCACATTGGACATATTGTAGATACTGATAGCATGTATCCAAGACATTAAAGAGACCATGCCTGGTTGCCTAGTTGGCAACCACTTTTATAAGCTGATGTGGAGCCCTAGGCTAATCCTACTGTTCAAGTATGGAAACGGTGATAAAAAATATAAATAAATCTGCTAAAAATCTGATAAAATATAAATTTATCTGCCATATTTTAAATAATTGTAATAGTTTTCATGAGTAAATGTCTATTTCTAAAATGATAGGCTACAAGTGTTTAATGTCCCGTATCTACAGGCTATGAACGTAAAGTGAATAAGCAGTTAAACAGTTCAACCTTGCTAGCGACCACCCGAGTAGTCCAGCGAGGCCTTTTTGATATGTTGCTGTCTGTGTTTCTGTCTGTAATTCTGAACTCCTCTTCCCATCGCCTGAATGCAGGCATGTCCCTCTCCAGTCTGCCGATTCTGGAGGCGCAACGCTGGCAACATCGGCTCGACTGCCCCGGCTCCTGTGAGACCGTCACTCCTAGTAGCACTAACCTCTCGTATAAACTCGGTATTTGTATTTTTTTTGATACAAATATCTGTAGAGAGTGACCGTATATGCCTTCTTCCCTCATATCAACTTTACACAAACGGCAATAATCGTTACACGACATCGTCTTCTCATAAAGAGTAAAGTGATTTCTTCTGTCGCTCTACATACGTCACCTATTATTCTTCTCCTCTTCCGGTTTTATTGGCGGTTGGCAACTTTTCCTTGTGCATTACCGCCACCACTTGACTGGAGTTATTTTGCAATAAGGTCTTCAGATCAAAAGACACATTACTTGCTACCAGCTGATTACTCGATCTCTGCTTTGCCTGATGATATTTATGGCAGTAAAGAATGATATGCTCTACAGTTTCTGGTGTTTGGCTCTGGCAATACTCACAGAAACCATTACCATGTTTTTTCATTAGAAATAATGTGCTATTAAGTTTTGTGTGACCCAGTCTCATTCTTGTCAATGCACTTTCCTCCCACCTGGACCTGGTAGTGTGTGTGTGTGTGCATTTTCGTCATTTGGTACAACTGATACGATTGGCTATGAATCGTGCGCAAAGCAGCATGGGAATAACCAGACACATTTGATAGACATTCGTAGCGCCTAATAAACGGCTCTAGGCATTTGTAAACCATGACTCAAATACGAGAAAATTAACGCCTAGTTCCCAGATGTGGTCGTGTCAGTCAGGCTAGTGGCAACCAGCACAGATCCTGCTCTCACTATACTATGTTGGAAGGAGCGATCCGATTACGAAGGGACTTGGCAACAGTCCCTTTAAATTCAGTAACTTTTTAAAGTTCACAGTTCAGTAACATTTTTAGGTTCACAGTTGTCTGGGCTAAGATTACCTGTCTGGGAGACAATGGCCATGGCATAAATGACTGATCAACACACTCAACACATTTCAGTGTTTCCAGTACCAGTAACATAACTTTCATGGTTTGCCAGCTGTCATCAGGTGGCTTTAATGTTCTTGTGTCTGACAGTACAGAGCACAGACGGCCAAACGCTGCTCATGTCTACTTTACAACTTGTCATAGAAAGAGTTTTGTGGTCACAGCATTGTGGCTGCTGTGATGGCTAGATATGATAAATATATCCAGAATGGGGTGTACATAAATACATGACCAACCACTTCTTCAAAGTAACAGTTATACTTCAAAGTATAACTGTTGAAGGAAGTATAACTGAAGCTCTTGCAAGACAGGATTTACAAGTTTAGACCAGTGTTGTTATGTGATGCGCTCAGCTAAACCATGTAGCTTATTCTAACTTCCTAGACTAGGTGAAACCAGTTGAACCTATTAACAAATTTACATTTTCTCTGCAGGTTCGTCTGGGACCGGGAACAGGCAGGCTTTTTCTATGATGATCTCTCCTCTTCTCTCACAGCGACTTCCCAAAAAGTCTCCTGTCTTTCATACGTTTGTCAGTCATTTCAGTGCCGTCTACGGAAAAGGTCAAACTGTTTACAGTGTTCATTAGCCTGGCTATCATCAGACCAAACTCAATCTTTTGAGATTGAACATGGTCTGGGGAGTCTGTGCTGTATTTGTACCGCACAAGATTAGGGCATAGTTAAAAAGATTCTGTGCGCTTCGATAGTCCTTCAACCAATCAGACCAACGTTCCGGATGTGCCTGGTGGATAAGCCAGCTTGTGATTGGTTCCAGCCAAAGCGGAATGGAAGCAGAAGAGATAAAAGTGCAGGTTTCCAGCTTGAGCTGCAGTGCGAAATCCAATCGCCGGCAGATTGGGCTGGATTTACCCAGTCTAATTCTTCATGCCTTCACACACTGATTTGGCACAGGATGCAACCGTTCGCAAGTTTAGACAACATATCATCATCCTTCCCACATGAAAATAATCTATTTAGACTGAACTGAGTTTTGTTTTGAGTTCAACTGATAGGCTACTCTAACTGCACTGTATGAAAAGAAGAACTGCGGTTTTGGAATAATTATTTGCCGTTCTTATGGACATGAAAATATCATTGTACAGTACAATGATATTTTACTACACAGCCTGGGTTCCAGTCGGACTAGAATTTTGAGTATGACAACGCCAGGCTTGTAGGCTACATTTCAAAACCCAGCACGTTACAGCATGCTTACCTCCGTAATACTGCTCCGAGTAGTACTGCCTCGACCAGAACTTGAAGAGCAAAACTTTTTCCTAGATATTTTAGATTGAGTAGCCTCCCGTCCCCCTCCATCAGAGCCCTCGGTCGATGCCATCGCTACGTGGTAGTTCTCCTCCTGCTCCCATGTTCTATACACTGGCAAGTCGCGTTCTAATCGCGTTAGAACTGAGACACACCGCTGGCAAATTCTATCAGATCTTCCCGTTTCTCGTATGATTCTCAATCCAAGATCTTTCAGTCTGTCTGAGATGCTATGAGGTTTACTAAATTTGGCAAAAATGTTGGTCGAGTGCTTGTACATACCAGCTGCTTTCATATCAAACTTACAAAAACGGCAATAGTCGTTAGATGCCATTACAACATAGTCACCGGTTAACTGATCTTAAAATAATCATTAGTCTATTATATCGAGATCAGTGCTCCAGACCCTTCGTAATGTTTGTAATCCACAACAGACTCGTGTCAGACAGGACGATGTTTTTCCGTCGCTCTACATACGTCATCTGTTTCATTGCTCTGATTGGTTGAAGTTATATCCAATTGCGTCCAGAAGCCTTCTGATCCTTGTACCATGGAAATGGGAGATTGTTCGACAAGGACCAAGGTGTTAACTGGGTAAACCCACCTGCAGTTTAGGCTGGAAACCAGCACATTTCCCACTTCCTGTCCACTTTTGCTGGAACCAATTGCCTTATCGACCAGGCGCACCTTGATGGTCTGATAAGATTGGTTTAAGGACTCTCCAAGTGTAGTCATTTGAATTACCCATTGATCATGCCTCTTGTGCAGTAGAAATACGGCACAGACTAATAATTAAGCTAGTTTGGTGATAGCTAGGTCATATAAACTGTTCCATGTAGCCTGAGTTCTCTGTTTGTACATTTTATTTGTTCTGCAGGTCAGAAAAGGATTCCATTGACAACCGTATCACCAAAAAAGATCCAATCACAATCGTTTATCCGGCATGATGACAGAGCAGTGCAGAGCCATAGAGTTTTCTCTATCACTATGGAGCAGTGCTAGGGCTGCTCGATTAAGATAAAAATCATTATCACGATTATTTTGTTCAATATTGAGATCACGATTATTAAACATGATTAGTCAGGGACTTGGAACTATCATCATCCATATTCAAAATGTATTTTGACATTTAAAAATGTTAAATTATACATGTAAAAAGTTAACGCACACGACAACTCAAGACAAAAGAAGAACATTGTTATGAAACAGAATGTTGCAAAATAATAATTATATTTCGATTATGCTATTTTCAGAATTGTTTTGAAGTCATAATCACGATTATTCGATTAATTTGATTAATTGCACAGCCCTACATTCAACCAGAGACGTTATAAGGGAGGAGATACTGTAGGCTGCTCAACTAATCCTCCATAGAAATGTACAGAGACCTAGCCTAGAAATGTAGACGCACCCTAGCGGCAAAAAGATTTTTTGCCTAGCGGGATGGTCTAGCGTCACACCGTTAAGGCCAATCCTGCGTCCGGCACCGTGTCAGTCGGTCCAATCGGAACGCTCTATCTGTGTACCGAGTCCTTGAGCCCGCCTAAGCACGGTGACGACAGAGCTGCGCGACAGCGAGATAGCAGAACAACCATAGACAGTAAAAGAAAGGCCATGCAACTGGGCGCTGATAAACTGAAGGAGATTGGAAAGGGACATTGTCAATTGTTTTTTGGCAGTCCTGAGTCAAGTGGCGCGACATGTTGGCTACGAAAGTCTTCCAAGACAACCTCCTTGGAATCGTGGTGGATGAGGTTCACCTTATGGTAAGAGGCATCTGTTAAACTATGCAATAGCGCTGAAGTCTATATTCAATATAAGTAATCTGAATCGAATGATGTATATGTCCATGCCTTTACGGACCTTGTTTTGTGCACTGGTGCACACAGTCATGTTGGAACAGGAAGGGGCCATCACAAAGCTGGGCTTGGTCCCTTAGTTCCAGTGAAAGGAAATCTGAATGCTTCAGCATTGACCAACAGATTTTGGACAATTCCATGCTCCCAAGTTTGAGGATGGCCACTTCCTGTTCCAACATGACTGTGCACCAGTGCACAAAGCAAGGTCAATAAAGACAAGGATGACAAGAGTTTGGTAGATTAACTTGACTGGCCTGCACAGAGTCCTTACCTCAACCCAATAGAACACCTACGGGTAGAGGTGGAAAACTCCAGCTTCAGTCAGTAAAAGTCCGATCATGTATTGGTTCTACCTGTGCACTTAGCACAGGTGATCTCATCAATCAGCAGCTCTATACCTAGCTGAAGAGTTGTGCTAATTAGAATCAGCTGTTTTAAATGAATGGTTGGCACAGATATGTGGTACGACTGTTACTCACTGAAGCTGGAGTTTTCCACTTCTGCCTTTGGGATGAATTAGAGTAGAGACTGAGAGCCAGTGGCCTCGTCCAACATCAGTGTGTGACCTCACAAGTGCGTTTCTGAAAGAATGGTCAAAAAAATCCCATAACCACACTCCTAAACCTTGTGGAAAGTCTTCCCAGAGGAGTTGAAGCTATTATAGCTGCAAACACTCACTGATCTATAAAGAATACCCTTATTAGATCAGTGGCAAAGATTATGATAAACCCTAAGGATGGGATGTGACTGAAGTGTGAGTCAAGGCAGGTGAACGAATACTTTTGGCAATAGTGTGTGTGCGCGCGTGTGTGTGTGTATATGTACAGAGACACACAGACAGACACACACCCACACAGAGAGTTGTTAAAAAGTTACAACACATGGCCATCAGTAGACTAAACATCACATTAACGTTAAACGACATCTAAATGTCCACGAGTGGGCTACAGGCCTAACGTTACTGATAATTAGCTAGCCCACATCAAGACATCTAAGCTGTTGTTAGCTACGGCGTTCAATAACATGGATTGCAATTCAGGAGGGTGTCGTTGCAATTTAGATCAGGTAGTAATGTGCCGTTACAGATCGCTATGTATAGGTAGCCTAGTATTAAAACGTACCTCCGTTATATTCTGTCGAACATTGCCGGTGGTAGTTCTCTTTGGATTTGCCGCCGAGCAGAACTTCTTCAAAGCCCTCGGTGTTTTAGATGAAGTAGGTTCGCGGTCTCTCTTATAAGCGCCTGTTGCTACTGCGGAGGCTTCTTCAACCTTCTCCTCTTCCAACCATCTCCAATACACAGGGAGATCCCTTTCCAGTCTATTTACAACAGTGATACACATCTGACAAACTCGGTTCGACTTTCCCGGTCTTTTGGTAACAACCAGTCGAATGTTCATAAGTCTCTCTGAAACACTCTGCTGTTTTTTCAATCGATCAAAAACGGGTGTACAGTGTGACAGTAAACCGTCTATCCTCATATTTTTTTGGCAAAAACGACAAAAACTGTTGATATCCATCACCAAAACATTCTCTGTATCCCTTCGAGTCCACTCTGTTTCTGTCGCTCTAAAGACGTCACACTGTCGGTTTTTCTGATTGGTCGCAAGTGCTGAAAGACTCTGATCATCATCCCACCCATGATCCCACCCACTGGAGAAAGGGAGAGAAGGAAGCTAGCCTAGACCTCATGGTTCAACTGAAGAGTGGGAGCTGCAGTGCAGCTTACAACAACTGCACATTGAAACAACTGACTGTATTATTAACTGGATGGACAAGAGGATGATCAGTAATTGGCCAATTATTTTACTTGAAAAGAAACATATCTAACACAATGCCTGTTTTTCACTACAGAAATAGACTTCGATGACCTGTTTTCCAACAAACTCACTGGTCAGTTACCATGTGAATGAAAAGTGGCATTAGCGCATCAATCATCCTCTTCTGTGAGGAACTGCTGAGTGGTTAGGTTCACGTCACGGCTGTATGTTAGAAAATTCTCCTCTCTGTAGTGCATTTTGTTTGAACAAAGTTGTCCTACGTCTATGAACTTGTGTTAAACACCTGTTACACATCTTTTCTGTTATGTAACAATGACAAGTTATTATATAAAATGGAATAAGGTCAGTGTGGTTATAAAACTGGAGTCTTCAGCAATCAACTCAAACATGCACTCTACATTAAGAAAATAAAAAATATATTTTATTGAACATTATCATCGATCTCTCTAAATTTCTTTCAATGAGATCTCTTCATTTTTTTGACATCATTATCTGAATTTCAGGAGTGAGTGTCAACAGTCTGTCCAACAGTGATATATTTCTCCGTCTTCAGATGGTGCTGTTGCAACTGTCCATTGCCTTGGCCTGCTTCTTCCTCACAATGCTCAACATGCATCAGATGTTTGTCCGAACTGTCCACACTTGCTGTTGCGGTCAACAACTTCACCTCCAACCTGGCCTCTCACAGCAGTGACCCTGGCCAGGAGTCCAAGGACTGATCAAAAAAAGGATACACTCCCATTGTGGAAAAGTGAAAACACTGTTCTCCAAAAGGAGCATTTGAATCCATCATAGTCTGTACTGCACTGCTATCTTCTGGAGCAGTTTTACGTCTTCCTTCATTATTTTGATGTAACAGGAAGTAGTGGTATTCAAAATTGTTTTACAACCAGCAGAAAACCAGAAGGCAGAGATGTGACCGGAACTGAAGCCATGGGGGTGGGGAGAGATGCTGTGGAAGCATAGATTACATCGCATTACATATAGAGCCCACACCATAATCACTTATACTCACCTAATTGACATAAGAATGTGTATATTAAGGAGAGAGAGAGACAGGTGTATATATATTTATCGTGCTAAGTTAATTCAGTCGCCAGAGGTAGATTAACGAGAGTCAAATCGACATTAAAGTGATGGAAAAGGTTTGAAGGGATTCAAGTTACTGTGACGCCTGTTCAGAATGTTTCAAAAGCACTACTTCTGCCTGTTGCCTATGGGGACTATCTTCAGGTGCTGCGTGATATCAATGTGCCCATGGTGCGTTTGCAACTTTCCTTGATTATCATTCCAGATGTGTGTAGTTCCATGTCAAATCAGCCTAGAAAATCGCTAGGTTTCATTTTCAGTTTGTCTTACTGCACTTTCTAACTTCAGAAGAGACCGATTTTAAATGGGAAAATTACCAGAAATCTTAGTCACTTTTAAACATGAGGCTAGCAGGCGAGATGCTAATGGTCTAAACCAATTCAATGATCTATGCTAGGCTGAAGCTAAAAGTTGTATCGCCAGACTCACAGAACGTCTGGATGAACAGGAAAAAGGTAAATATCAATTGTTTTGCTCGAGGGGAGGTGGAAAATGAGCTTAATTCTAAAAATGGTGGAATATCCCTTTCAGGCGTCAGGGAGTGAGGTTTACTAACGTTCTACATGCACAGCTAAGCTAACTGGCATCCGTTTCATGTGCACACAACCTGAAGAGTAATTCACAGGTACTCACATGTGTTGGTGAACAATGACACCGCAGTGTCTTTGCTGCTGACTCTGTTGCCAGATAAAACCTGGCCTGAGAGCACCATGTGAGTGGATGCCACTGAAGCTGGGGCAGGAACAGGGGCAAGGGCAGGAGTAAAGGCAGGGGCAAAGACACGATTCACCACTGCAGGCGTTCCAGTAACTGTAAAAGATGGTAGACAGGAGAGACATTGTAAGATTATAAGACAGATATGTTTCCATACCTGAAGCTGTAGACATTCATGGAGACAATTGCAAATATGGCCAAATGCATCCCATTTACAAACCAAATGTCGAAATTGCTGGGTTTACTTCAAAGAAGAAAGTCAGACTGTGATATTAGTGGTACTGGGATATCTGAAATCCACAGCCCTTTGGCACCACTGTGCACAGACTGTAGTTAGGTAAAGGTAAGTCTCAGGAGACCCGAAGAGTGCCACGAGTATTCACAGGTACTCACGTGTGTTGGTGAGCAATGGCACCACAGTGTCTTTGCTGCTGACTCTGTTGCCAGATAAAGCCTGGCCTGAGAGCACCATGTGAGTGGATGCCACTGGAGCAGGGGCAGGACCAGGACCAGGGGCAGGGGCAGGGGCAGGACCAGGGGCGGGAGCAGGTGCAAGGAGTCGAGTCACCACCGCAGGCTTTCTAGTAACTGTAAAAGATGGCAGACAAAAGACATTACAAGATTATAATAAGACAGACACGTGTCCATATCTAAAGCTGTAAATATTCATGGAGGCCATCTCAAATATGGCAAAATGCATCCCATTTACTAATCAATCTTCTGAATTGCTCTACTTTGGGGATTACTTCTATGACTAAATTCAGACTGTGAAATTAGTGGTACTGGAATATCTTAAGTCCACAGCCTGCTTGTGCAAAAAGAATGACAAAACTATGCTGTGTATGATTGTAACACTCCTCTCAAATAACCTTCCTATGGGGAAAAGCTCAAGATCAGGATCATCACTATGCTCTAATGCCAGATTGTGTAGACAAATCACCTTGCTTTACAGTTCTGATTCTCTGCAAAGACTCGACCCTTTCAGGCTCTTTGTTATCTGGTGTTTGTTGCCATGGTGCCAATTCCTCCTCCACACACTCCATGAACAAACCAGCATCAGCCAGTCTGTAACAAAACACAATATGTAACAGTCATCAGTGGGACCATTGAAGAGGAGGGTGCAGCCATTTGATGTTTTATAGTTAAAGTACATTTTGTAATTGTTAGAAGCATAGACTGTCTATATAGAACTCCATATACTGTATACAGTCTGTGGCTGGAAGTGATGCTGTTCTTCTACACTGATGAAATGGTGTCAATCTACCATTTTGCCCATCTTATATGAGAATATGCAGCTAGGAAATAATGTCAAATGAATAAACCTATGTGATACAATCTGAGGAGACTATTGTTGGAAAGACTGGGGTCTGATAATTTTCTTGGCTCTGGACAAACATCTCCTGATGGAAATAGCTTTAAGATTGAGGATATTCCTAGTGGAACGTTCTGCTGGCCTCGCCACTGTCTGGAGGCCTTAACAGTCTTGCTGTCTGTTTTTGCTCCCTGTAAGAACAATTTCTATAGTAGATCTGTAAACATTTTTTAGCAGTTGTTGAGGTTGTTTCAAGTTATTGAGGCATCTTAGATGATAATGAACAGTAAAATGCATGTACGACAATTAACAGACACATGTTGTTTTTCATCTGTATTAAAATCTCTACCGTTCTGCTGAGGGCTTTCCACAGCGTTGTAGCGTTGTTTGGTCAGGCATCTGAACAGTAACGGAGTTGGTATGATCTGTCGCAGATCTCGCAATGATGGAACACTAGGAAAATCAAACCAAAAGTAACAAAGTAACATTAGTTATAGCTTGTTGGTCACAGCTGTTTTTCTTTTCCTAGTAAAAGCAACAGTAGGTTAAAGGAGAAATCCGGCTGATTATAACGTGGATCTTGATCGCTAGACATCACCGAGTACTAGTTGATAGGGAAAAACAACAATTAAAAAAAAAAAAATCAGTGCTACCGTACTGCAGTAGCTGCAGCTAATGGCCCGTACTCCCAGTCAGCTACAATGCTAGGCCATGGAGTCTTGCTACCTCACTTTAAAAGAGAGGCACACATTCAGCAAAGGAAATGCCAACAAACATAGAAATTAGAACATTATGTACATAAACAGCGCTGCCATCTTGGTGGGGGCAACAATCATTGGAGGCCAGTGAAGAACAGGAGTCTCTGACCGTCTTACCCAAAGGCAGTAAAGGTGTTGCCCTCAGCAATATGGCGGTCACGTTTACATATAGCACCTAAAAGAACTCAACGACAATGAGGTATCTATAGCTGTCTAATAGCTATCAACCGTCAAAGGTTGTGATGCGGTCATGCCCTGCAGAGACAAAGAGAGACATGTAGTAGGATTGTTACATGTCAGAGTGTTGGTGGTGCCCTTAAACTGAGGAAACAGGCTGAGACTGGGCTGGCCAGAGAATTGGCGGCTGATTGCGGTCACTTTGTCTTTGAAAAATGATGCAAGGGTATCAGCAGTAGGCTACGGCGAGGAGGAAGTTGAGGGTTGAGTAGTGATTTGAAGATTGGGAAAAGCTTCCGATGGTCAGTGACGCTGTTCATTTTATCATTGTAAAAAGCCGTCTATGCAGCGAAGATGACTGGTAGTTTTGTGACGTCATCACTTAGTTTCGATGTGTGCCATTTTGTCTCAGTGGCTCTGAGCTTGGTGCGCAGAGGGTATCCTTTAACCGTGGGTAAGCTTGTTTGGATCAAGCTGGCATCGACGATGGAGGACACAGTTCTTCCAGACATGATCTCAGATTCTCTAGTGAGGAGAATATGCTGAGTGGAGGAGACAAGAGGCAACAACAGAGGAGAAATGGGTTGGAGACAGGTTACAGGAATGTGACCACCAGCAGAGGAGCTGGTTGTTGCTCAGTCAGGCTGAAGAAGTGATCTGAAAGGTGGAGAGAAACCAAAAAGAGGACACAATCTAGTCACCCTGCCATAGGTGATCACAATCTGAGAAAAAAACAATGGAACCACCGCGGTCCAGCCCTGCACACACCCGGACTCGAACCCGCGAAACAGCAGCACCTCGGATCGGGAGTCAAGCGCGCTAACAATCCAGCTAAAAGCCCAGGCTACTAGCTTTCATGCCAGCAGCGCTCTTGAGGCGTCGGGGAGTGAGGTTTACCAACGTTCTACTTGCACAGCTAACTAGCTGGCATCCGTTAAATATGGATCATCTCTGTTTACTTTATCAGTGTAAATAGCCAGCACTGTTGCTAACGTCAATCTTGCATGGTTTTTAGAGCAATTTCATTTTTGTCTCAATCATAGCTATCTCCCTTTGATCAGCTTGCTGCCTGCTCCCTGAATACATTGTGAAAAATCCAGTCTCTGGAGACAACACAGGGGCTGTAAAACGTCAAACAAACACTAGGGCACAGGATGTGTACCAAAACATAACAAACCATATTTCAGCCAAACACCAACAAGATATTTAGGGGAGGGGTTGGAGGTTAGTGAGCATGCATATGTGGGTTGGGGGCAGTGAGAAAACTTGATTTAGTAGCATGCATTGGAAAGTAGTGTTGTGTTTTGTTTGTAAACGTCAACAGAACTAACATCATTCAGGATCTCATAGTGCACCTTTAACTTACTAACGTTACTACCTTAGTCTACTGGAGGCAGACACTAGCTAGTCACATAACATTCATTTTACCATGAGGGGGATGGAAAAGTTGGAGACTCTCGAGGCTCTTTTATATCGACAATGTAATTAAGTGACAATTTAAAGTTTATTGTGTAATTGCATGGATGCATGACTGATATGTTTTAATACATAAAAAAACAGCATGACATCGACTGACAGACAAACGATTTCATGTGTAAGTTAACGTTTCTTTCCCTACCTCGGTCACACTGCTTCTTGTTGGCACTGGCAAGTCGGCTGATGTTCTGGACTTCTTCACTGCTCTTGGTGTTTTGGGTGGGGTGGTCTCCCGGTCTCTTTTGTCGGTGGAGCCAAAAGCAGTGACATCTTGCTCCAGACAGGTCTCCGCAGCCACTGCGGTCTCCTTCTCTTTCCATCTGAGTAAAACTTCGTTGTCTCGCAGTAACCTCGAGATAGTAGTATAGCATTTGCGGCAGACCCGGTATGAACGAAGCGGTGTGTTCTCGATTATCAAGCCGAGCTTTGACAACTGGGATGCAATATCATCCTGCTCCTTTTTGTCGAATATTAACTTGCAATTTGTAAGAACGCCACCAACTCTTAAATTTCTTTCACAAAGCCTGCAGCTCTCATTCACAGCCATGTTATTTCCCTCGACCATGGGCGAGTCTTCCGCTGAAGATGACTCAGTCAGGTCACTGGTGTGTACAGCAGTAACACACAATTCCTGAACATACAAACAAGGTCGAAATTAAGAACCAAATATAGTATTAACTTTTATATTACAGAAAATGCTTGCCATTTACAAAAAGCATAGCACACATTAATGCTATGACTACAAAGATCAAAGATGATTACCTTCCGAGGCAGGTTGGACTGACTTTCCTTCCTCTTTGTGTGTGGTTCAATGAAACTCATGCGGCTGATGATCCACTGCTGCCTCGATGTTTGTAGTGCACCTGAGCTTCTACAAGGAGCTGTTTTTTTGTAACGGTTGTAGACAGTGCGGAGATTCTCCCATTTTCTCCTTAGCTCTTTGCCTGAAAGGCACAAAAACATTTCAATTACATGCCCCTTTTCACGTGTCCGATGTCCGCTAGCCAAGAAAGTATCTTGTCGTAGTAGTAGGGTCATTCCACCTCAATTCAACAAATGCCTTCTGCTTGACCATCTCAGATTTGCTTCAAACTTTTACCACCTAAAGAGTAATCATTTAAACTGGCCCAGATGACGCTGCAGCAATAAAAGTAAAACACCATTCACAAGCCTTTATGAAACACTACTTTATGCACACGACCCCAGGTTTTGTTCTGCACATGTATTGGTACAGAAACTCCTTGCCTGGTTTTCTGAACTGCAGAAATACCATTGATAGCATCTACACACATACTTTTCAAATGATCAGCAACTGTTATGTCCTTTGATTTTCCACTGTGGGCTCTATGGATATGTTTGGCCATGTTTTTCTTGAAGATGTTACAATGACGGCATTTCTTCTTTTGTAAGGATAATGGTAAACCTCTATTCTCTGTGGCAGCAGGTAAAACAGAGGACATCTCATCTGTATCTTGTCCTGAAGGGGAGACTGTGTCTTGCTGAAGCAAAAGCACAGGAGAAGCAGATGTAATGTTTTGCTCTGTTGAAGCTGAGCTGGAAGAGGAGGACACTGCAGCTGTTTCTTGGTGGGTGGCAGGAGGAGTCTGCTGTGTAGAGACGGCAGTCACAGCACCTTGGGTTGCAGGAGGAGTCTGCTGTGTAGAGACGGCAGTCACAGCACCTTGGCAAGACTCCAAGTGTTTCGTCATGTCCGCTCTTCTTAATATTGTTCGACTGCATACAGCGCAGTGGTAATGCTCTGTATGTCTGCAGTCAAGCCCACATCTGCAGATAACTTTATCTAGAATAAAATCACATAAAACACTTTCGTTTTCAGGTTTTACCAGTTGAATCACAACCTGCCAAGAGTTAGAGGCACTAGCTCATACAACCTCCTATAACATAAACACATGAGTACAAACACATAGACAAATACAATACCTTTAAATAAAATGCCTCCTCTGATATGTGCCTCCAAGTGTTTCTGGAGCTTGCACAATTTTGTGGGTTTAAATTTTAGGCACAGAGGGCAGTGATACATGCTGCAACATGATGTACAGCATTGAGCTGTAGGCTTAGTGCCCGAAGATAGGATAGAAATGTGCATCTGTAAGACAGAAAACACAATTGCACATCATACAAAAAGTTAAATGATTAATGAAAAGATGTTTAGCATTCGTATGGCTTATCCAAGGATTCATGCAGGTGTGAAAATCCACAAAACAGGAGGAGCAATCAAAAAAGATAGGGTTGAGTGACTAGTTGAATGCCACAATAAATAATTAACTGGCAGTGTAGAACTCAATACACATTAAAATAATAAAGGGTGCCAAAGTGACATCGGCAGAATCATTTCTATGACATTGTTTAAATAATTCATTCAGAGTAATTAACAAGTAACCCGCTTCAAGTGATCACTTGGGGTCTTTTCCATACATAAAAACGCTAGCCACCATTAGCCTAACTACACCAACAAAGCTGAAAATTAAGTCGCTTTTTCCACCCTAACATACGGGGCAATATAGCAGCTACCGTGGACATAAAACATTATTGTGGATAAAGTCAATTTCTGTTCTTTTGCACGACGAAAACTTACCTTCACTCCTCAAGAACTCTCTTCTTATTCTTCTGATTAATGGCGGATTATATTCTTCTTGTTAGACCTAAAAGACCTAAAAGAAAGGTTATTCTCATAGACAGTAAAAGATAAGTTATGCTACACCCTCACGCATCTTCGCGGAACTGTGGACGCATGAAAAAAACGTAACTTCCGGTCCTTTAAATTGCAGGGGGTCTTCCGGTGCTGTTGGGCCTGACAGTGCAGCTGCAGCTGGACGCCTCGCAAAATATTAGCTTGGCAAAATCTTTTACAGTCTATGGGCAAAATACATCCAGAGAAAAACATTTTTGAACATGATACCCCCCTTCTGATTTTTGGCACATTTCGCCCTCATCTAATGAAAGAAAATGTTTTTCTCTGTATGTATTAGGTATACTAAGCTAATATTTTGGCTAACTTAGTTTAAATGGTTACTCCTTAGATGCTAAAAGTTTGACGCAAATCTGAGATGGTCAAGCAGAAATGTTCTCTAAATCTGTTGAATTGAGGTGGAATGACCCTTCTAGAAGAAGCAAAACTAACAAGTGCTAGACTACAAACAAAACAGCCATTTCGTTTTGCAACCAACATGGACAACTAGTAGTAAACAAAACAAACCAACCCAGGCTGTGCTACACTAGCAAACAAAGCAAGCCAGGGGGTAGCCATTTCGAGGTGCAACCTATCCACATATAGGGCACTAGTGCAACCTATTTTCTACAGTCTATGGGTGCAACCAACACGGACAGCTAGTAGCAAACAAAACAAAGTTGCAACCAATACGGACAACTTAACTATTTGGAGACAATTTTATGCTTGCAATCACTGTCTAGTTGTTAATGCAATTGACATATAGATAGGCTATATGTACCTGCTATATTAATCTCGCTTTGTATTTCACGCCACAGCTTGTCCTTATTATTCCTGTTGGAATAGATTTGTAGCGTGATGTCCCACAGTGCTGGTCTCTCCTCCACCAGTTCGATCAGCTGGTCCTCCAGGTCTTCTGTCCAGGGGGTCCACGACATTGCAGCCATAGCTTCCAAAACCAATAGCAATCCAAAATCACCATCATCAAATCAGCATCATTGCAACCGATTGTAACTGTGCTATTTCTGTCAACCTCCGCACAGTGCGTGTCTGTACAACCAATCAGAGTACCCCAACGCCCAACACCCCGGAGCCGAAAGCTAGCCCCGACTGAGCAAGCTCAAAGTCTCCCAACTGGAAAAAAAGTCTCCCAATCACTTCAGACGAACTGGGACAACCGGACCAATTTCTCCCCAACCCCATACAACTCCTCCAGGCGGCCAACTGTCGGGTTGGTGTATCTCCTGCTTTAGGGGGTAGTTCCATAGACCTAAAAGAAAGAAGGGTGGTTCTCTGGGGTGGTTGTTTACAGCGCACTCAACTTCCTGTAAGTGTTTTATGATAGCTCGTTTCACGATCGGCGCATTACATACGTCACGACCAAACGTTAGCGATTGGGTAAAATCAGGCCCAATCGTGTTTCTGCGCGCTCGAAAGGGAGAGAGCTGGATGCATGATGGCTTGTCATTGTTGATAGATTTCTCCATTTTATGAGAAACTTCTAAAAGAAAATCGCGAAAGCAATAGTAGTTCCAGTAGGCCTACTGAGGCGTTTGTCACCTTTTTCACACCTTCTGAGTTTGCAGGTATGATAACCCATCCAAGTGTTTGCCTACTAAATGCAAATAAGAATTTAGTGCACAGTGCCCTAACCTAAGTCGGGTTAATAATGTGACCTGCTGAGACCTATCCCCAGATAGAATGCTACAAGATAACTGATGGCTGAATTGAATATTAAAGTCTACCCATTGAATCCCCATCCCACTGATGCTGCCAGGCCTGGGCTAACTTGCACAGAGATGGAATCTTTATTTAGATGCTGTTTTGCTGTTTTGCAATTATTTTTATACCTCATTGTCTACTACACCAACATGGGCAGGGACCCATGAAAAGGAAACCTCACATCCTACATTATAAAAAATGTTTAAACTCAAAATAATTTCCATAAGGTCAGGTCTGGCATTTGAGGAGCACACTTTTAAGCAGTGGAGGACTGAAGAAGAGTCTGAGCAGATAACCACGTTGCTAGGCCTTGCTTCCATTGGAGTCATTTCAAGTAATTTAAAATCTTTAGCCCATGATTGACATTGTTTGACAAAAGGCTGGCTTCTTACCTGTTTATTAGCAAATTCATAGCAATCTGTCAAGATGGAGCTTGCAGGGCAGATACTACAGTAGCTTTCTCTCTAAGTCTATTCGAGGGAGAGCTGAATTCTTCTTAACTTTAGAGGTTTCTCCCCTGTTTCAATGAGAAGGGCAGATGTTGATGTGGAAGTAAATGCACCTCAACAGACCCTAAGAGCCTTGAACTGAATGACATCTAGTCTTTTCAGAGCAGATTTTGCTGCCCCTCATTAAACCTGACACCCATGATCAAATATCGACCTGATCATAGCAAATAGTCAAAAGAGTGCTCTTGTCTGCCCCCCAAGAAAAGCCTGGCAAACACCTCATGACATTTAACACTTTGCTAGTTTTAGCTATTACCTTATGAACGTTCCAGTTTAACTTAGATTGGACTCTTGGAAATACAAAACAAATTGACCATTTGTTTTATGTACAATCTGGATAGTGCTTTACATGGTCAGATTAATCATATGTCTAATTAAATGTAATCAAAAAAGCCCTCCTCCCCCTTCTCCACTTTTGGTGCCACCCTGACATCTGGCTGCAGTGTAGCTGCACTACAACAAGTACAGTAGATGAAACATATTGGGTACTGAAATATTCACAAGAATTCATAGAAATCGAATCTTCATGTTGTTTTATCCAATATTAGCTGTGCAGATGTAGTACAACCATTGAACCAAAAAAGTAGTCTACAAGAAACCTCAGAGTAGCCTATTACCTTTCATTTGAGACCAAGATTATGCTTCTACAAAGGGGTTCATGTGCAGCTGTAGGCCTAAGCATTTCCATAGGGGATTTTTAACCATATTTACATTGGATTTATGGCTTATATACTGTATTTTAAAGCTGGTCATACTTAGAGAGTGAATGGTTCTCTGAGGTAGCACTCATTTGTGAAAGCCAAGGTTACACGGCTCTATGCCAGACCGAATTTCCCGACCTCAAATGTTGAGGGCGGGGCTGAAGTTCGGCTGCACCCATAGCCTACTGTAGATTATTGGTTTGTTATTAGGCCATATGTCGCAGGGTACATGGGGGAGAGGAGGCTCCTGGACATGTGATCAAATGTTGGCTATTGATTGATGGCAGGATTGATGGAGTGATATGATAGGCTATTCTATAGCCTATATTAGGCTATGTTTAAATAGGCCTATTGTTATTTTGAGGCTGATGTTTTACAAGTTATAAAATAGCATAAGCTAGAAAATATGCAGCTGCAGGGCCTGACTGTGTTTTGCTAACTTAAGTTTTGGTGTAAACAGGTTATAAAACTAAGGTAGTAGACAACTATATGAAATAGCCTATAATTCAAATCTATATTTTGTTGTTGACCTAAATTAAGCTACCGCTAACATTATGTTGAATATTCCAACGCAGTCCCGGGCCCAGGCACCACACGGCGGCCCATATCGACTGCTGCTCTTTTATTCGCTGTGAGGAGGCTCTGCTTCGTAATGTGTCTCATTGGAGAGGAATTCATCAGCCAGGAAGCTTAATGGGTTGTCTGTAAGCCGATGTGTTAAGTTGCTTAAACCTATTCATAGCCTCGTTCGGGAGAGGAGAGAGAGACAAACATCACAACATTAACTCGATCAGAGGTCAGTCGCGAGGAGGGTCTCGGTTCGGGTACAACCCGTTACCGGCGTAGGAGATGTGGGAAGAAGTTTTGTCATCTGCTTTTGCCAAGTACGGCGCTGTAACCGTGGTGATAGCTTTCTGTGAGTCACGGCTGTTTGTTGTGCGTCTTTGTCCTGATATTCAATGCCATGCCTTCTTTTCCGTTAATCTGCGAGCGATTTGTTGTGGCAGCGCGTATCCTATCATGAAATGAACGGGGACATCGCTCTCTTAACCCTAGTGGTGGAGAGAATAATGAAACAAAGGGGATTTAAAGTGATGTATCGTAACGCCGTTTTTGTGTCTTGATTCAGCTGCTCTTACAGCTTTCAAAAAGGTTCCCTCCTTACCCCCATTTTATTTCAGTGTTTAAACGGAGTTCGTTTATTCCTTGCTTCACTGTTGACAGGATTATTGAATGATCTAGATTGTCTGCAAAGTGTGTTGCTCTATAATCTGCAGTTGTCCAGAGACAGTTAGTCCCTAAACAACCCATCTACTATATATTTGGGTAACTTGGAACAGTAGCCTAATCTACCATTTGGGACTAGCCCTCCAAGTCCATCACACTCACAATTTATGGCTGATTTGGTTGTGCATGGCAATCAGAATTTGGAAAAAAAAATTGGACAAAAATGGTTTCTTTATGAAATGAGAAACTAAAACACCTTGTCCCCTGACAAAGGCCTGCTTGCGCTGAGGAGATGGATAGCAGGGGGCAGATGCTGCAGCCGTGCGCGTCTTCACGGGAAGACAGTGCTGATCACTGGAGCCAACACCGGCATTGGCAAGGAGACGGCACACGACATGGCTCGCAGAGGTACAACAAAGTCTTCTTTTCATATCCAGCCTTTCTATCATGATGCATGAATATGACTACTGTATTATACTGTATATGTTACTGTATATTTGATGTATACACAGTGAAGTACAGTGTGTTTGACTGTAGGCTACTGCACAAAATTCCCATTGTGTCCATTCCATTTGTCTGTTGCACTCTGAATGACCAGACGGAACGCTGTGCTTTTGCTTGCATTCTGAATTAGATTTGTGCTGGCTGATTCTGGCCGTGCGTCACACTTTCACCTGTATTGTTATTTCAACAAACACACCTTTATTGAAATTGAGTATGTCTGTGCAGTAGCCTACGTGGGGTGCAGCCGTGGCCTACTGATTAGGGCTTCGAGCTTGTAACCGGAGGGTTGTCGGTTCGATCTCGGACCAGTCCACGGCTGAAGTGCCCTTGAGCAAGGCGCCCTAACCCCTCACTGCTCCCCGAGCGCTGCTGTTGGGCAGGCAGCTCACTGCTCTGGGTTAGTGTGTGCTTCACCTCGCTGTGTGTGTTCACTAATTCACAGATTGGGATAAATGCAGAGACCGAATTTCCCTCACGGGATCAAAAGAGAATGCTTATACTTATACACCCGCCTTTATGGAAATTGAGTGTGTCTGTGCAGTGTGTGTCCCACCGTATTCGCCTTGTGTAATTGTGTGTGTTTCCAGGGGCCCGGGTGGTGATGGCGTGCAGGGACCTGACCAGGGCAGAGAGGACGGCAGAATGTATTCGCACAGCCACAGGAAATGGAAACGTGGTGGTGCGCCACCTGGATCTGGCCTCCCTGTATTCTGTGCGTCAGTTTGCCAAAGAGTTTATTGCCACAGAGGAACGACTGGACATTCTCATCAACAATGCTGGTAAAGTGTGGTTGCAGCAACTGCTGTTTCCACTTTAAGCATGACCCATTATGGGAAAAGGGATCTCAAGAGGGAAAGAAATGAAGTGAATGGTGTAAATACAGTACTTGATATATTGTTCTGTGATGTTCCCTTGTTATGAATCTCACAGTGTGTACTTGTAGTGATGAAATTACTCTAGCAGTCAACAGTTTGGGGTCACTTAGAAATTTCCATTCCACTCCATTAGACAGAATATCAGCTGAGATCAGTTGCATTGTTTTTTTTTGGTTTGTTTTGTTTTTTTCATCACAGCAGCAGTTTTCAGATTACATTATGTGCTTACATAATTGCCTTTTTAAAACAATTGAGAGGAACATTGATAAAAGTATATCTCTGATTTGATACAGTGTACAGAAATATCAAGTTAGAGATACACTTTCTACAGAAAGTCACAGATATACTGTACATCTATGTGGACGGCTTTATTATAGACCCATTAATATTGTTCTGCCTACAACAAGCAACCGTCTTGGACTGCCATCACCAGCACCAGCACAGCAGACAGAAATAAACCTTAGCAATACATTTGGCAGACTATATGCTGTTAAGATATTCTCACATTTTTTGTGGATTTCTTGACACTTGTGTTAAATGGTCCGAATCCAAATGTGTGAAATGCTCCAAATGTGAAGCACTTTCAGCTGTATTCTGTGTATGAAAGGCGCTATACAAATCCTAAGCTTAAAGCTTATTATTATTATTATTATTATTATTATTAATAAATAATAATAATAATAATAATTATAACATAAAAAACACAACATATACTGTAGACTACTAGAGGAATTGAAAGGTATATTTATGTCACTTTTACCTGACATACCATCAAAATGAAGTTCAAACTCTGCTCTTAGACATGGTTACTTACTATCATATTTAATCCAGGTGAAAAGCTTGATATGTCACCGCCACTAATTGGACCTGTGGTACAATTCCCAAGTCCAATACTGAATGGAGTTTGTTAGTAGTTAGTAGTTACTGCCCCCTGCTTCCCTGTGATTCATGCTAATGTTTGTCCCTCAGGTGTGATGATGTGCCCCAAGTGGGTGACGGAGGATGGCTATGAGACTCAGCTGGCTGTCAATCATCTGGGTCATTTTCTTCTGACCAACATGCTGCTAGGCGTGCTGAAGAAGTCCACTCCTAGCCGAGTAGTGAATGTGGCAAGCATTGCACACAAAGGAGGTAATATTGCTTGAATATTTTATTGACATAAAAAAAAACACTTGAAACAGTTGAAAGTGTAATTTTCAACTGTATACAAGAAGATGACCCATAATTGGCAAGTGATTTTACTGGAAAACAAACATGCAACATACAGTAAGTCAATACCTGTTTTTCTCCTACAGGAAAAATTGACTTTGATGATCTGTTTTTCGACAAGAGGCCATACAGCTCACTGGTCAGCTACAGACAGAGCAAGTTGGCCAATGTCCTGTTCTCCCGAGAGCTCGCTCGCAGGATGAGAGGTAAAGACTGAAGTGTAACAAGTGTGATATGCTGAGGCCCATTCTGATCTCACACATAACACACAGTATTTATGGGTGTAACATTTGGTATGGTATGAGGATTATTGATACTATAAACAAAAATATCATATAAATGTGGAACAGTCTGAGGTTTTATTGAATTGCTACAGTCAACTACAGGTCACAATACTTCATGCAATATTGTGCTGCATTTATGAACCAAGGTGCAAGCTGCTGTGCAAGCAGTTCAATATTGCAACCAAGAGGCGGAGAGGAAAGTCATTCAAATGAGGTGTGTTTCCAGTGTGGCTTAGAGGGTCTTGTGCATTTGTGCAGTGCCTGTGGCAGGGCATTCCAGACTTTAAGGCCAGCCATGCTGAAGGCTCTCTCACCCATGGAGTTGAGCCAAGGGCAGAAAGTTTTCCCCCCCTGGATATTTCCAATTTTATAAATGCAATCTTGATTGATTTGATTTAGCCTTTTGTTTTTGCATAAATATTTAAAAATAAGTCAGCATTTCGTAGATGCACCTTTGGCCGCAATTAAAGCATAGAGTCTGTGTGGAAAGGTCTCCTTGCCCAGCCATAGGGCCCCATTGGGGACTCCAGAGCAGGCAATTTGCATAGCTGACATTCACATCTCTGATAGCACTGTTAGTGTTAGCCTAGTGTTAGCAACCAACCTGGTGTAAGCCTAGAGCTTATTTAACTCTGTCTATTAACTGTTATTTAACTCATATCAGAGTGAACAAGACATACAGTACAACCAAATTACCCGCCTTGTGATATGAAGTGTACAGACAAATTCCTCATGTACTAAATCCACACTTGCTGGCTTGATGGAGTTGAGGATAATCCCTACATAAGGTCAACTAAGTATGTTTTAAAAAACTGTCTGCTCTTGTCTATATTGGCAAACCATGGTCGTAGCAGACAGCAGGCATCATAGGTTAAATTCTTAGTGCACTTATATAACGTCTACTGTTACGGTAGGAAAATGGGTCTGCTCCTGGTAAACACCGTTTGAATGTGATTCACTTTCCCCTGATTCCTCTGAATGGGGCAGTAATGAGGGAGCCGTAACGTTGGCGCCCGGCACCCCATTTGGGCCTACTGCCCACTGGCACCCAGGATGGGATCGAGGTCGTTCCCCAAACCAATTCCCCATCTCTCTCTCTCTCTCCCAATAATCTTCACTGTACTGTCAAATAAAAGGCCAACATATAACTTAAAAAAAAATGGTGGAGTGATGAGTTGTCATCAAAGATCCTTCATTACTGACAAGATAGAGCAACATAATGTATCTCTATGGAAGCAAAATTCTAACAGTTCCTGCCTGCTTAAAGAGGCGTGTCGCAAAGATGTCATAGTGGGATATCGATCTCTGTCAGATTGGCAAGCAGTTCAGTTCAAATATACCGTCACTTTCTAGGTCTGCTTGAAGGGGGATTTCGCCCCCCTCCCCTTTGCAAAAACAGAACGCAGCGGAAATGGTCGAATGTTTGCGCCTCCCGCTCCGCTTTAACCCTCTCTGTTATCATCCCCTGTAGGCACCGGCGTGACGTCGTACAGTCTCCATCCGGGGGTGATCCGAACGGAGCTGGGCCGCCACGTGGAGACCTGGTTCCCCTTCCTGCGGAGCGTGCTCATGCTCCCCTCCTACATGCTCATGAAGACGCCGTGGGAGGGAGCCCAGACGTCCATCTACTGCGCCGTGACGGAGGGGCTGGAGAGCAAGTCTGGCTCCTACTTTAGGTAGGAATGAGGACTACTACAGTGCGCTCTTAGGAGTTACTGCATTTGGGGCAGCCGTGGCCTACTGGTTAGGGCTTGGGGCTTGTAACTGGAGGGTTGCCGGTTCGATCCCCGACCAGTCCATGGCTGAAGTGCCCTTGAGCAAGGCACCTAACCCCTCACTGCTCCCAGAGCGCAGCTGGTTGGGCAGGCAGCTCACTGCTCTGGGTTAGTGTGTGCTTCACCTCACTGTGTGTTCACTGTGTGCTCTGTGTGTTCACTAATTCGGTTAAAATGTGTCCTTCAGTGACTGCTATGAGAAGGAGACGGCTCCTGAGGGCAGAGATGACGTTGCGGCTCGACGCCTGTGGGAGGTCAGTGCCCGCCTGGTGGGTGTCTCAGACCAGGAGTGAGGTGACTCAACGCCTGTGCCGCCTCTCCTGCCATCAGCTCCGTACACTCCCAGCCCTGCTGGGCTCTCTAATGGCCTGTGCAGACTACATGATTTCAGCCCGATTTTGCCACGATTGTGTCGTGGCTGACAAATTTCCATTGTCGTGTCCAAATATTAAAAGTCGGGAACGACGTTCGAAGGAGGAAGCGTCTTGTAATGTGACATGTTCAACGACCTGCGATTTATTGTCTGCAACATTCTACGATGATCTTGTAATGTGGCCACTCCTGCGACCAAAACGCGGCAAGATGTTGTGGCTCTCTGATCGCCTAGTCTGACATGGTCAATCGTAAAAGATAATCATGAAAGAGAAAAACATTGTGTAGTCTGCACAGGCCATAAGAGGTCACCCACACACCTCAGAACACCAGCGTCACGTCTGAGATGCTAAGCAAAGCAGCGAGCTTTTCAGGGTGTTGTCGTTGGGAATGTAGGAGTCACCAAGACAATCTAATCAAGCAGCAATCATTTGACGTTAGCAGACACATTTGGCCTTTTTCCGGATGTTGTGTGAGAGTGAGTTATTTTCCCTCTTCTTTTTAGTTTGTGGTAAACCAGTCCAATGTTTTCTTTGAAACGGAATTTATCATTAATATCTGAGTTGTCAGCTTTTACTTTTGGATTTCCCTGTAAAATAGCCCATGATAATCTGTACTGTAAGATACTTGATCACCCGTAAACCTGATATAAAGGCAAATATAGGGCTCAATAATTTTGTTGTTAACAAAAATGGTTGTTTGTTACACTGAATTATGTACTAAAAATGAACTCAACAATATTGAAACCCTTACATTTAAAGGCTATACATTTCAAGAGTGAGAACAGTATCATAAACCTAATTATTATTATTATAGAAATGGAAACAGCATTGTACATTATAACAATGTTATACGATGTTATTAGGTTTCCCTTTTGTATTTCCAATAAATGTCCACCAGAGGGCAGAAAATCCTGTCATTTCATTATAGCCATGGCTGTAACCTCTAAAAACAGACTGCCTAAAAATGTTTAACTTATGCACAAGTTCCTGATCATAAACCACTATCTGAGGTGTCTTTTCATTAGTGCTGTTTTCAAAAGACTGACAAGAGAATTGAAGGAATACAGTATGTATCTATTAAGGACAGACAGAAGTGACACTATTAATTCTATGGATTTATAACTATTTTTAATCTTCTCTCGTGTTTTGTAATCAATCATACATTAAAAAAGCACTTTGCTAATGAGTTTGAATGGTGTTTCGTCATTACAATGCAATCAGTCAGATATGGGAAATTCGGCTTCAGAATGTTGAAGTCCTATGTGCACAGGTAAAACAAGTCCATGATAGGACTTTTACTCTCTGAAACCAGGTTTCCATATCTGCAATTAGTCCTTTCTGAATTACAAATTCTACGTCTGTTATCATCAAATCAGCTTTTAACTGCTGCCAAACGCTTAAGCCCCAATAGATTGAAAGATTTGTAGGATGTTAACATGCAATGAATGGCTGATCAGAAAGCAGTGGCTCTGGCAGATTTAAGGATTTGGCCGGACCAATCACTCACTTACAGTTATTTCTACACGGAATCGTTTCATTCTAGAACTACAACTATGCTTAGATCACAAAGAAGACAGCAGTGACCTATGCTCCAGTCCAGTTCAAAAGGTCACCTGTGTGTCCATGTGACTCTACAGGTGAGCTGTCGGTGTCAGTTAGCCACTTACAGTTGACATAGGGGTCTTAAGTGGACTGAAGCCCATGTCATTGCAGTCAACTGATCCCTCGGCAGGGTGAGCATGCAGGACAGGCCACTCCATCTCAACCCCTACTCATATCCCGTGTGTATGAAACACTCTTTTATTATTACAGTATGTCTTTGTCCATTCACAACAGGTCGTTCCTCCTTCTGAAGTGTGCACATATAAGCACAGCCACTGTTATTCTTTGTGTCTGATGGAGGAAATGAAAGCTCCTCATCAGCTTCCTGCATCCTACTTGCACACAGGACAGATCCGCTTTCCCCTGAGCTGAACAAACACCTGAAGGGCATAAGGAATCAGACAGGCCAGTTGAAGAAACACAAGGGACAGGGGACATGGGACAGCGTGCTTTAGGCATATACTGTATACAAAGGGTTAAAAGGTTGGGGCCGAACTTTCAGAATTGTTGCATAATTCAATATGTTGTTATTGCATCCGCACTTACTGCATTGCTGTGGCGTAATTGCTGCACTGTTTGCGTCATAGTATAGCTGCATGTGGACAGGCAATCTACTCTTTCACCCATTAGAGTTAATCCTCCTGCAAAGATGAGGTCCATTTCCACATGTGCTGATCTGCGGTAACATATACAGTACACTCATAAATACTGATGCTGGCCCACATTTGCGTGGATGAGGGCAGCGAGTTCATCCCCAGCCAGCGTGCGTTTTCACAACAGCAACACAATCTCCAGTCTGAAAAGCAGCAGACTGACACTGACACTTGCCTTTTGACCGGCCTCACCTTCTCTGACACGCCCTCAGCGCCCGCACCCTTCAGCACCTTGGACAGCTGCCGGCGGGGGTGCCAGCTCAGATAAGGAGCCGTACAGATGGGGTGGGGTATGGGTGAGGTGCATCTACCATCCCCCCCCCAACACACATGCACACACACACACACACACACACACACACACACTCACAGACGCACACACACACACACACACACACACACACACACACACACACACACACACACACAGAGACATTACTAACTCGTGCACAACAACTGCACACGTGCGATGGATCACGACAGTCACGCAGAGACATGCACACATACAGTACACAAGCAGACACACCATATATAGATGCAGGGACACATAGCCACACAGACAACAGCATTCTCTTTTCCCCAGACAGCATTGATCAGCATCGCAATGTCTGGCATTGGGAGGTCATGACTCTCATCAGCCCACAGTAGCCCTCATTTTCAAATGGCAAGCCAGTCACTTCACCACAACATGCGATATACTGCTACTTCACAATTCACACTATTCACTCTTTTTCACAAGATATACAGACCTTGGCCCCGGAGCACATGTTCGAGAGGGCTCAAGTCATTTTTGAAAGTGAAGGACGGTTCTTGTTTACATGTAACGTACATATGAATCATCATCTTCACTTTGGCTTCTGTTGAGCTCATTCAATCTGGCTCCTTAATCATCACCCAGTGTAACTGGCTCATACACTCTCCTTCTCAAGCTGGCGTGTGGCGAGTGTATTGGTGCATAATGGCTCCCGTGCATCACCCAGGTGGCTGCTGCACATCGGTGGTGGTGATTAGTGAGGTGCCCCCCCCCCCCCTCCACTATAAAGTGCTTTTGGTGCCTTGATGACGCGCTATATTCATTCAAATTGTTGTTGTGTCAGATGAGTTTATATGGCCAATTGGATGCTTGACTCCTAATGATGTGAATTCCTCAGTGTGTGTGTGCATCTACTTGGGAGACGTTTGACCTTTTCATTGTTGTGTGGGAACTCATTACTGGCTCTGGGTCTCTCAATGCTGCTCTGTTCTAGCGCTCCAGTGGGAGACTACAGCGTCGAGAGGAAGACTGCTGACCTGCTGGAGGCAATAAAATTTCTGAACTGGTGTTCACATCAAAGGTCTTAGAGCGGAGCATAGTGCTCTAGAATCATTGGTTTTTGTGGTTCCCTGCCCGAATCTTTGGCCCACGCATCCTAGCGACCCATCACTTTCCTAAATAACTAATGGATTACTAATGGACAATTTATTCCCTACACTGGACTATTTGAACTTTCATTGTCATTGTAACTTTCAAACTACAAATGACTTTACTGTAACTGACCCCAGGCAGATGGGTTGGGCCCTTGAGTCGTGGATCTGTCTGAGGTTTCTTCCTATATGTATCTCCAATTCTAGGGAGTTTTTCCTTGCCCCTGTTACTCATGGGCTCTCTTTGAATGTTTACCCCTCTGTAAAGCGCCATGAGACATGTGTAATGTTTTGGCGCTCTATAAGTGAAATTAAATTGAAATTGAAATAGTGCTTCAGCTAGTGAGTTTTCAACGTTCTTTTAGTAGAATACATTGGCAGATTTAAGAAAAATCCAAATGGCATCTGCTGGGCCCAGGTATTCTTTATGTTCATTCTGCAACACACTTGATGTAAAGGCCTG
>NC_084999.1:8619537-8662037 GCF_963854185.1 Sardina pilchardus | reverse complement strand
CAGTACACACACACACACACACACACACACACACACACACACACACACACGCACACACACACACACACGCATACACACACACATCAATATGCTTTCAAACACCACATCTCTTCCTCTCTCAGGAGACACACACAAGACACAGCACAGGACACACAGAGTTTGAGGAAACCAGCTGCCAGGCCTGGAGCTGACGCTCATTAGTGGATGCTGTCCGTGTTCCGCGTACCGTGTTCCGCGTTCCGCGCTCCGTGTTCCACGGGACCCCATGCTGGGACAGCGCCGACTGGTGTGCGGACGGCATCTGTCCAAACGGAAAAGCTCCGTCTCGTGCCGGCGTGGCACGCCAGGCCTGCTTTCCTGAAGGCATCGCGCGAGGCTGTTTTTGCCAGCCGCCATCTGCCACCGCTGGGTTGTGGCTGAGGTGAAGGGGGGCTGCTGGCGGTGCCCGCTTCATGCCAGTCAGACGGATGGGGTGGTTTACGGGACACGGTGAGGCCCGACCCGGGTATTTTTCATAGGTGCCTGAGAGTGAGCTACAGAATGGCTTAACAGAACAGGGGGTTTAATGGAGCTCATAGGGGTATTAGTGTTAATCTAGAACCAGGAAGATATTACAGCACTCGCACGCTAACTATCTAGTGTCCTGTACGCGTACTGTATGTGTCTGTGTATGAAATAGTGCATTCTGTGAAGTAACATTTTATTGTAAAAATGCTCTGTCCCAACCTCCCATCCTTATCTTTGTGAGTAATACACTTCATCATGCACTATAGGCCTACTCATCATAATCCCTGAATTGTTACAGTGTCACGATAGTGATATTGTTTTTATCCATGCTGATTTGGTATTTCTAGGTCTTATGAGTTCATGCCTGGAAATGAAATACTGTTGAGAGTAAAACAACACACACACACACACACACACACACACACACACACACACACACACACACAGGATCACACAGGATCACACTCTTTAGACAAACAACCAGAGCATTTGGTGGGTTAAAGAGTGGCTACATGTGCCAAGGGGCATTGTGTGTCCGGCCAGGACCAACACGCAGACATGACATCAGTCGGGAGCACCATGCCACGGCTGGTGTCTGTATCTTATAACGTCTCTCTCTCTCTCTCTCTCTCTTTTTTTTTTCTTTCTCTCAGTCTCCCCTTCATCTCTTTCTTTCTTTCTTCCTCTCCACTCATTCCTGCGTCTCTCTTTCTATCTATCTATCTATCTATCTATCTATCTATCTATCTATCTCTGTTTCTTTCTTTTTTATCTCTCTCTCTCTATATATACAGTATATATATATATATATATCTCTGTCTGCCACTCCCTCTGTTTCTCCCTTTCTCTCTTTCTCTCTCATCCACTCTCAGTTACAGCCCTCTCTTATCCACTCTCCTTTCAGTTGCCCCAGAGACCTCCAGGTTGGCCTCCCCTTCCTGCTCCACCGCAGTACAGACACCCCAGTCTGTCTTAATGAGTGGTGAGTTGGTTCAGGGCAGCGTTGTATTGATCCAGTCCCATCTCAGATAGACCCGGCTGCCACCTTCCTCTCCCTACTGGTCGGGACAGGGAGAAGTGCAGGGCCGGCTGATTTACTGTAAGAAGGAGATTGCCTTGGTCTGGAATGAGTGGAGCTTGTCCACACACATGCACTTCATTTTCACATATGACCAGGACTATATTGCCTGTGTTGACTCTCACATGAGCATGGACAAGCTTCATTTGGGTGCATTGGAATCCTGTGAAACAATACCGTTTGAGTGCATTGGAACTCTTTGCAACAATGGCATTCAGTTGCAATGGAACCCTGTGCAACATTGGCATTCGGTAGCATTGCAACCCTGTGCAACAATGGCATTCGGTAGCATTGGAACCCTGTGCAACAATGGCATTCGGTTGCATTGGAACCCTGTGCAACAATGCCATTCGGTAGCATTGGAACCCTGTGCAACAATGGTATTCAGTTGCATTGGAACCCTGTGCAACAATGCCATTTGGTTGCATAGGAACCCTGTGTAACAATGCCATTGGAACCCTATGAAACAATGCCATTGATGCATTGGAACCTTGTGAAACAATGCCATTTGGGTGCATTGGAACCCCTCTCTCCTGCTATCTGACAGAAATGTCTCTGGAGGATTTCCCACTCGGCCTCTGTAGTTCCTGTAAAGTCATCTTGGTAATCCTCTGTGGACAGGCTTTTATGTTCGCTGGTTTTATGCTCATGTTCAGAGGAAGCAGTGGTCATTCCTGTAAACCATGAGACCCTGGTCTGTTCTCTGTGGAGTCAGAACTCAGAATTCAATGTGTAATTAAGGTTGACCACATCTACAGTATGTGTTTGCATTCAGATGCATTTTCCCAAACACATAGGACTACTGGACTGATAATGCAATCATACAAGTAAATGGCCACGATCCCGATCTTCTCACTAGTTGCACGGTAGTCTTGGAAACGTTCTTTTAAAATGCAGAATGTCTGTTTTGTACAATGTGCACTGAGGACAACCATTATACAAGTGCAGTGAAAGTCACAGTGTCATTGCATTCTGTTTGTTCAGTCACACGCCTGGAAACAGGAGGGGGGGGGGGGGGGGGTGCAGAATTGATTTAAAACATTTTGATTGAGTTACCTAACCTAATATAGCTGGTAGACATTTCCAGTGGCAAACAATGCTCTCGAAATGGAAAAAACACAATTGGTCTGTCTGTGACTCTGATAAAGGGGAATAATGACATGCCTAGTCATGCACAGCAGGCCCAGCGCAGCCAGGACGGATGGAACAGATCAATATCATATACAGCACAGTGCCTCAGCTGACGAGGTGCGGCCACACAGAGGGCTGCTGTACAGCTGTGTAGAGTGCAAACAAAAACATAACACGGAAATACACACATTCACACGCACACACACACAATACACATAGCCTACACATACACAAACACAATTAAAATACTTCAGTCTGTATGTGGGATGTTTTTGTTTTTTAAAATACAGAACTACATGTTTGACCTGCACGATGAAGAAGTAGTGAGCAAATCTCTGGTCAAATATACAACAATGTTCTGACTGTCATGAGGTGACTGAAAGAATGCACTTTTGACTGCTTAATTGTTCTGAGTGCCCAGCTGTAAGGCTGTTTGGTGAACTGAACCCAGATGGTTCTGGGCTTGCTCACATGCTAGAGGTTGGATTTAGGAAGCTGACCTATCATGACTACAATAGCTTCACTGAGACTGCGAGTTAGACAACTCTTCAGTGTTATGCTGGCTACAGACCTTGACCAAGGCATTTACCCAAATGAATTGAGAGTGCAGGATAGATATCCCCATTTCTATCATTTTGCTGTTGCGCTGTCTGTCCATTCTCACTTGGAATGCTTTTTAGTCAGCACAAACATTTCCGATTGACCATCGCCCGCATTGTTTTGGCATACCTGTTTACATTTTGGGTGTTAGGCTACAGGGAGGGCTGAGGAAGAGCGTACTGCTCGAAACGTTGCTTCAATAAACTATCACTGGGAGCTATACTGGTGTGCGGACTTTTTATCCTTTTTGTACACCTAGTGAATGAGCATGTTAAAATGTGTAAGGATCTATGCATGTGGCAAAGTTGAATAAAGAGTTACACTTTATTGGCTTAAACAAGATGTTTAGCGAGCACAAAAGGAGCAGAATATATCAGAAGATGCCATTGCTGACGCTCCGCCGGGAATAAATGTGCTGGCATATGGCCCGATCTGGTAAACGTACAGTACATAGTGCGGTTATAGCTGATAGAGGGCCGCAAAGCAAATTTAGAAGTACAGTTCACCCTGTTACGAGTTGAAAAAACACTGAAATGATTTTGGAAACATTATTTTACAGTACAACAAACTCTAGTGTTGCTTTAAGACCATGAGCAAGGTCATCAGTGCGTCAGCTCAATGCTCCCACACATCAAATGCTGGTTTTAGTTTGTGCTCGAGACACTTTATTGTCTGACTGCACTTTGGCCCACCATTGAAATGAAGGGCCACTATGTCAGTGTCGCTGGCACGTCCAGCTGAAGAATCACAAACACAGCCAGCAGGAGTGCTGCCCAGGGGAGGAGAGGACAGGCAACCTGCCTCCCTCCCTCTCTCTCTCTCTCTCTCTCTCTCTCTCTCTCTCTCTCTCCCTCACTCCCTCATCAAAGCCTATGAATAATTGGAGACTCAATAAAAGATTCTTTAATAATGCATGAAGGGCACTCAGATCAGAGTCCCGCAACCTCGATCGTTTTAACCTGCTTTCAAAATGGAGCAGACATATTTACAGTGTGTAGAACAGCCGCCGGGAATATTCCATGAGGCAAATGGATAGGTTTCATTGCTAAAGGTCACAGCATTGAGTGAATGATGTTCCAGCTGTGCTGCTGTGCTTGTATGCACAATCTGATGCATAAATGCTAGAGTGACCAGCGATATGCAACGCAAGCATGATAGCAGCTTTGACCTTTTTTGGTGGAGAAAGAGAGTGTGTTGGCCTAAGAGGTTTTGTTGGGGAAACAACACATCCCACAAAATTACAGTGTGCTCAAGCAAGAGGAAACGTGATCTGGCCCTGTACTCTGGGTATCGTGTGTTTCCTTCGCCAGCACAGGTCAATAACTCGCTGCCCGAATCTCTTATACGCTTCCCCGGATTCTCTGCAGTAGATGAAATCAAATCCAATCTGATAAAAAACAAAACAGATGCAGACATCACCAACAACAAATTGTGATCTCTTCCATCATGAATTGATTGCACTCAAACAGTCATATATTCAACAGCAAATGTCAGACAAAATGAACATTCCCTCTCCAATAATATTTAACGGGATGTCTTGAATGGGCCACAGTCTTGTGAAGATGGGATCCATAGACTCTGGACCTTGTGGGGACTCTGACTATCTCCCACGATGGGCCCTGCTCCATAATTGATGGGGTGTGCAGGGTTGGGTGACAGAGCTAGCATTACTGAGTTTGGACCTGGAGAAATACTCTCACTGCCTGCTGTGCTGCACACAGCCAGTTACTGCACACATGTGTAACGAGGGCTGTGCTATTTACCAAAAGGAAGCAGTTAGCAGTTAAACTGCAACTGGCGGTTTCCAAGTACTCCATGGCATACTTGCCAATCTAGTTGTCTGTAGTTACACATCAGTGTCCCCTAAAGTGTTCACTGCTGTGTGGACAAATTGAATTAAGTGGTTGCACGATGACCTTTCTCAGGTTTAATCGAGTATCTTAAATGAGATAAAAGAAAGACTTATGTGGTTTATGTAAATGGTATTCAATCAGACATTGTCCACAAACATGCCCCAAAACTAGTCGAATAATGGTTATTCTAAAACTCTGACAGCTGGATGTAGCACCTGAGGAGAAAGATCTTGCATATTTATGATCAGTTATTTTTTTCCTGTCTTGTCTCCTCTCCCTTTATTCAGGGTTGAAAGCTGTCAATACACTACAAACCATTTTGTTTGTGTGAGTGTGTGTGTGTGTGTGTGTGTGTGTGTGTGTGTGTGTGTGTGTGTGTGTGTGTGTTGCAAGATGCCCCTGGACATTTTGACAAAGTGGAGAATGAAATACCCTTACTGTGCTAAAATGAGAGAGTAGCACACTCAACACCTTAGCGTAGTTTCAACTGGGTGCTAAATCCTAACATAGTATTCATATCACAGTTTTTTTTTTTTTTTAACTGCACTGGTTAAAATGTTTAAAAAGAGTGCTATCCTTTGTTCATAAAGTTTATAGAGTTTGATTTGCACAATAAATCTGCAGTGAATTTCAAAGTGCAATGGTGAACTGCCAGAAGTCTATGCTGAAACTGGTCGAAAGAGATTTCTTTTCTTCACCTTTTTCAGGTTGAAAAGTAGCTGACTGCATAAATTAAGAATACAGTAATCCATATGACGACACCTCTTTCAAAATCTTTTCATAAACCATTTTATTTTCCTGTACTTAGTGATTTTATAAGAGATTGTGATGCTTTCACATACGCATTTCTGAAGGGATTATCCGCAGCACAACTACAGCAATGTTAATTTGTTGTAAACATGTTGTGAGAATCTTGTGAATGCTGCTCACTCACAGCCATGATGTTTTTTTTCGTTTTCTACATGTTTTCCCACAAACAGAGAACTGTTACATAACAAAAGCATACACACTCTCTCACACACACACAAGGGGGCTTTGTTTATGGTAAGCCTATACAGAAAGTGATGGCTTTTAAAAGCCAAGTCATAATCACAGCATGTATATTACTCCCTTATTTCCCAGACATCTTAATCACCGTAACCTGTTCCCTACCCTATTGTTCGCCAACGCATGCCCCGTCGGTGGAACAAGAGGGCCACTTTGGAGCATTGTGTGTGTGTGTGTGTGTGTGTGTGTGTGTGTGTGTGTGTGTGTGTGCCTGTTCTCTATGTCTTATATCGCGGGCTTGACATCTAGCTTAACCTGATGCACCAAATTACTGTATGTGTGTGAGAGGGCATCAGCGCATGTAATCAGAGCACTCGCCGCACATTATTCCCACCATAATCCACAGCGGCCGGCCTCTTATATAATCCCGATGAGGACCTTTAGTGCAATTTTGAGCCTTTTCCCATCGTCTGTGAGATTAAAAATTCAGAGTCCATGATGTTCACTAGGTCAGTAATGCCCGCTGACAAAATCACTGTGGAGGACCATTTTTCCACCTGCCTGGACGTGTCCCCCGGCCCCCATCAACCCCCTGCTGCCACCTCGCTCTCTCTCTCTCTCTCTCTCTCTCTCTCTCTCTCTCTCGCTCTCTCTCTCTCTCTCTCTCCCCCTAATGCTACCTAAAGGATGTAAAAAGGCTAAAAAAATACTTCTGTTAAGATTTTTTTATTTTGAAATCCAAATCTCCCTTGAAATCATGAAATCAACATTCAAACTGTGTGCTTTCTCTGTCTGTCTGTGACAGGCACAAGTCGTGTTCTGTGTATGTTTGCATTTTATGTCTGGGCTTTCAGAACCTATGTTTGAAAAGCGACATGCGAGTGAGATAAAGTAGACGTATCTTTAACACACATATAATCCTTATGATGAAAACAAACATAAAACAACATTGCTTAATCCATATGAGCAAAGCCTATGGAACTCAGCACCCCCCCCCCATCCTCACCCCCACCCCTCTGCTTATGCAATACAACTGCAATACCTCCTCAATAATCTGACCCCCCACCGTGGATGGCCGAAGGCTGACCAGCAGACCCAACATGGGGAGGGATGGGATTACGCTAAATGTTTCATTGAGTAGTGTAAGGTGACCGGGGCTCAACAAGTGACAGTAGAGCAAAGACAGAAGTGTACACACACACACACACACACACACACACACACACACACATGCACACATGCACACACATGCACACACACACACACACACACACACACACACACACACACACACACACACACACACACACACACACACACACACACACACACATGCACAGAGGCATTAAGGATTTTGGGGCTTCTTAGATTGACTCTGCCTATATCAACAATTACTGTATATGTGTGTCATATTTATACACTGTGTGAAATATACAATTTCAACATTACAGGTTTATGTAATTGTTTTACATGCTTTGATGGGTATTTTGTTTTGAGATGTGATGTTTCTTCACATTACCAACATAGACACAGTCTATCATGAGAAGCAAAACATTACACTAAGATACTGAAGCCATAGCGAGATAGAAGTGTCTGTGTACATTGTCCAAATCAACATTTCTCCCCTTCTGTGGAAGAAACACTTGGAAAAGGAAACGAGAGAACAGCCTCAGCATTTCTCAACACATTTTTCACATTCCTTCACTCAAGCTCGCAAAATTCACACAGCCGTTTATTTTCAGGGCCGTGATTACACTTTTGAGACAGAAGAGAGGATGATAATTGCAGACTATAGCCTCAGCGTGTGTGTTGTGCTTTTGTGGTGCCACAAACGAGAGATGAGTCTTCACTAAAATGCCAGAAATTCAGCTCAACGCAGCAAACGCAATCTTGTCTGACCTAGTACATATAACGGTTGCACATTTCCTTTAAAGATTTGAGAAAAAAATCCGTTCTTGCCACATGCCCGCCCTGTCACCACCCACACAGCTATGAGCTCTATTACATGAAGAAAAAAAACACCCCTCTTTTTTTCCATTCCAACTGTAGGGGAAGTTTTTCTTGCAGACATAGGAAGTGGTGCCCTGCCCATCAGGGTAAGAGGAGGCTTTGTTTTTGCCACAGCTTCTACTTTTCTGACGAGTCAGCCCACACGGCGAGGGACTGAAGGAGGCCATCTGGGGCGGCACAGCACAGCTCTGAGGTGAGGGTTAGACACACCAGGGACCGTCTAATGCTGCCTACAACTCCACAAAAATGGCCTGGATTCTGTCAGTTTTGATAAAGCTGAAATGCTGTTCTGTTTCCCCTGTAACACCACGAAGAGAAACAGGCTCAGATAATAGTGTGGTTAAGATGATTAGTTGAAATGTGTCCGTGGTGGATCTGTGTACCCACATGAAACTTTTTAACTAAGACTTTATATCCTCAAAAGGAAGCACAGAACAAAATATTGCTGAACAGTTAGGGAAACGTCCCCTCAGTCATTTCCAATAATCAAAATATGGGCAGCATTTCTTTGTCAGAGGAACTAAGTCTAGTAAGAGGCAATACACCTATATAGGACGATGCAACGTAATTGTTGTGAAGACATATATAAATCCATGACCATGCACCAAACTCCATCTATTCTAACCTCACTAAATTTCCCTTTGGATATAACAGCTAAAGCATATAGCGTGCATGGTAGTGGGTAAAAATTGTGCAATGTTGCTTGTGTACACGACGTGTGACATCACTGCTTAGGCCATCACCATCATGCGCCTTTGCTCCTCCTCACATCCTCTTTTTGACAGAACCTGTGACTGTCCGTGATCCATCATTGGCCCCATGACGTTTTAAGCACTGCGCGCTATTTCTGGTGCCCCATCCACTTTCGCCATAACAAGGTCAATGTGGGGTCGATGAGGCCCGTGGGCCACTTATCTACTGCATTAACTGTTTACTATTTTTGGTCAGATGGGGCTATGACCTCAACTATCTTATTGAGTCGCACCAATATTATACTGCCATGGAGAGATACTGTATATGGACTGTGTTCTTACGTAAAAGGACAGGGCAACCAGTCGTTGTAAAACAGACTTTCCATGGTTTGAAGTAATTAAATACAATTATAATTTTTGCGATGAAATGTGGAAAATGGTCCTGTGTCCAGTACCAAAAAGTAGCCATCACCATGTCAGCTACATTTAAGCAGAGATGTAATGTGGGTTATGGTTCTGTCGGATCATTTATAATGGTAACTAATCAATTTAATTATATATAATTTAGCCCCAAAGAATTCTAATATGATTTAAGTACTGGCATTATTTTTTATTTAATTTTTTTTGTGTGTGTGCTGATATTGGACTATTATAATGCTCCATCAATGAAGTCTTTATCTTTTCGAGTCAGACCAAATGAAAGGGTTCATAAACCTGACTTATGGTCTGCGCTCACACAAGGTCATCGGAGTCTCTAATAGAGCCGGTATGAGCACACACAATGAGAGAGCAGAGCAGTGACTATGGGCCACTACTCAGAATCTGATTGAGCATGCACTTCTGGGAATGCCACTGTCTGTTCCCACCAGACACTGAGACTCAGAAAAACATGCTGTTACCAAAGCATGTTGCTTGCAGATTTTCAAAACAAACAAAACAATCAGTAACACTTGCAGTGTTGCTATGTACCTTAAATCCTGTTGGAGTTATCGTGCATTCCATTTGTACTTGTTGAGGGCTTGTGACAACTCGTAACTTCTAAAAAATGACGTAACTTCTTTGTCGCAAGAACTTGAACTGGGGTGTCCTTTAATTTGTATGAGATGGCTTCTCATCAGACGAGTTTAGGGGGCGTGCCATTGTGTCATTTTGCCTAACTTGTTGTTTTTCATCCTCTGACTTCTCGTAAGAAGAGTCTTTTGGACAACTGGATTGCACACTTTGAACACAGGTGGGGTTTAAAGTACTTAGATTGTTTTGTTGACATTTTAAAAGATCAGCAAGCGACACGCTTCGGTAACAGCATGCTATAAGGAGTATCAGTGTCCGGTGGGCATTCACCCCTTGGCCTATTTATGCTTTCCAGCTGTTGCATAACAAAATTAAAGCATTGTTGGGCCTTGGATCATCTTCTTTTCTGTGTCTGTCTGATGCTTCCTTCAAGATTAGAGAGACTGAGAAGACCTGCGGCCAATCTGAGCCATCAATCCGATTTCCAATCTGAGAATCTCTACTACATCCATCTCCAAACTCGCTAACGGATTTAGGGAGGGTGAAGGGGGTTTAGACAGCCATGACGTGATCCTTATTCGCTGCACTGGCGTCTGCCCCAGGCCAATGAGTGGGGCTCGCTGAGGGAAATGTGAAGTCTGAGGTCTCTTAACCTCTAATCCGCTCATATCAGCAGCACCCCGGCCCTCCAAATCCCACACAAAGACCCCCCCTCCCTCTCCTATCAGACCCCCGACACGACACCCCCTCCCCACCACCACCACCTCTATCCCTCCCTCCTCAAACTGGCCCTCGCCCCCCACCCATCTTTCTCCGAGTCAGTCTGTACGAGCACCCGTGCCCTACATTGGAGGATAAACCCAACCAACCATCTGCATCTCGATGGCCCCCCTCAAAAGTTCTCTGGTCTGGCTCATAATCTGGCCCCTAATCCACCACGGTATCCAGTGGTTGGTAGGAATGGGGGGGGGGGGGGGGGGTGCTGCTACCTCTGAATCCATAACCTACACCAGGATCAGATGTGATGCTTCTACTGTACCTAAATGAACCCACAAGTGTGACTGTCTGTCTGAGTTACACTTGGATGAACCTTTTGTCGTTTCATTACATCAGAGGCATCTTAAAAGTCCCCAGCAGAACATTACAGTTTGATTAATCTCCCATGTTTCTGCTACTTGTCAGGATCAAATTTCTTAACAAACTCTGGGGTATTAACTTGTTTTCTATGCGGCCCCCCTGGAGTTGAAAAAAAGCCATACACTCTTAAATCCTCTTAGCACTGAGGATTTTATCTGGGTACAGTACCCTCTGAGACAGAAAATATTTTTGGTCATATCAAACAACTCTGTTACTTGATATTGAAAACATAAAATGGTGGAACCATATCAAAAATGATAAGCTGGCTAACAGTCCATTGACCTAATATCTTAAGCAATATGTTGAATAATATTGTAAGAATGTCAGTGTTGTGATATGTTGTACAACATATCATTCATATTTTACACACACACACGTTTATCATAGCCTACATAAGATGATCTATTGTAGATTTATATGGTATGTTGGTATTTTTAGATAATATTAGAAATGTTCTATGTGTTATTGGGGAAATGTCTTTATTTGAAGTCGTTCATGTTAATGTTAATGCAATGTTTATTAATATCAGTATCAATATCGTAAATCACTTTGAACCAAAGCGTTGGCCAAGAACCATAAAAATAAAATAAACATGTCCTCTTCATCACAGTAAAGACAAATCCAATTGATTGTTATCATTGTACTTGTGAGGGACCAGATTGTTTGAATAATATTAATCAGGCAATCAGGCACTGAAGAGGAGTGTTGGCAATGGGGCTCCCTACCCCCCACTCACTGCAACCAGCCACCGTCAGTCAGCCTATAGCATGGCAGCCTACCTACTCACACAGCAACAGGCTACAGCTGATGACCAGCCCGCCTGGCTGAGGAGTAGCTTGGGCCTATTAATAGGGATGACCTTCTCTCCCACAACAAGAGGATTCTGAGGAGGGAGCGTCTCCGACGAGCTGACCGTCATCTTATCAGAGGCAGCTCGCCTGAGGGTGCCGGATGAGTAGGAGGCAGACAGAGAGAGAGAGAGAGTGAGAGAGAGAGAGAGAGAGAGAGAGAGAGAGAGAGAGAGAGAGAGAATGGTTTTAGGATAGACAAGGCTGAAGGGAGAGTGACTTGATAGCACGCTTGATGAATGGAGGGGGGTGGCATGGCAATAATGGACTTAACAAGAATAGATGAGGCCATAAAAACATTGACTAAAGCAATAAACCTAAAGTTCAATCTGTATTGAGATCAAGTTAGGCAGAGGTTTGAATTATTCACCTATCTGAGCATGTGGAGAAACCCCACTGATTAGGACTAGTTGGTGGCTAAAATGTAAGCGAGAGAGACTCCAGCTGTTCATGATGGCCACGTCTCCTTTGTTTTAAAAAACAATCTTCTCAGTTTATAGTCCTCTTTCAGCCAAACACACAATACCTCTTACAACCTTAGGTTATTTAATCTCAAATACAGTGTCTTTCAACAGCATCCATATTGAAATGCAGAGAGGCTTGATTGTTGTGTTAAACGGCCTATTGCATCAACAGGACTGCATTCAGATGCTGTGTGAAGGAAAATGGTGGGGGCCAAAGGGGGCTAAACGGGTATAATTAGAGATTCCCACGCACATCTCTCGGATCGTCCCTAAGTAGACATCCTGTCACCTTCTCTCCCTCTCTCTTTCTACCGAGGAAAGTGACTTCAAGCCGCTTGTTTTCTCGCAACGATTGACCGGGCCCATGCAATGCATCTGAGGTCGGTGCCGGTAAGCTGATTTCTGTTCCGGTTGCGCAAGAGCCTCGATGGAACTGGGACAGTGGTGCTTCTTAATTCAGAGGCTGGGCTGGATTAGCGGGTGTCATGCCACTGTTTCAACTCTGCGGTTATTACTCCAGCTATTGGCACCCCTCCCGAAAGCCACCACTTTCATGAATTGGTTGGCCGTAGCTCTTTCAGGGAGAGGAGTGGGAAGAGGAAAAGGGTAGAGAGCCAAGCACAAAAACAAAGAGGCAAACAGTGTGACATAAACAAAACTTAAGTTTTCATTTCCCACTGATTTAAATGTTTTGTTAACACTAGAATAAAAATAGAAATTGTCCACATACTGTACATGCTCAAACACACAAGGTGTGCTCTATGTGTAAAGCAGAATGAATTACATCTGATTATCTTTTTCTATATACAAAACAAAATACATATCAGAGAAAATACATATCAAGTGTCTCTATTTGTATTGAGACCCACAGTGCTGTAGCACTGGATTCACACACCCCTAGACTGTGACACAGCCAATCACGTTAACCCCTCTGCCCCCTCCTGCTTCCCTAGACCCCTAATCCTCCTCAATAACAACCAGCAGTGGCACAGAGCTGATAGAATAGTCTAAGAGGGTGTCCTCCACCCTAAATGTTCCCGAATCAGCACTAAGTGCAATTGGCCCTGCACAAGCAGCTTAATTTTTTAAATATAGCCCATAATAATAGTCCATTACCGTGACAGCAAAAAAAACAAAGGCTGTCAATACAACAAAGGCCTTTGATGAATTTCATCCAAAGCAAGTGGCTGAAATCAATGATTCATGTTTTTCTACATTTGTGTCACAACATCAAGGAATTATTCTTTCCTACAATGTTACTGTCATTCTTATTAGAGGGATAATTCGTGTTTATTTGATCTATTGTATTAGTCTAATAGCTACAATAACTCAAAAGGGGTTCCATTGTTAATGATATGCTATACTAATACTGGAAAAGCAGAGTATTTTGTTAAAAGATGTTATAAGAAACTGCCCTATTAAGCTGAAAACAAATGCGCTGCGCCCAGATGGAACGTGTTAGTGGTTAGTGTGGAGAAAAAAAGGTCTATGTTTCTTTGTTTCAAGCTGCATATGTCCACAACTACACAGCCACTTCTCTCCATAATGACATCATCCACGGTTTCAGCCATAGGTGGAGCTGTAGAGTGACAACGCGGGGTTACCCCGATTGTAAGTTCTCCAGTTCCTCAGTGTTACCACGGGGAACAAAGTCAAGAGAGTGGACGCACGAGTGAGGTCGTGGCACACTGACTTGTGTAACTCGAGACTTACTATTTAGTTTGGTGTTATGTTTGTGAGACATAGACATAACTGACCAACTGATTGAGAATTATAGGGAGGCAGGAGGCGACAGTGAGGCAGAGAGGAGGTAGAGGTAACGTTAGTCGAACGTGGGGAGGAGGCGAAGTGAGCGGACAAGGCACCGTAGTTTTCTTGGATTCTATTGCATGTCATTTTCAACTCATACCTTGCACGGAAAGAGCTAAATTCACAAGACTGGGGCACGTCTGGAGGAAGCGCCAGTCCTTGATTCCTTTACAATGAAGAAAAACAATTCGGCGAAACGGGTAAGGCATGGCAACGTTACATTGTCGCCAAATAGTGGGTGTGCGTTTTTTGTTCAGTTTTCACAATATTTATGTACCGTAGATTACAGTCGATACAATATTTAAAGACCGTTCTTTTTTGTGGCACTGTGGTGTGTCATTCGTACACTACTTGATAGGCTATATTGTTGATTGGTTGTCAAACTGGTGCATTTGTGAAAGGATATAAGCATGGTATTCCTTTGTGAACGTTCCTAGGTGAGGTAGCATAGCTTGTTCAAATGCAACTACAGTCATAGGCTACTATTTTAAACAGTAAAGTAGCATTAACCCGGAGGACATTTCCCATTATTTTATTCAAGAACAGTTGTGATGTTGTATCACAATTTACGATAAGGTCGGTTGACAGACTGTTCATAGCCATTGTCATCCCCTTTGAAAAGTCAGATTACTTTAAAATTCTGAAATTACGTTATCAAGAGGGAAATGTGAAGAGAAAACATGAGTCTGAAAACGGTGCCCGCCAGGAATGTGATAACATCTACATGACAAAGAGCATGACAGGGCCGAGGAGCCTTCACAAAAGTCTCCCCCTTTTCGCACGCTACCCCTTTGAATCTCAATAAGGGAGCCTCGGTCAGTTATCCCTAACCGCCGTTTCTCTTGCAGGGCCCGCAGGATGCTAACCAGCAGTCCTCACAGCCAGACAAAGTCGGATGGATCCGCAAATTTTGTGGAAAAGGGATATTCAGAGAAATCTGGAAAAATCGGTTTGTTATGCTTAAAGGAGACCACCTCTACATCTCAGAGAAAGAGGTAAGCCGTCATGCCATTATTGCTGCTTTATAACTGTGTCACTACAGTTAAGTGTGTTACAATGTTTCTAGATTAGAGATGTGGTGTGTTTGGAAACGTTTTACATCAAGAAATCTGAAGCAGTGTAGCCCATGCCATATACAGTACTGATACAATTGACAAAGCTCTGTCTGTGTAACCGACAGTTAGTTACCTACCAATCTATAGCTGACGTGAAACTGAGCTCACTGGAGGCTCTCCAGTCTTCACCAACTTTAGGAAACAGAGCAGGTGTCAAACAGCATTCAAGGAATGCCAGAGTCATGTTCCCCACTGTCTTGCTCTAGACCAGGGTGTCAGGGGGTCAAGCTGACTGACATGACACAGAGAATTCACAGAGGCTGTGAGTTTGTCAGCGCAGCTGAGTTGGTTTTCAAGTTGGATACAAGTTTTGTGGGGGAACGAGACCAGTGGTTTTAGACGAACCGTTGTTAAATTGCACTATGATCAGAAAGTGTGTGGGGAAACTAGGTAGGGATGCACTGTGGTACCTCACGCAGCTCCATAACCACAGAAAAAAGGGAAACAATTGCAGACTGGCTGTGACTGTCCCACTCACGAGGTTCCTGTGCTCTCAGCCACCCACACATGAGTCATAGACAACCTTTCTCCGGTGGGGCAAAAGCAGAGGCTGAGGCAGATCCAGCCATATTATGCATCTCACTGCAGCCGAACCCAGCGCTCTCCGCTCACTGTCGCAACTCACACGCCAGCAAACAACACCATGGCTATTTAGAAGCCCTGCTGATTTAGATCTAATCTCAAATTCAATCAGTGGTAAGAGCTTTTGAATTTCTGCGTGCGGGTCTGCGGGAACCAAATGAGTGAAATGACTTGACCTCTCCGCTTGTCAGTTTCTGTACTGTTCCTCCCAGAGCAGCCACAACAGCCAGCCCTAGCCGCCAGGCTTCCATCTGATGGGTTTTTGAGGCACGTCTGGAAGATTGAGCCTGGGGTTAATTGCACAGAGCTTTGTCCCGTGTTCTGTTTGCTCACGCTGCGACGTGCAAACCTCCGTCACCTTCGTTATCATCAGCAGAGGGGACAGCGGAGCACCGCGCACGGACGGAGTGTGTCTGGAGCGAGGCGCGGAGGATCAGAGTCCTGCCCAGCTCAGCCCAAGCTTTAGCCAAGAATGCGATATCTGCCTCTTAGAGAGTGCTTAACACCTTGATCCAATAACAAACAGGCAAACAGGTCGGCTGGGCTGGCCGCGCAAGACCGAGAAATGTGACAAATAGATGAGGTAGACACCAGGAGTGGATCGATTTGTGTCTCTGGGCCCCTTTAGATTTTTTGTATGTTGATATTGACCAAAGGCACAGATGTCCTGAGTGACATGATGAGATTGGGGAATTTTGAGCAAGTGGTATCATTAACCATTATCATCAATGGTGTCATTAACTTGTCTTTACTTTATTCTTTAACTTGTCTTTAACTTTATTCTTTATTCTATACTTTACTTCCCTTAGCCATGGATATTTGAGTGTGAGTCATTGTCACATAAGAAGCTCTTGTTTTTGCTCTATTGCTTCAGAATCAGAACTTACCTGGTTAACAGGCTTAAAGCCGTAACAAAGTTCTTAGCTTCAGGCCGCCCCTCTGCAGAGGGTATTAAGAAGTAATTAAGAACCGCACAGGCTCACCTGGCCAAATATCAGTTTAGCGTCAGAAGGGTGAATCACTGACACAAAACACCACGGCTACTCAGTCAGTACGGTAGCATCAGCCTGTGTGGTCTGAATCCTTCAATCATGTTGTCTTTGCAATTCTCTGTTGTCCCGGTATTAATTAATATTTATTTAGCTCATGAGCTGAAAATCTGTGGTGCTAGGTCATACCAGTGTTTTACTGAAATGCTGTAGGCCTCCACCATTAAGACTGACACATCAGTAGACTCATTATGGTGTGGAGACTAAGCTAAAGCATCTGGAAAATATCCCACTCTCCACTTTTGAATTATAGACCCCTACGCTAAATTATGGTGAGCAGAGTTTAGAACTGGCACTGAGAATGGCAGTGCTTATTATTACCAGAGAGGCTTTTGGGTCAGACAAAGGGAAATGTCCTTCCCTTATATATACGCTCCCCCTGAAAGTGCCTCTCTGGACCAAAAGTCATCTCAGCGTTATTCTCCCGTGTGCTCATGGTGTGGATGTGGGATCGAGTTGCACAGCGAGCGAGAGCAGACGCCCAGGAGCGGGACAGCTGTGTGGGGAGAGGTGCGGCATGTGGCGGCCGGGCTTGGGTTTCACTCAGATGGGTTACAGTCTCATTCACCCCAGCTATATCTCTCAGACACACAGACATGCGTACACACACACACACACACACACACACATGCATACACGCACACATGTGCGTGCACACACACAAAGACATGCATACACACACACATGCACACATGTGCGCACACACACGCACACGCGCAGACACACACACAGAGACACACGCACACACACAGTGACAAAGAGACAGAGCTGGGAGAGTACACTGTTGGTTCACATGTAGACACACACCACTCATGCACAAGACACAAACACAGACACATATGTGCATCCTCACACCCTTGTGTCGTGGACTGGAGGCTGTGCATTTCCTTCATACAGTATAAGAGTATTTGCAGCGCATGGGTGACTCACACACTGTGGTTGAGGCAGGCTGTGTGAGCTTATTCCACAGCTCTAGGTGTTGAAACCCCCGCTGCCTCGAGCTGAGATGTGGGCTGTATGTAGTCTCTGATCACACAGCCCATTATATTTACACAGTGTGTGTGTCGGTGTGTGTGTGTGCGCGCGCGTGTGTACTGAAATGCCTACTCTAATGAGCACTCAGACAATAATAGGCTCCGGCTAGCTCTGCCTGACTATCTCTGTGTGAAAGTCAATGAGAGAGATGCATGCATCAGAGTGCTTTGATGATAATGTACGCGGAATTTTCCAATGGCAGTTTTGGCAGTAAAGTTAAATAATCTCTGTGTAAGCGTATCTAAAGGCTCACGACGAGTGAATCAAATATGCAACACAGAACCGAACGCAATGCCAAATTAGGAAGTTGCTTTGCTGCGTTGGTCCACACTAAAATAATCACTGAAGCAAGTTCTGCTTTGTGTTGACGGTTGCGGTCTCACCAGCATTGCTTGTGTTTGGTTCCTGTTAGCTTTTAGAAAGCTTCTCTATTTTTGAAATAACCTGGCTGAAAGAAGATAACGTGTACTTTTTTTTAAAAAGGCAGCTCGGAGTAGACTGTCTGTCTGGTAATAGCCATCTGTGTGTCTGACATTACCATAATTCAGCATTGTATAGCATCATGAGACAGTGAACACTTGTTATGCACCCCTGTGATTGTGAATGGATCCTTGCCCATTAAATCACTTTGTCAGTAGCTTACAGTAGCCACTGCTGTTCTTCTGGCAAGGAGTCAGTCCGGTCTTCTACTTTGCTGGCTCTGTGTGTGTTAGTGATTCATCACCCAAACGGGATGCTGGCGCCTTGGTAGAGTCTGACAGATCACCCTCTCCTGGTGCTCAGTCAGGCGATGTTCTCCAGAGGTTGCCACTGGATGGAATGAGAGCAGGGCATGAGAAAGATCGTCTGTTTAACATGCAGATGAGAATTCCTGCTTTTTTTGCTATCTTCCGGTCTGTTTTCTTTCATCCCTCAGTCTCTTGATCTATCTGACTTTTCCCCTCCTTTTATCCCTACTTTTTCATCATTCACTCTCTCCTCCTTTTTTCTCACCCTCTCTATGCAGCTTTGTTTACTGCTGTTTGTGTCAGCAATATCCACCTAAAGCACAGCTACTACCACAGCCCCATCAAACTGTGGGCTTGAAATCCAGCAGATAGCTGTCGGCATGACCTTCTCCTCTTTCAAGGGATGGAAACACAAGAGTTCTCCCAATTTCCTTGATGACAGCTCTTCCAATTGTTCTCCCTGCAGACTTACATGAAAGGAGGAGGAGTGAGTGAATGAAAGAGAGAGAGAGAGAGAGAGAGAGAGAGAGAGAGCAGGAGACATAGAGAGAAAGAGAACGGGGGGAGATGGACAGGTCATGTATCATAGGCGTTTATTCTGTGTGCAGACTCTGTGGGGCCGCGACACAGCAGACCTCTCTATCTTGGCGCTGGCGTTTAGCTTGGCAGCCCGCTTTCCGTGCCAGGGTCGTAGAGAGCCAGAGGGTATACACTCAGGAAAAGTGTGTCGCTGGGGCCGGGCGGGCGTCTCCCAGCCTGGCCTGGGTGTTATAGCAACACCACCACACACACACACACACGGCAACACACATACACAGTGCCACACAGTGTGCCGCAGTTGTTCCCCTATTAGGAAATGCATTCTCTCAGCACCTCTTGTGCACTTATTTCCTGTCACACATACAGTATACGCACACTGACACACACTGACACTTATCGGCTCTGTATCTTCATCGTTTTGTTTAACACGTTGTCAAATTCAGTTTTGTTTGACTGTCTATAGTTTGCTGTCTCTCGCTCCTTGTAGCTCTTGCTCTCTTTCGCTTTCTCTCTCTGTCTCTCTCTATCTTTCCCTCTTTGAAAAGCCATGATGGTAAAGAGCTTAAATAAGTGTAGTATCTAAAAGCAAAGCTGGGGGCAGACTAGCAGGTTGTCATGCCAACTGGCAGGAAGTTATGAAGAGTTGGCATGAAGTGAGACCTCAAGGTCCTTTGCCCACATGCTGTCTGTACCCACCTCGAGGTGTGACTGAACTTTATGAATAAATCTTTTTAAAGAGGAACTTTTGTGTTGGGATGTAAACATATAACTGATTAACACAGGTCCAGGCATTGCTAGTAGCCATTGCACTTTGCTCCTGATCTGTATTCATATTCTGTACACATATGGGATGATGTCAGTGGCAGTGCATTTACTGTGTGTTTCATAATAGCACACACACACGCACACACACACACACACATGTGTGCACAGTCATACAATAGCACACACACACACAATAACACACACAAATGCTTTTAGAGTATATCTGTTTGCATTACGTAATGTGCTTTTTTTGTTGGTGTATGTTTGCATGGAGGAGGCCATTAAAACCAGCCCACTACATAATGGAGTCAAAGGGGCTCTGAAGGGGTCTATGTACTTTCCTCATTTTAATGTATTTAGGTCACTCTAGCCTCCTGCCAGCCCTCGCACTGCTCTCGCTGATAACTCCAGCACAACTCTGTGTGACTCCTGATTAGTGAGAGTGTCAGAGGATCTGTGCGGCAGTGTTAGGGGCGAGAGAGCCGAGTCGAGAGCCGAGCGCTGATACGGCCCGTAAATATGGAAACACACTCACTGGCGGAGAGCGAGCCTTCACCGCCGAGGCCCGTGGTGGTGATGTAACGCTGGCAAATTAGCAGCGCTTGTTCACAGGCGCCAAACAAATGATCAGCAACACGTGTGTGTACGGCTGGAAGGACGAAACATAAACCCACAAAGTGAACAGTTTTGTTCCTGTTGTTACATGCTGATATACTGTACACTGTCTTTACATTATTTATGACTTGAGGTGTGTGCACCTTGGAGGTTATTGATATGGCTTGTAGGCAATAATGATTGGCAGGTGATCAGAGTTGCCCGTTGTTGCACCTGTATTTAAATCCAAATTAGGATTCGCCGCAGTTCGGGAGGCAATCATTGTTTTGTCCCACTCTTCTCTGACAATCACCATATTCCCTAATGCCACAGAATGGGAACAAACTATAGAAAGATATGTTCTGAAAAGTCTGTCACAACAGCACATATGCTATTGACTTGGCAAAGCCATACAGTACATGGACCAATAATGTGGTTTGGAATTCTGTACAGGCAATAATGGCGTAACTGTACTTCCACTTCTGAAAGGCAAAGGCAGCGCCATTAAAAGATATCTATGGGATCGGTGTCATATTCCCGCAACCTAATCCAGACGCTGCAAAAGAGGCTGAGTAATCAGAGACATCCTGGATTTGTACCGGCCACGCGCCACACATGCAAATAAGGCACACTGACACATGACAATTATACACACACACACACACACACACACACACACACACACACACACACACACACACACACATGGATACACCTACACACACACACACACACACACTACAGGTACAATTGCATCCTGTTTCAAGATACATATCAACAGATTCATTTCTGATCGCTCTGTGTCAGTTATTATGTTTCAAACTTTGCTATCTAACTAATTAGTGGAGGGTGTCATTAGCCAATAGCGTCGAGGAGCCATTATGTGTAATATCATTATGCTTATGGGCTGATAGATGACAGTGAGGCATCCCAGACGCACAGCTCAGGGCAGGACTGAGCTGGACTGGACTGGACCAGGCTGGGTGTGTTGTTTTTGTTGTTGTTGTTGTCGTTGTCGTTGTCGTTGTTGTTGTTCCTGTCTTGGCAGATTGAGGTATTTATCTCCCTGCGAGTGAGCCGCAGTTGGAGGCTGGTTATGTGGAGCAGTGTAATGAGATGAGCTCACCCCCCCTGAAGAGTAGGTGTGTGTGTGTGTGTGTGTGTGTGTGTGTGTGTGTGTGTGTGTGTGTGTGTGTGTGTGTGTGTGTGTGTGTGTGTGTGTGTGTGTGTGTGTGTGTGTGTGTGTGTGTGTGTGTGTGTGTGTGTGTGTGTGTGTGTGTGTGTGGGATAGAGATAGAGTGGTTCCAGGAGGGATGTAAATCAGAATCAATGAAGCTGTTTCCTCTTCCTCTTCCTCTTAAGGGAAAGAAACGATCCGGTATGCTAAGTGACTAAATTAAGACAGACGCAAATGACATGTCGAGGACATACACACTCCAGACCCAGCCTGCATTCTAGTGTTGATTTGTCACCACGGCTAATCAATACAGCAACAACTTCTAGGATACTCTAGTTATTTCCATTCATTCACATGCTGAAAAGAAGACAGGCAAAAATGTCCCTCTGGGGTGTAGCTCTAGTCGACGTCCACCAAAACTCTCAGCTACAGGTTTGCCATGAAGTGAATATTTACTTTCATGATAATCTAAATATTTGTATTAACTTGTAATATAGGCTAGTGACTGCTCATGAAGCATTCCATTCCACACAGTTTATGTTGATATATACGCTGATGAGCGGGATGTGGCCAGTGTTGCCTCGTCACCAAACTCTGATTAGAGGTCTGTCTTCATGCCCTGAAGAGCCAACTTCCATTTGGCCTTTGTGTCTGGCAGCTGGCTACACTTGTCTCACTCTGCTTAGTTCACAAATGAAAATGAGTGGCATATGGCTATTTTCTCCTTCTACTATTAGGCCTGTGGATGGCATGACTCAACGGTTAATCTACGGATTTCTTGAGCAAGTATGGCCAGGATGTCGTCACTCCGTGTGTCTGGGACCTTGTGCCTGTTCCTACGAAGTGACCGCTCCAGTTCAGGAAGCGGTCACTGACATGGCCACTTTCGGTGTGATGCCATTTCACAGGAAAACAGCCTCTCCTGGTCCTCACTCCCTTTACTGTAATTGAGGAAACATGCTTGCCAGTGAGTGAGTCACACGATCAGCTGATTTCTCCCCCCAAAACAAGAAATGTGAACAGAGAGGGCGCGAGGGTGAGTCATGGTTGCTGCACCGGAGGGGGAAGGGGGAGGGGGGGGGGGGTCATGGGGGGGGGGGGGGGGGGGTGTAGTCGGGGGTCGGTGGCGGCGGCACTTGCTAAGCGGGGGTGTGTGTGTGGAGGAGCGAAGGGTGGTGTGGGGGATTAGCACAGTGCCTCCTCGTTCTTGCCCGGTGCTCAGTCAAAGGAACGGGCTCCCTAATAGGCTCAGTCAGGCTTTGTGAGGCCTCGTGGTGGACCAAGCTCTGGCTCAGTCACCATCTTTTACTTGCCTCTCTCTCTCTCGTGTGCAAACACTTACACATATTGGCAGATGCAGTTATCCACTTCCATCCAAATTGTTCTGTGATTCTGATGAAGTTAAAGAGCACAGAGAGTGTTCGTCATGCCAGGGGAGACCTTTAGGGGTGGCTGTATTAATGTGCTGTACTATTCATTTGACCTACACGTCTTTAGTTGTAATTGTTCAACTGGCTGTGTAAACTGAGAAATCTATTACAATAATAACATCTTTTTTTTCCCCTGAGCATCTTAATGTTGATGTTTCGCTGTTAAGAACACATGTGCACCCAAATATTTGCCCCTCCCCACCCCAATACACACACACACACACACACACACACACACACACACACACACACACGTGCTCCCTCTGTTTTCTTTCTGCTGCTGGCTTCACCTGTTCCTGCAGCCCGCTTGTGTAAGCGAACACGTGCTGGCCAGTCCTGCCAAGTGTTCCCAGGCACTCAGGATTCGGGGCAGTTTAAACATGGGGCCAGGGCAGAGGGGCAGGTGGGGGCAGTTCACACATGGGGCCAGAGCACAGGGGCAGGTGGGCAAGACTGCCGGCTTTATGGCCACTACTGCTTTGATATCACAGTGCATGTACAGTAATTTCCCTCATATAAGCCGCACTGTGTATAAGCCACAGGACAGTGTTTTATGAGAGTTAAAAGAAACAAAACCATATTAACACCATATGAACTGCCCCCCTGTATTACTGTAACCTCATAGCTGAGGAAATTTTGCAAAATCAATGTATAAGCCGCGACTAAAAGTCGGGAAATTACGGTGTCATTCTCATATCACTTCCTTTAGCTGTCAAGGCAGAAACGCTGGGCCTCGTGCAACCTTAATGGGGAGGCCAAGAGCACGCTTTCCCGGGGCAAGCTGTCCATTCTGCTCAAGTTGGGAGATGGAGACGGAGACAAAGATGGCTCTGTAGCGGTGCGACCTTTGGGGAAATTTTGTCAGTTGCTTGGAAATTCAATCCTCTTAACCTTGTTTGGGATATTTATAGACTTTATTGATCTTTTGCTTCCTGAGGAAGTCTTTAAAATGTAGTTGACTTAATCAAATCGCTAACTCTGATACAAGTCAAGTCAAGTCAAGTCAGATAGAAGTGAGGTGTTGGCAGAGAATGCAATGTATTATATGATGCAGATGTAGATATGATGCTTCTTCTTCAGTGGTCACAAAGAAATTGTTACCTTTGCAAAACTTGTGGACCCAAATTAGTTCATACAATTGCGGTAATGGTATTTAGGGGTAAAAAGACTAGAAGAGGATCTTGTTGACGGGGAAACCGTTTGGAATGGACTGCCCTTTAGGGGTTCTCCTGTGTGCCAGATGAACCAGACGGTATATTTAAGTCACAGTCTCTGGAAACCAGAACTAAACAGGACATCTGGCGTTGCGCAATAGCGATGTTGGTGAGGAAATGTGTGCAGCCTGTACTTAAAGACCCAACAATACACTTTTCATGGTCTTGGAAGGTGGGGGAGAAGTAGAAGAGGTATAAACCTTAAAATTGAAGGGTGAAGAGGGAGCATTTCTAAAGCATGCCATGACATGACAAAACTGAGGAAGTGGACCCAAATCTGTCCAAACTGCGGCTCAAATAAGTTTTGTGATGAGGATATTGCAAACAGACTGGCTCTGCTCTGTGCAATTAGGCAGTTTGTTTCCCTGGGCTAAATGTTGTTTGTGCAAGTGACAGAGAAAGAGAGAGAGAGAGAGAGGGAGAGAGAGAGAGAAGAAGAGAGAGAGAGGGAGAGAACATTGGAATTATGGGAGAGAGGTGTTGAAGGCAATGGAGCCGTTTATCGGTGTGCTCTTATCCATCCGAGCATCACAGGTTTTTGAGATTACTGATTCTGTCGAGAAGTGTTTCCTTGAAAAGGGATGCCCCTATTTAAAGCTTAATGCTCAATAGTGGTCCCATGAAATATTAACAAGTCTCTCAGCATCGCAATGGAAAAGGTCCTCCAGGGTCCCCTCAGCGTGCTGGCCATGGCCAGAATTAACACGGCACATCTTTTGTGCTACCCCCACACTCGAGTTTCCGTCTCCAGTGGGGTAAGATGGGGATCGGGGTGTAATACACAGAGCTCTGAATAGCTTCCAGACAAAAGCCACCGCGATCAGGTGAAGAGATAGCGTGGGGTGATCCATGTTTCCTTGAAAGGGCTGGATCGCAGGAACATGGGCTGGAGCCCATGCCTTGAACCCCTGCCGACAACGACTCTATAAAGGAGGTTAAGCGAGCGGAGTTCAGAGAGTCGGATGTTGTTGACAGACAAAAACTTTCCACCGCTCCCAGCACCGGCTATCAGCTCCGAGAGAAAAGGCACGCGTGACGTAAGCAAGCGATTTTTGGCTGGCACCTAGCTGTCCTTCCTAACCCACCTCTGACGTCGTCATCGTCCTGGAACTTTGACAGCGTTGTTTTGTCGTTCTCAGTTTTCATGCACGCACACAAACACACACACACACACACACACACACACACACACACACACACACACACACACACACACACACACACACACACACACACACACACACACACACACACACACACATCCAGCAGGGTCAGGCCTGCTCTTTGTTGGCTAATGGGTCTTTGGTGTCGGAAACTGTGGCTGCCCGTGCTGTCGGAACACTTGTGTCCTGAGGGCCTTTTCTGTCCCGTCCTGTCGTGTCGCCCACATAGAGTGGACCTTGAACTGGTGTGATAATTGAGCCCCTTTGGCTGGGCTGCGGCCATATGTACAAGTGAAACAGGCTGCCAGACTTTGATTTCTCTCCGCTCAAGCCGGCTAATGGAAATTGATTGCGGCGCTAATGAGTTTTGTTTTGCGGGCCGGGACGTGCTGCTGCTGATGTCCATGCTGGCCTGAGAGGAGAGCGCTATCCGAGTTTGCCTCGTTTGGCCTTTATCGCCGGGTAAATCTCATTGGCTAGCGAAATGCCATTCTCTGGCACTGCTAGCAGGTGAGGGCAAGGCAGGATTTAGAATCGAAGACATCTCTCGCACGAGTGGAGCGACAAGAACTTGGATCTGATTCTGCGCATCTGTGCTTGTGTTATCCGAGTCGTTCGAAAGGTCGTAGCTAAGTTGTGGTGGTTTAACGCGATCGTGGTGGAGAACTGGCAACGTCACCGACTGACGATCGGTCGACCTGGGTTCTATTGCTGAACCCACCGTCGCCGACTAGCCAACCCCGTGCCGCTTTGGATAAAAGCGTCAATCCACTTTATTGTTGCTTAACCCATAAGAGCTCAAACCTAATAGCCATTTTTAATTTCTAAAATGAAAAACGAATGGAAGACATGGGTGGGGTGGCATGGGTGGGGGGGGGGGGGGGGGGGGGGGGGCTTCCCAGGGCGCTAAATTAGTCTGTTACACCCGTGTCACCAACCGTGGGTTTTGAGGAGGGGTCGTTGCCAGACTGGGTGCTGCCCCACTGAGAGGGGTGGGCACACAAAGCCAGAGTGGCGAGGGCTGCACGAGTGGCGGAGCCTTTGTCACCCTGCCCGTTCTCCTCCCTCCTTACCCGGCAGTGCCAGTGATGTGAAGTGACAGGGTGTGAAGAGGCGACCGGTCGCTGAGTGAGTGTCAACGCAGGGGGGGGGGGCATTTGTGAGAGGGTACACCCCAGGCGCAGAGGTCCGGCAGTGGCGGCTGGTGTGTGTATGTGTGTGTGTGTGTGTGTGTGTGTGTTGGAGGGGAGAAAGGCAGGGGGCGGGGGGGCGGGGGGGGGGGTCTAATATCACCCCCCCATCCCCTGCCTCCTCCAACCCCTTCTGTTGAGTGTCAGCTCTTCTTTCACTGAGGAGTCCACAACCTTTGTTACCAGTAAGGCTGGCAAATCCAATTTCATGGCTTCACCAGAAGGGTCCAGTGTATATTTCAAGTCTTGCAAGTCCTCTGGATTTGTCTAAAAACCCCGTTGGCCAGCAGGAGCAGTCGTGACTGAGACAGTGGCAGCTCTTTTGGGATGCGACTCAAGTGCAGTTCTGACGACAAGACTGTCTGAAATGCTGCCAATCTAGAGCCCCGCAAGCCAACAGGACACACTAACTTCCTCTGTGTTCGCCGTTTGAATCCGCATCATTTCCTTGAGCTCTGACTTGGAGGTCTGGTGTTTGTGTTTGCCTTGTCCTTTCCCACAAAGCAGCTTGCAGTTCATTGGGTTTGTCAGCTCTTGTTTTTCCTCATTGCGTTGACATTGCTCGCATTGAGACTGATGACTCACCAGCTACAGTACACTTCAGGAGCAGCGTATTAGTCTCGTACTTACATCACATGCAGCTTTTGCATATTTAGTCTGTGACTGAGAGACTGCTCATAACAGCAGTGCTGGTCCCCACCCACCACTGGCTAATCATCCCTCACTCAGGACAGACAGTGGATTGTGTGTGTGTGTGTGTGTGTGTGTGTGTGTATGGAGGACCCTGTGGTGACCACTGTGTCCCCAGAAAGCCTGTTTACAGTCAGGATGTGCCTCAGCCGTACAACGTGTATTGGTTGTCCTGGAGATGGTTGCCTAGAGCCCAGCTGACGGAGAGTGACATCAGGGCACAGTAGTGTGTAGCTGTTGCTGCTGGGAGCCATCGGGTGAATGGCCCTTTGCACCGGTGCTCTCAGTAGCATCCATCTGCCCTCAGGCCACATCATCAGGTTCAAGTTGCTCATCTCTGTGGGATTGAGCAAGACGGGGGCACACTCGGACAATAGTTGCCAGTTGCCTACCCATATCTTCTTAGGTCGGTGTACAAGGCACAGCAATTCTTGGGTACATTGGAACTTAAAAAATCATCTGAAAGATGCCAATTTGTGTGTACATTTGCTTTTATAGTTAATCTGTGGACTGTTTGAGCAAAACATTTTTGAATTTGTAGCACACCTTTGCATTACCACTGAATTAAGACATTTTCAAAGCTATTAATGCATGTTAACACATACTGTAGCACAAAACAGCAAGGCCTTACATCCTGTATTTTTATATTCGCAGGTCAAAGATGAGAAGAAGATCCAGGATGTGGTCGACCTGACAGACTACGAGCGCTCAGAGGAACTGCGCAAGGCTAAGAGCCGCAGCAAGAAAAACCACAGCAAGTTCACCCTGCTGCGCTCCCGGCAGCCTGGCAACACGGTGAGTGCCCTGGGTTGTGGGTTCAGTCCAGGACATGGGACTAACGGTCCTCATCCAACCACACCTGCTCCTGCTAGCTGGGCACAGGCACCGCTGAATGGAAGTAATTTAGAACCACAGTTTATGGGCTGCATAACATCCCCAATAGATTTTCAGCTGAGCTGTGTGACCCCAGACACAATTTCAGCTCTGGGCTCAGATGCCGGTGAATGAGTGGCGTTGGTAATGACCTGGAAGGGAATAGCTGTAAGACGTTAGCTGGTGTGTGTGGAAACATGGGTAAAGTTGGGTGGAAGCCAGCCAGGGGTGTCCTGACTCCTGATACTTCTTCACTGTTAGCATATCATGCTGTTATAGACCTGTCATCTTCAAACGTAACTGTCAGAGTTTGATAAGAGACATAACCGTCACATTTCTCAGAAAAATTGATTCCGCTGTGAACACGTTGGATTTCTATCTTTATGTACTTGAGAAGAGACATAACCGTCTCATCTCAAGTAAATAAAGATAGAAATCCAATGTGTTCACTGCAGAGTCAATTTGAGAAATGAGGAGAGAACCACTTAAAATAAAACATTCCCAACTATTACCGGTGCCTTATACGTTGATTTTGCAAAATTTCTTCAGCTACAGTATGAGGTAAATACACAATGGCAGTTAATATGGTATTAATAGGTTTTTTCTTCTCTTTTAACTTGCATAAAACACTGTCCTGTGGCTCATACACAATATGGCTAATACACAGGAAATTACTATACACTTCAGCCTCCACCTCAGTTTGTGTCATCAGTGCAACTACTAACTAGGTTAGCTATGTTTTTTCCAACAGGGTTAAACCAATATAAAAACACTTGGCCTGTCTCTGGTCAGTGGTGAGATTGATGTTGAAATTGGACTAAATTAATTAATGTCCAGGACAAGCCAGTTACCCATTTTGCATCCCCAGAAATGGCAACCAGGGCCTTTTGTTTTACTGGTTGTGAACATCTCAGATGGTTAGAATAGCTGGACAAGCTTTAATGACTGTGTAATGATGTGAATGCATGTCAAAGGCATAGAGTCACCGTGCTGTCTGTTGACTCAACCCTGTTGAGAGCAGTCACATCTGTAATAGGTTATGGAGCATTATGGCCTAACAGCGCTCAAAGGTTTTCACGGTTGGGTCCACAGTCCACAGTCACTGTAGAATCACAACAAGAACCAGATCTTGGTGCAGGTGTTTGTGGGAAGAGTGTGTAATATTCCCTCCCAGCAGACTTTTTTATGGACTAAAGTTTTACTATAGAGTAAATGCCTTGGTGAACTCATGTATGCTTGCTGTTAGAATTAAGCCACACGTGTAAGTCCTTCAAACCATGTTGTTTATTTTCTGTGAGATTTTTCTCCCCCTATAAATTCCCAAAACTGCAAGACTGGCACAAAATCCTATTAATTAGTGGCCTTTGACGGCGAAAATAGCTCAGCATGCACTCAGAAAAAGCCCCAGAAGTAGAAGTATCGGCCACTCTCTACAGTCACTCTCATAATACACGAAAGAAAGCCAGTCTTAGGGGCCTTAGCAGCAGCACAGGGTTTTACTTCAGTGGACGATAAGGAGCTTGTGGAGGGAAGAACAGACTAGCCTCGATAATCTACAGAAGCCAGCAGCTAGTGCAGAGCTCCAGAGGTTAGGTTAGTGTCCTTGCTTATTTAGCCCTGGAGCCGGCTGCTGGGCCATAACCCTGTCCATAGCGATTAGCATCGAGCGTGCTTGCTTGGGTGCAGCTAATTGCCTGTGATGATCTGAGACGCAGATACTTGTGTCTGTAAAAGACAAGCAGTTTGCTTGAAATGCCCACCATCTCTCTCTCTCTCTCTCTCTCTCTCTCTCTCTCTCTCTCTCTCTCTCTTTGTTGCTACCAGCAATACACAAGTGTCTATTTCAGCACTTGTTGAAGACACACTCTCAAGAAATGGCTCTGTAGAAAGATGGGATAAAAATACATTTGATGCATGCCACGCCCACAAACAATATGTTTTAGATCCTTTTCAGTAGGCCTATTTCTTGAAATGTCTGTTCATTCATTGCTGTAGAAAAATACTTAATTCCGTTTAAAACAGTTGCAGTATGAGGGCTTGAGGAACTACAGTTTGAGGAAGTTGGGTAATAGATTAAAAGCAAAGCATTCTAATAAAGCAGAAGGTGTACACCCTATTCTTCCTGCTTAGGCTCTGGCATACTGCATCACGACACATAGAAGAGCAACGCTGTGGTAAAATGCTAAAAATCCATTTAGTTTTATTGCATAAAAACATATAAGCACGCACATATAAATGCTTCAAAATCCTTTTTAAGCGACTTATAAAACTGCTGCCGTGGATTTCAGATGCTTTGCTCTGGAGTAGGAGCCGACCTACTTGGCGTTGTTGTCTGTGTGCATTTCGGGACTGTTTCCAGGAGGGTATAAAAACCTTTAAGGTCCAAACACACAATCATCTGCAATCCCGCATCGAGGCAGGTGGCTAATCCTGAATCCCTGTGTGCCGTGTCTCCCAGGGGAGGATGCCGTGGCGCTCCTATCATAGCTCCGCTAATGATTCCCAGCGCTCCGCACTCCCATAAGCATCTGGACCAGCCCCAGTGGGCCAGTGTGTCCCCTGCCTCACCGCCACAGACAGACTCGGAAGCTCAGGGTTTGGTGTTTTATAGGAGGAGGTTTCAGTCGTCGTTTTTGAGAGTATAGCTGAGGGCAAAGGATTTTGTGTTTTTGTAGCAAAGGTGTTTGTGAATATTTTCACGGCAAATGTGTGAGTGTGAAAATGTGTGTCTTTTTGCATTAAAGTGAGCTGATTGAGACAGCAGGCTTGTTATCACATCACGGTACCTGTGCCTCATACAGTATCTGATGTTTTTCTGATACTTTCCACTTTTTAAATGCCACTTAAAGGAGAAATCCGGCAAGTTTTCACATAGATCCCTGTTTGCCGAAGTCAATAAGTACTGTCGGTACGAAACTAAGGTTTTACCTACTGTAGCCAGGCAGCTACAGCACTATGCTCTGGCTCTGGGGGCACTTCCATGAGCCCCCATGTACATGGCCACAGAGTGTAGCGCTTTAGCTACCTGGCTGCGTTAGTTGCTGGTTGTAGCAACTCGAGCTACTGTAAGGTAAACTCGTAGGCAGTACTCGGTGACCTCGAGAAATGGAGATCTATGTGAAAACTTGCCGGATTTCTCATTTCTCTCTAAGGAAGAGAGAAACGAACCCTCTTTCAGATACCTAACGGCAAATTCAACATCAGTCGACTCAGTCAGTCGCTCTACAGTATATTAATAATGTTGTGACACTTTTCCTTTTCATGTCAGTGTGCCCTAATAGTCCATATGCATAGTAGCCTAGCTATTATGACTACACCCCCCCCCCCCCCCCCAATTCATACAGATAGATAATCTAATTTGTGTTATAGTAGCGATATTTATCCTATAAATCAGCTTTGTAAAAAAAATGGAATGTACTCTTAAATGGCCATCAAAGCCAAATAAGCACATTTTCTGTCTCTGTGTACAGTAAGACAGGATTGACTGTGGTGGTTCTCCTCTAGCTGTGGGAGGGGTGGGGTGGATTGGCGTGTTTGAGAGAGGATATATCAGCAGCAGACTTGAGCCAGAGTGTGCGTTTCGGCGGACTCGCCCCTTAGAAGTGCTGGCCTTGGTCTTCCTTCACACGGTGCCTGCTTCCTCGTGTTCCTGCTCGCTCAGCAGGGCAGGGGGAACAGCCATATGGCCGCGCTCCTCGAGCTGCTCAGCCCGCCTGTGTTTGGCCTCAGAAAGAGGACCACATGAAGGGGCCGTGTCTGCCTGCGCTGAGCGCTCAGTGCAGGGTTAGCCCACACCCACCCCACCGCTAGGGATTAGCATCAAACATCTGAAGAGGGGTGCTGAGGAGTATCTGAGGTGTGTGTGTGTGTGTGTGTGTGTGTGTGTGTGTGTGTTGTGTGTTTTTTTTTTCTGATGCCATTCTTTAGTCTCCTTGCTCATCGCTGTCCTTTCCTCCTCCCCCTCCCCAGGTCCCCAATCTAGTCTTTCTGGCGGTTAGTCCAGAGGAGAAGGAGTCTTGGATCAACGCAATCAATGGAGCCATCACAAAGGCCAAGAACCGCATCCTGGATGAGGTAACGTTCTTATTCTCTGATCCACCTCAGCCCCACACCCCACCCCCGCCCATTTGAGTAGATTGCACTCTCTTGTATGATCAGACACACAGATGACTCATCATTCTGTCCTGATCATAGCCTTACAGAGGAAGAATCTCTGAAACAGACACCCTTTTGTTAAAGTCCATTCCTACCTGGGGCAGCCGCGGCACATGTGGCAGTAGTGTACCACATTTGGGGCTCAGCGCCCAGGAAGACCCAGGTTCAGTTCTGACATTCAGTTCCCAGTCTGTCTCCCATTAATTTCCTGTCTCTCCACTCACTGTCCTATCAACATAAAGGCAAACATACAGTATGCTTCAAATAAATAAACAAATCCTACCCATAAAAATGTCTCAAATTGAGCTTTTAAACTGGACGCTGTCCATGCTAAATCCTTCTCCATATGCACTTTACTGGGTGTCAATATTTGCGCTAAGCTGAGTATTTATATTAAACACGAGAGCCAGATGAGCCAGTATGAAAGCAGCTGTTTCTGTCTGCTTTTACTGTGGTATTCACACACTCCTTTTGAAGGCTCACATTGAACGCAACGCAGATGATGCTGCTGGTTCTGGAACGCTTCTGCCAGATGTGCCTCTTAGCACCAGCAGTGTGGCTGCGGAATCAAAGAGCTCCCTTCGGACGTCACTGTCTGCTGAGGATTCGGTTCTCCATCACCACGGACGTTTAGCTGACGCCAAACATTCTCTCTGAGATGATCTCAGAGCTAGTGACTCAGCCAGTGCCTTCAACATTTGATTTATAGATAAAAAGCCATCAATACACACACACAAACACACATGTACACTCTAAGCTCAACACACCCATTGAGCTGTATACACACACACACACACACACACACACACACACACACACACACACACACACACACACACACACACACACACACACACACACTCACACACACACACACACACACACACACACACACACACACACACACACACAAACACACACAATAAACACAAACTCATACATACGGCTAAACACACACAAACGCTCTCTCGTGCAGAAATGAATGATGCCCTCTGTGCTCTCTCAGTAATGAGGTGGATTGATGGGGAGGTGCAAGCATGCATGTGTGTGTGTGTGTGTGTGTGTGTGTGTGTGTGTGTGTGTGCTCAGGAGTGGGAGTGAGTGGGAGTGCGCCGCATATAAATGCCACTGGAGACGAGCACGATGGCGTGAGTCACCTCTTCATTTCTAGCAGGTTATTAGCTTTCCCCTCGGCAATACACCCCGCCCCACACACACACACACACACACACACACACACACACACACACACACACACACCCACACACACACCATTCTCTGGAACCCCTCCACAGGAGAGGAAACCAGGTGACAAACCCCCGTGTCCTCTTCTTTTCACCACTCACTGTGTGACCGTGGAGAGAGAGAGAGAGGGGGGGGGGGCGGGGGGTATCACCTTACTGCGCTGGCGTCCGGTGTCCTGTGTATACATTCAGGGCTTGGCTATCTATCTATCGGCCGCCGAGCTCTTAACACGCCAGTGGGTTCACCTCACACGCTGGCTGGACACCGCAGCGTCCACCACGGGGAGGCCGGTTCTAGAACCTCCTGTTTCACGGGCTCCGCAGAGCAGTTACCTGCTGTGGCTCTGTGGGTCGCCCCACCACTCGCTGACCACACTCTCCCCCCACCCCCCCCCCCCCATCTCGTTAATTAAAACGGCCAATTAAGTTGCACAAATGCAGGGGTGGCTGAAGAGGATTTTAGTAGACGTGTCAGTAAGCACTGCTCACTTGTTGGTGAATGCGCTGCAAGGCCCACTGACTCATTGGATGAATGGGGGATCATCACTCGACAGAGACAGATGTAATCTGCGTGACTCAGAGAGCTGAATGTGAGCCTCTTCTCTCCCCTAATGCAGGCATCACATCAGCTGCCTCGAGTGCTGCCGTCCTCTTAACTCCTGTTTTTCTGTTACTTCCAGGATTGAGGATTGACTGTTATTATTTGCATTTGCTTATGTGTGTTTGTGTGTGTGTGTGTGTGTATGTGTGTGTGTGTGTGTGTTTGCACACAAATGAAAATCCCTACAAATCTCAGGGAGCGAATGCCTTTTGTTGTGATGCTAGATCACCCCTTCGTCTCCTCCTCCTCTTCCTCCTCCTCCTCTTTACCCCAACCCCCTCCCTGTCTCTGTTGCCGTGACTGCCCCATAAAACCCCCAAGCCACTTTAAAACACAGATTATCCACATGTTTTCAGCCAGCAGATGCCCCCGCCCCCCTTGCCCCTGCACTGTGTGACGTTGCGCTGGCACTCACATCAAAGGCCTCGCCACCCAGACTGGTGTCAACACAGACCACGTAGCGGTTGCCCATCTGTGTCATATAATTTTAAAAAAATCAGTGAAGTGAAAACTGAGTGTAGGAGGGGTTTTTTTTACTTTCAGGCATCCTTTCAGCCTCCAACTCTTGTTTATAAGGAAGATATTAGAAAAGGGTCTCACTTGAAATGTTATTCAATTTGCAGTATATCTATCTCACTTGGATATCAAATAAATGCAAACTGTCGTGGAATTAAGTTGAGCTATTCAGATGTTCAGGTGTCATTTTATCATATTTCCAAAAATGTCTAATTACTCGGTTTAAAAGACCTACCGGTATTTGCGCGTGTTGTGTGTATGTTCTCACATCTCTGCCCGTGGTTTCCTATCATGTTTCCGAAGATGCGTGTCTGTTGCCAGAGCCTGTCTCTGCTTGCTTTATATCACGTGTTGATAATCAATGAGCTGGTCGATGTCAGGATCGATAAGACCCACCCACTCTCTCGCTGAGTCCCCTCGGGCTGGTGTGAAGGCCCGCTGTGTGCGCCCAACACACTCCCTTCCCTTTCCACATGCCCTCACCAGCCCTCTCCTCTCCTCTCCTCTCTCTCTCTCTCTCTCTCTCTCTCTCTCTCTCTCTCTCTCTCTCTCTCTCTCTCTCTCTGTGCCCAGAAGTCTGTTTCACTGTCTCTTTTTTCTGAAGCCTGGAATCCTCACAATGGAATTGACTCCTGAAGCTATAACCCCTCTCTCTCTCTCTCTCTCTCTCAGGTCACAGTGGAGGAGGAGAGTTTTCTGGCCCACCCAACACGTGACCGAGCAAAGATCCCTCACACGAGACGCTTGCCCACCCGTGGCCATCTCATGGCAGTGGTACGTTTGACTCGGTTCACTCTTAGCGCTGATCAGGAAGGCAGGAGGCTGCCCTGGTATGAAGCCACAGCACGGTTTTACCACTACTGTCAAATACTGATTAAACATGGACAAAGAATGGAGAAAAATATGCTGATTCTGTGTATTAGATGTATTACATTACTGATTCTGTGTATTATTATTATTGTTATTTTTATTATTGGGCCCATCAGAATAGCAACACCACAGATGGCCAGCACTTTGGTTTAGACCAAACCAAACCAAACTGAAGTTTTTCAGTGACCTAGATTTCTCCCAGGCAACACAATGTTCTAGAGATGTACCATTCATCTATTAGACAGAGGTGTGTTTTGTGGAGCGTTAAGCTGTATTGTTTTTTCCAGCTCGTAATAAATTATAATGCCTGCTGGGTATTTATATCTCAAGCTACGCAATGCTAGCCACTGGACATCCTCATGATATCGATTTAAAGCTCCTGGTCTTGGAGACAATGCAAGTTGTTGAAAGCACTATAAAACTAAAGTTGTATATGACTCAGGGATGAAAATCAGCATCAGCCACCAACCAAATGCTGGTAAAATATTGAAGTAGCATGTGAATTTCGGACATAAAATAAATAAATAAACAGTGACTGTAGTTGAAGATATTCACATTTTTAAAGGCTAATTTCCAACGCTGATGTAACGCTTAGCACAGCAGTTCTCATGTTCTCTCCCTCCCTCCCTCTGTTCCCAGGCGTCCACCTCCAGCTCAGACGGAATGCTGACCCTTGACCTAATCCAGGAAGAGGACGCGCCGGACTCCTGCGACAAGAGCCTGCGGATCACCGTGGACAAGTCGCCCGGCTCCTCCTGCTCCACCCCCACGCCCTCCGACCCCCAGCGTCTGAGCCCCGCCTCCGCCCGCACCTCCCCGACCGCCGGAGCCGCCGCCGCCACCTCCTCCGAGGCCCAGAGCAAGTCGCAGTCGCTGCCCCGCCAGGGCGACATCCCGTGGGAGTGCTCGGGCGGCGAGTCCAGCGGAGGCCTCGGCGGGGCGCGCACCCCGCAGACCGGCCGCAAGCTGACGCCGGCCGAGAAGAGCCGCTGCGCCTCCATGGACGAGATCCTGTCCCACTCGGAGACGCGTGGCGGCGGCGTTGGCGGCGCGGGCTCCCGCCGGCCCGGCATGCCGCACTGCTCGAGCTCGGCGCCCGCCGCCGCGCTGCGGCCCATCAACCAGCTGCAGGACCTCATCTGCCAGAAGCTGGAGCGGACTCAGGAGCTGCTGACCGAGGTGCGCAGCGGCGGCGCCGCCGAGAAGGACAGCGGCGCTGGCGGCGGAGGTGGAGGTGCCGGTGCCGGCGGCGGTACTGCGCGGGCGGAGGCCGAGCGGCTCCTGGAGGAGGCCACGTCCACGTGGGGTCAGGCGCGCGACGTGCTGGAGGAGGTCAAGGAGCTGCGGGCGCTCTGCAAGCACCTGGACTCGAGCGTGGCGGGCGGCGCGGCCGGCGTCAGCGCCAACGGCGGGCTGACCAGCTCGGTGTCGGCGCACAACAGCCCCACCACGCTGGGCGGCAAGCTCAAGAGTCCGCAGCAGTCGCACTACAGGAAGAGCATGATGTGACCACGCGGCTGAGAGACAGGAAATGGACCTCACGATTGCTTCGCTGATGAATGATGAGATTAACACCCCCACGCCACCCCCTCTCCACTACCCCTTTTCTGCCACCCCCGCTCTTACTGTGTGCAAAATTAGGAAGGACGGAAAAAACCCAGAGTCACTCAGAGACTGAAACTGAATGAAATTAAATATATTTCGCCTGAAATGTATTTCCCGTTTTGCTTTTTGCATCCCTTTGTTGGCGATGCGGGCAGTTTCACAGAAATATGGTGTGTGCGTGGGTTGAGGCATTGACACATCTCCCACTGCTGAGCTGACTTCTGTACTGAACACTGGGGCCCTCAAGAGTGTGTCTAGAATGGTCTAGATGAGAGAGTGTTTGTGGGGGAGAAGGTGTGTGAGGGTCTCTGAGTCTGTCCCCCGGCTGCTCTGCCTCATAGAACTCTCAGGGGTACGTGTGTGTGTCTGCACAATGCTGGGTCATTATTCGGGGGCGTTATGAATAAAGACAGCCCAAATCAGGAGGGGGATGGGGGGGTGGCAAAGCCGGACAGAGGGCAGCCACCTCTAGGGCACACCGTTCCCCAACCCTCTCCCCCCCCCACTCCCCCCACTCCCCCCGTCCTTCTGCCAGCCCGTTGGAATGTGAATGTTTTCCTTTTTGACGTCCCAGAACACACTGGAAAGTCTCCACTTCTGCCAAGGGGGGACACCCCCTCTCCCGACCCCCCCCCCCCCCCCCCCCCCCACTCCCCGCACCCAGCCAGGTGGATGGATGGATGGGCTCTGTGTGTGCGACGCTCCTGTTTGCACTGCGCTGGGGTGTTTGGCGACGCTCCCGTTTGCACCGGGGTGTTTGGCGACGCTCCCGTTTGCACCGGGGTGTTTGGCGACGCTCCCGTTTGCACCGGGGTGTTTGGCGACGCTCCCGTTTGCACCGGGGTGTTTGGCGACGCTCCCGTTTGCACCGGGGTGTTTGGCGGAAGCGGCGCTATCGGGACCTCGGCTGACATCCGTGTGGCCGTGATAAGATAAGATTAGCGCAGGGGCGGAGACCCGCGGGTGGGCCAGGAGGACGTGTCCTCAGGACCGTGCGCCGCTATGATAAAAAAAAAAGCCAATTTTAGACCCGCAACCGGCGTTGTCTCCGCGTTCCAGTGCGGCAGCGGTTTGCCTAAGCTGTAAGTCTGACCCCCCAGTCAGCCGGTCCACAGACACACCAAAATAAGCCATGTGCATTTATATAGTGCTGAGTACTTACGAAGGCTGGTGTAGTTCTTGGTGTCGAGAATCAGGTAGAATCGCAAATCTGAAATCGGACTTCAATCCCATGCAGTAACGAGAAAAGACAGAGAAGAAGAGGTGGAGGTCACGGATAGAGAGAGAGAGAGAGAGGAGAGGTGGAGTAATGATCACACATGTTATTGCACTATAGACTATGCTGTAAAACGAGCAGAGTGACACTGGCACGCTGTCTTTGAGGAGTGACATCAAATCAAACAAGCGACCTAAGCGGCTGAAGAGACAATCTACTGTAGCCGGGAAATCACAGGGCCGGCGTAAGGCCCTGGGCTTCTTACACCTAAGTGGCATTTCCAAAAACTGGTGTCATCCAAAAAAAAAAACACCCTTAAGCTGCCTTAGTGTTCCTTCTATGATCCCGCGTGCACACACAGTTATCTAAGCTCTTACAAACACCAGTGTGTATGTGTATGTGTGTGTGTGTGTGTGTGTGTGTGTGTGTGTGTGTGTGTGTGTGAGAGCAGGTGCTGTACCACTCATTGCTGTGAGGGGACTGATGTGAACTGGAAAACCCTGACCTCATTGGGTTGTGCAAAAGGCTTTGGCGGTTGTTGTTGTTTGTTTTTCAGAGTTTGGGTAGCTATGCAATGTTGCTTACAAACATGAAATGAAGTCATAAACATTGATAAACGCTGGGTCGCAGTATAGGTCGGAGAGTTGAAATGACCAAAGGGTATGTCTTGCCAGTAGCCCTCCTTGTTTTACAGTTCCTGTGTAGGTTAATGTGTTTGCACAATTCCGTGATTACAGTTCAATCTGTTCTGTCATTCACACTTAAATTACCAACAGTGTTATATATATTTTTTTTGTATTTTTATTGTTTAAAGTGCTTTTTTAGGGCAATAAAGAAACGCTTGATTTTGAGGACAACAAAGGAGGAGTCTGTGTTTCCAAATAAAGATGTCTGATTTCACCACGTGTGCAAGCAAGGCAACATTCTGAGCACCATACATCAAAACCACACACTCCCAGGTGAGAGAAAGCAAAAGGGTGCAGATAATGGCTGGAGGAAAGCGGATCTGACAAAGTTTTACGCAAGCACAAGAGTCCCCAGTACAATGAGAGTGATGCTTCTCTTTTTGGCCAATTCCAAACCATGCATCAGATCATTCCCTCTGACTGTCTTACAGTAACTATACCCCCTTTTGCAACCATGCCTTTAGTTGGAAATAAGAACGTCGCCGTGTAGTAACTATCTTTGTAGATTTGCTGAAGTAAAAATACAGCTGCACATTTTGCACCTCTATCTCACAATTAAGGGTCCTTCCTTTGAGTTTTCCTGTCCTGGCATGATGTCATAGTGATGATGATGATGATGATGATGATGATGATGATGATGGTGTGCCCAACGGTGCTATCAGACAGATGAGCCGGGTGTCCTGGGCATCTGTCAGTCTCCACAGCTCGTTATCTTGAGTGTCCTGGCAGCAAGGCAGAGGGTTCACAGAAGGTTTTCATCTGAAGTAATTTGTCTTGGCAGACGCCAGGTGCTTATTTGCCTGACAAATGTTCAACTCTGAGTCCCCTTGAAGCAGAGTTGCTGTGTTACGTAACCACTGCGGCCGCCCAATCGAAAGACTCATTCACAGATTGTCACGTTGTTAAACATTTTAAGATTTTCCCCGGGCAAGAGGCCACGGTTCTGCCAGATCGAAACTAAATAGCTGTGATGGTGCTAAACAGTCCCTGTGTACTTATTAAGAATGTCCTTAAGTTTCAACCGTGTATGTCTGACGTGGATGTTTGGCTTTCTGGCTGAAAATCCATTTTAAGGACACTGTACACAGAGTGACATTCTGAAGACTGATCAGTTCAAAAGATCTCGAGTGCAATCATGGCTAGAAGGAAGTCAGGCTCAGGAACTGGATGCTTGCTCGTTGGCATGACTCCAAATAGCAGACCAATAGCAAGTACACTGTCCCTTTATGAACAAGAGAGTCTCTGTGGATTTCAGACCGAGCTGCCAAGGTATTTAAAGCATTAAGTTGAGCAATAGCTACTAAAACTGTAAGTTATTTCCAAAGGTAATAAGGCAGTCTGAGATTTGACCCACTGATCATAAACTAAATGAATGACTCCAAATTGGATTTAAAATACAACCGGACATCAAGGAATTCGGGGGAAGGAGTTTGGGCGGGTTACAGGGAGAGAACTGGGAAAATGTTGGGTTTTTCCATGTAAATAGCTTTATCTCCAGAAAGTCCACAGGTCATTCCCAGCATTTTATGATGCTGAATACGGCGACAATATTTCAACTCACAGGAGGTTTTATACAGGATTACTTTGATTTTTAACATGCAAATGTCTCTCTTTTTGTTAGTCCTCTCTTTGACCATAATTTTCTCTCTGTACCAAATGCAGGCCTAAACAGCAGTGGATTAAGCCTTAAGGCTCAGGTTGGGTTGGCAAGCGTATTTTTTATAACACAAACACAGGGTTTTGTCTCCTGAAAGATCTCAAGAGGTTTATGTGACACTGTTCACTCCTGTTGTGAAAATGAGAATGTATGGTGACGATGATGTACGTGAGAAGAGACCTGTAAAATCAAATGGCATTTCAATCTGGAACCCTCCCTCCTATAGTTCAGTCGTTAATGTTCAGGGTTTCATTTGAATAAATGTGCTATTAAAAAACAAAAGACATCTGAATCAGTGCCTCATTTCATTGACAGACACTGCAAATGCTTCACAACAGTATCAAAGTGGACTCCTGGAATAGTAGTAGTAGTACAGTAACTGTACTCTGCAGCCTTTGCAACAAGCACATGATTATCCAGCAGCACTGAGGATGTGCCCTTTATAGTGTGCTAGCCTACCTCCTGCCATAGGAAGCAGCCTGCGAAGTCTGTGTAATCAGAGTCAAAGCCTCCAGAGGACCCAGGCTGTGGCTGTTGGCACACCTCGCCTCGCTGCCCTAGCGGCGTGCCCACAATGTGTTGGCAGTGCCAAGTGGGAAGGGCTCGTCTAATTAAAAAGTGTGCGCGAGGTGTCAACATGTTCATATAGCGCATTTCCTGGAGAGTCGTGACTCACGAGGAGGATCTCCAATATTCTCCAGTTTCACTTCCCACCCTGTCCCTCTGGATCGGAGCGCAAGCCATGCCGCAGACTGCAGAGAATTCCTGTGGCCAGTATGGGGTGTTTGGAACGAAGCACAGAACAGACCAGCACAGCAAACAGAGCTTCATGTTATTGTCTTATCTAAGACAAGACCAACCATATCCCAAACAAGATCTAAAACATTAATATGTGGTATCTATCAAGCATCCATCCATCTAAAAGTGGGCAACCTAGCCTATATGCTGACAAAGATTATATTATCTACAGTAAAAACAAATCTATGAAGATGATTTCATTTAATAGACAAACCTAACTTAAACCTAAACACCTCTTGAAAGGAGAGAGAGAAAGAAGAGGAGAATAATCATTTAATCTCAAAGCCCTTTCCATATAGTTCACAGCAGCTAATTATCCAGGCATTCACACTCCAGATGTTAGCACTCCACCCGACACCACATTTGACAGGAGAGCTCCTGCAGCTAATGTGTGTGTTTGTACACAGCCTCCCCTCGATGGGACTCGAGTCTTCTCACTGACTCATTAGCAGCACAGAGCACGCGTACAGTATACAGATAACTCACAGCTATGGGTGGAGAGAGCACGCACTCAGGAAATGTCAAACAACGCGCGTAACGACTTATGTCTATAAACAAACTTCACTCACAACACCTTTGTACTGGGTCTGTCTTTGTACCATGAATAGCCCTGTCTGACCACAGACGCTATACGCAAAACAAGCATCTGGGCTGCTCTCGCATATGGAAATGGGCCCATGCAAAGCTGATAGATCTACATGAAAATAATTTTGTCTGGCATTTGATCTCAAGGCATTTGTTTGTGATGCACATAAACACAGGAAGACAGAGCAGAGCACACAAGCTAGTGTGGCCAATTGATGACACTTCATCTCCTGATAACATCCACATTCTACTGCATGTGCATTCGAAGTTTATGACATTAGATGGGGGGGGGGGG
>NC_084999.1:8472037-8617037 GCF_963854185.1 Sardina pilchardus | reverse complement strand
ACACACACCCCCACCCCCACACATACACACACACACACACACACACACACACACACACACCTACACACAGCCACTAGCAAGCGCAAAGCACCCTGACAAAAAAAAAAAGTCCCCCTCTCAAAGCAAAGCACAGCACAGCACAGCGCAAACTTACCATATAAGGCATGGGGCCAGCGACGTGCTCTGATTTGCTGGCTGGTCCACATGGTTGGGGGAGGTGGGGAGGTGGGGGGGTGACGAGAGGAGGGGGGTCGGGGGGAGAGGGGAGAAGAGGGGGAGGAGGGGGCGGGGGTTAATTGGTGGGGGGAGGTGAGGTGAGCGCAGGCAGACGGTGTGAGGGAACAGCAGGAGAATAACTTGATGAACAAGTCATTATTCATGATTCATTTGACAAAGTGAGCCACATATGGTCCACCAAGAGCCAGGGTCGAAAAACATCTACGGTGAAGATGCTCAAGATCATAAATTAAATATAACAGTACCTAATGGGTTTGAGTAAATGTGTCTGCGTGTGTAAGTGTGCCTGTGAATCCCTCGTCTTCAGTCTCACTCTCTTCACTCTCTTGTAACATCAGAAAACAGTAGAGGGAGAAAAGATCAGACTGCACAGTTCTTGATAAACAAACAGTGTTCATGAAAACAACCACTTATGCATGTAATGAGACTGGGAAATGGTAAGAAGAAGGAATCAGATGCTTGGAGAGATACTAAGATGTGCAGACAGACAGACACACACACACACACACACACACACACACACACACGCGTGCACACACGCACACACGCACACACACACACACACACACACACACACACTCACACACCGGAATAGATATTTATCTATATTTCCATTCTCTGATCCATTCCATGTGTGACTTGTTTGATGTCCCTGCCACATGCATGTGCAGCACACGTGTGTGCCTGTGTGTGTGAGTGTGACCACATACGACCACATGTGAGTGTGTGCAAAGGACACATGTATGTGTGTGTGTGTGTGTGTGTGTGCGCGTGTGTGTGTGTGTGTGTGTGTGTGTGTATGTGTGTGTGTGTGTGTGTGTGTGTGTGCTGTTGACAGAGATGGTCCAGGGTGCAGAAAGGCAGCCCTATTGCTGTGTGCTGCTGCGGCTCATTGTCATAAGACGTAATGGGCTCAGTGGTGCTCCTCCCTCCTCTCCCACAGCGAGGGACCCCACCAATGAGCCATACTGGAGTGGGAATGACCTCACATCACACACACACACACACACACACACACACACACACACACACGCATGCACACACCCCGGCAGGCCCACACACACGCACACATACTTATACATGTACACACACGTGCACGGCACTCACACACGTACACGCACGCACGCACGCACACACACACACACACACACACACACACACACATACACACACACACACACACACACACACACACACACACACACACACACACACACACACACACACACACACACACACACACACACACACACACACACAAGCAGTTGAGGGACCTGCAGGGGCCACTAAAGCCACAGAGAGACCTCAGCAGTGGGCCCTGCCCAGTGTTCCATTCGTCAGGGTCAGAGCGTGCAGAAGGTCTCTGGTGCTCTAGTGCATGCAAAACCACTGAACTCATTTGTTTGTTTGATGTCAGCAGTCATTCTGAAGATAAAGGTGGGAGATCAACAGCCGAGCCCAAACCCACAGTAGATGCTTACACCCAGATCACTTCAGTGACCCGTTATGCCTCAGTTCCAAGAATGTGGCATAATGATAAACTTTTTATCATTCCAAAAAAAGAGACGCAACCCTTTGATGATTTGTTGAAAGCAGTCGATCTAACAGAAGATCCATGAATATCAGTCAGCTGCAGCTGGATAGTTTCTTTGTGATAAACAAGCTGTTTGTGCCATGTGGAAGTCAGCATGTCAAGAATTTGTTTTTAGGCGCTGTCCACTCGTGGCCAACATTTCACACAGCTTTCAGACAAAGAGCAGATTCAGATATATAGCCTGATTCTGGCACAGCTAACAGTAAAAGGCTTCCTTGTCACTAAAAACTGTCAATAACAGACCCCCCCCCCCCTCCTTCTAAGGACTCTCTGATGTGAGGACCCATAATTCAACGCTTTATGTCCACTGCTGTCCAGACTGCATTGTAACCCCACTAGCCTGGAGCTAAAGTTCCAGCACGGAGAGACCAACGTCATGTGCAGACTTCGAGCGTGCCACACTGCCCATCAGAGGTCTGGAGCACAGGGCATGTGTGTGTGTGTGTGTGTGTGTGTGTGTGTCGTGTGTGTCGTGTGGGTCCTGTGGCCTCTGTGCGTCTGCGGTCCCCGGGTTGAGTCACAGAGCAGGGGTCTGTTTCCTGTCTCCAGCTGGCTCACCCGCGGCCGCGGCAGCTCAGCTCAGCTGGGCAGAGGTCTCAGCAGATGTTGCACTCGGACACGACACATGACACAGGGCCGCTGTGGCTCTGTGTCACACACACACACACACACACACACACACACACACACAAACACACACACACACACACACACACACACACACAGCTCAGCTGGGCAGAGGTCTCAGCAGATGTTGCACTCGGACACGACACATGACACAGGGCCGCTGTGGCTCTGGAATGCACTCAAACGTCGGGATGAGTTATGATCCCTCCGGCGGGATTCGCCACTGAGCGAATGCCTGAGGTCTATACAGTTTTTTTTTGTTTTTTTTTTTCAATTGAATTTCACTTATAGAGTGCCAAAACATTACACATGTCTCACGGCACTTTACAGAGTGTTAAAACATTCAGAGAGGGCCCATGAGTAACAGGGGCGCGGAAAAAAAGGTGTGTGTGTGTGTGTGTGTGTGTGTGCGTGTGGCTGTCTCTGTCGAGCTCTGGTCTGAACTAATGACATATCTAGCAGCATCACCACTGGGCATTATTGCCACCTGAAAAATCTAAATGCCCGGTCTGTACTGTGTGGGTGGGGACTCCATCTGTCAACCGTGTGCCTGTGCCTCCCAAATGAACGGTGAGTCTGTGTAGAGAGCCGACTTTAATTAACAGACCACAGCCTTTTCCAAAAAAGGCCTGTTTACATGTTTTATCATCTTTTTTCATAACTGTGTCCATCTCCTCTAAACTCGGTTATACAGATCAAGTAAATGTCTTTGCCCTTTTAACCCCAAGATGGGCAACAGAAGAGAGGGCCTGTGAGGTGCTTGAGAAAGTGTCTTCCTGCAGTCAGTAAAGGGACAGGTCTACAGAAGTGGTTGCCTCACCAACAGAGAACGTCCAACTGTACACAACCAATAGTTGATATGAAAATCTCTGACTCCATCTAGTGGAGACAGGATGATCATAGGCTACATGCGCAAGTGGTATGGCCACAATTTGCTATGACGTAGGAATGAGTGACCAACTTGGAGTTAGGGGGATGGATATCTTGCATATACAGACCTCTGAAGTTCACCTACAAAAAAGCTACCATATTTGCCCAGAAAAGGAGATCTCGTATCTTGAGATTTTTTCTATGGGAAAATAACATGGGGATGTTGAATTATCGCAGCTGTTAAATTTAGGCGGGGGATGAAGAAATTGAAATTGTAAATGCAGACATGTGTTATGTAAGTGTTTACTCGACATCATTGTAAATAAGGGCTAAGCCCTCAATTATTTTTCGAGTTTAAATAAATCAAATCAGAAGAGGTGAACGCTGATGAAGAGGTAATAATTGGATTTTGGAAAAAAAAAGAAAAGTAGAATCACAACAAAACTAGTAATACACAGATTCAATTATGTATTTTTTTTTTATTATTTTATTTAAAAACACTCTTTAGAAGATTACAGCACACAAACTCCAAACACAGCTTTCTCAACAGCAGAGGACATAAAAATAAAACTATATCGAATGGATCTGAATCTTATCCTGACCTGTGCTTTGCATTTATTCAAAAATGAAACAAAAAAGAAAAGAAAAAGGACAAGAGATATTGCATGTTTTAAAAAGACAAAATCAATTAATAAAATGAACTACACCCGACAGAATCGCAGGCTACCTATTTACAGTCATAGAAACAAGTTTTAAAATGTTCATTCTAAAAAGGGAATGCAAAAAGGAAAAACAACAGAGAAGGCATTTGTTTTTTCTGTCTGAAGAATGGTGAGCGGTACTAAATTCAGTAACAAAGAGTGAGATGATCGATTATAGTCCTGGAGATATACTGAAGACTCCAAAGTTTGGTCCACCTGAGTGTTCTAAGAGATCTGACATCTCATCAGAAATTGTTGAGCGCTGAGCCTTGGGGGGTATGGGGTATAGGGAGGGGGGGATGGATCTCCGAGGACTTGCTTGCTTTCTTGGTTTGTTTGATTTCTTTAACTCTTTGATGCCACAAAACATAACACACCTCACAAACAAGCTGTACAGTTTCTTTAGAAAGAATGATTTTTAAAATCCTCCGACAAATCAAACATGATTGTACAGTCGGGTCGACTCCTATACGATAATGGAGGGGGAATGACTTTACAGGAATTCCTGGAGGGAACACATGGTATACTGATTCAGGGCAAAAAAATCTAATTCAATGCAGGGATACTTTAGCCTTACATTAATACAGACTTCCTGGTTAGCAACATTTCAGTCTTTAGGACGAAAATAAAACCCAGACAGGAGGACCCACACAAAGGTGGATTTCATCATTATAGCAATACATGGATTCTTAGGAAAAGTCAAAAGAATGGCAAAAAGTATTTTAGATGAGGGAGCCCAGCCCATCCAACTCTACAAAAGGACACGTAGAGTGTTGTCTACAAACAGCAATCTGACTCACTTGATAGAAACGGTGCCCACTATACGAATGAAACTTTACATCAAAGTGCCAAAACATGGGGCATTATGGGAATCAGAATGCACTTTGCAACTGCCATATTTGGAATGACCTCTAATAAAAAGTCTGACCGTTTTGAATGGTCGATGTAGAAAAAACAAGGACACAAATGATATAAAAATAAAAAAAAGAAACAAACAAAAAACAACAACAAAAAAACCTTACATACTACAGTGATGCCTATGATATACAAAGGAAAATGAAAAACAAACAAACAAAAATATGTAGAAAAGACCATTTCACGTTTCTCTTCTACAGCTTAGTTCTGGGACACGGCAGCTTGGCTTCACAGGGCAGTGCTTTAGTCGTCATCCTCGTCATCGTCACCTTCGTCTTCTTGGTCTCGCTTCCGCTTCTCCCCGTGGGCCACGGCTCCGTCCTCGTCTAAAAGAGACCAATCACACAGCTCAGCTTTGTGCACGTCTCAATCCTACACTTAGATGCCACACTACAACAATTAGGCGGGGGATCACATTAGCCAGCGGCAAGCGAAATGCAACACTCAGACCATAAAACCGATCCAAAACATTCTCTCGTTTCTAAGTAACGCTACGGTCAACGTTGTTACTAGAGACGGTTTTATAATTAAGTTCAACGCCCCAGTTACGCCGGCGCTGTCAAGCAGCTTATATGATCCCCTCCTTAGTCAAAACTGAGGAATGGTGAAAACTACAAAAATATGAATAGTGAACCTAGTGATGTCACAACAGTGCATTTCTTTTCAGACACTTGCATGGGTTCAGCACAACCAGTGCAACATGGAAAATTAAAGACAACAAAACTGAAGATGCAGATTGAAAGCACAAGCTAATAATAATAATAATAATAATAATGAAGAAAACAACAAACAACTTACCACCATCTACGTCGTCCTCTTCTTCCTCTTCTACATAGTCATCATCATCTTCCTCGTCCTGTCAATGGCATTTTGCATTAACCAGAGAATGTTCAAAGCATACAGAGTTCCTGCACAAACACATAAAAGAAGCATTGGTTACCTGAATCCCATCCTTCATGAGGTAGGACAGGCCAACCTCATCACCCTCCGAGCCCTCATCATCTTCGTCTTCGTCCTCATCATCCTCGTCATCGTCATCTCCAGGGGCACCACCATCTTCATCCTCATCTAAAAAAACCAGACAAAAAAAACAAATCATATTATGTTAACACCATCTTCAATTCGGCCCACCACAGCATCTAGTTGATCTGCATATGACCCTTGCTGCCCAATCACATGATCTATGACCATTTCACCTCGAGTATTCTTTGGTCCAAAATTATAACACAACTGGGGGAAAAAAACAAAACACACACACAACATGTGGTGTCAGTCATATTTGCACCCATACTGTGGCATTTTTGTTGATGGAACAAGTCGATTTCCTGTGTTTTTTTTTTTTTTTTTTGCAGCAATGTTGTTGAGTATGGTTTCCTATTGCAGCAGTCTGTATCCCTCAGACCAAAAAAGAAAGGGAACTGCAGACTTTAGAGTGCAAAGCCCTGTAGTCTTCCATCTACCTGGACTGACTGAGCCTATAGAACTTGACTTATAACTTTTTGATTTAGCTTATCAATATCATAACACCATGGCTTCCCATCTCAACTTGCATGTCTTCACTTTACCTTTTTATCTTTTTTTAGTGAAATGAAAACACTCCTTTCCTTGCATACAGCTCCAGTCCATAAATGGAGCTACATCAATAAGGCACTTGCAATGTTTGAATATTTATTTTTTGTCCATAACCTCTATTTAGCAGGAGAAACCAACCTTTTTATTTACGAGGTGCTGGTCACAGGATGCATAGTCGTAGATAAACTGAAGGAGATCACACACTCTTTTTCCAATTCCAGTAATTTATTAAAACAACATTTCGGCCTGAAGCCTTTTTTCAAGTTTTGCAAAATTTGATCAGTCCGAATTGTTGTTTTAATAAATAACTGGCATCTGAAAAAGAGTGTGCGGTCGGTCTCCTTCAGTTTATCTACGGTCCATAACCTCTACCCAGGACATGAGGCAAACCTCTGAGTGGTCAGATTAGGCTCCACAAGTTGTGGATCAGACAAGACCCTGTTGGGTCAAAACGTTCCTTTCTTTCCTTTAAATTAAACTTTGGGAGCTACTTCAGTGTACAGACATTCTCTTGTTTTTACCTTATAGATACTGGCCTAAATATACAGCTCTGCACAAAAAAATCACAGACCACCGCACATTTTTCTGATGTCATCCTACAGTCGTATTGATGTCATCCTATAGTCCAGTTGATGGTCATATTCAAATTTGCAGTGGTCTCTGCATTTTGAATATGACCGTCAACAAATTTGAATGTCACTCACACACAACGTAGATTCTTATTTTCCCTTCCCCAGAGCTGTAGGTGAGATGTGCACACAACCACTCTACCAGACTTCCACCTCAACACACCTTCATTATCATCCTGGTCAAAACCATCCAGGAACGTGAGCTGAGGCAGGAGCTCAAAGATGTTCTCTCTGTAGTCGTCCTGTGAGGCCACGTCACAGTTGAACAAGTCCAGCCTCTTCAGACTCTTCAGGTTTTGCTGCAGGAAGTAGAACAAATATACGTTTCATACCTAACAAATCAGAGGTCAAAGTGTGCAATGCTGAAAAGGCTACACACAGGACATTACACTGCAACTGATCTGGCTAATACCACACCCCTTTAAATGAGATTGAAAATGGGTCTGGGGACCTATCGCTCATTTCTGATTTCCAAGACGCGTAACCAATGGTGAAATTGAAATAGGTACATTAAAATCTTGCCCAGTAATTTCACAAGTATAGTAAATGTAGATTTCTTGTAAACAAAGGTTTTAAAAATAGATAGACAGATAGATACTGTATTGATCCCCAAGGGAAAATTCAAGATACAGCTGTTCACTAAACTTGAAAGAAAATACACGCCCATATTGTGCAACACTGATGCCATAAGTGCAGCTATTGGATATGTTGACTTGTGCAACTATGAATCATCCAATGGGAGCCCTATGCCATAAAAGCAGCTATGATAGGTTCCTGGGTTTTTGGTGATTCTGAAATCAACTTCAACGGGAGAGTCTCCAGACAGACCTACAGAGCAAATTAAAAAAATTGCTAACAGTTGTTTGTCTGTGTGTGTCCAGTCCACCTAGGCTACACTGTTACATAAACCAAGGAAGTTCACATCTTTGATGACGCAGGGTAGCGATATATCGAACTGCATTTTTCCAGTGACAATCTCAGGGCCGGCTTTTCCTCTGTGCCCCGCTGAATCCAAAGGAAATGTGCTCAGAGGCAGAGCAGTTAAGACTAAATCCTTCTGCACTACATACCAGGGCTTCCATCGCGCTGGTCTCCTTGATGCCGTTTCCACTCAGAACCAGATAGGTCAGATTGGGACATTTCTCGGACAAGGTCTCCAGGCCCCCTGAGATGCTATTATCACTGATGTCCAGCTGCATGGAGTAGGCAGAAGAGGAGTAAATTACTGTACATGGATAAATTTGCAGTTGAACACGTCCAAAAAAGGAAGCATGCCCGTTCAATGTGACGTTACAAAAACAAATTCACACAAGATAATGGTCAAAGGAAATTAATTTATTAAAGGAGAATTTAATTATTGAAGGAGAATTTTGGCGATTTTTCAAACACATCTCTGTTTCGAGGTCACTGGGTATTGTCTGTACGAAAAAAAAAAGGGGGGGGGGGGGGTCAGTTGCTTCATGCCCCCAGAATGTAGCACTGTAGCTGCCTGGCAACTCTAGCTGTTGGCTGCAGCAACCCGAGCAAGGTACAGTAGATCGAATCGTTTCCGCTTTTCCCCGTACCTTCTCCCCTGTGACCTCGAGAAACAGAGTTCTGTGTGAAAAATCGCAACCGGAACTCTCCTTCAATTCACTGACAGTAGACTATTACCCTGTGCAACTCTGGACGTTTCTTTGAAGTTTGTTTATGGTTGTTCTTTGACACAAGACCATGTCAATCAAACTCACCTTGCGAAGCTTTGGCAGCGATGGCAGTTTGGCCAGGGAGGTTAGTCCCGAGTTCACCATACTCAGAAACTCCAGCTCCTTGTATTCATCGGACAGGCCCACTATCTGTCCATCACCAGAACGGCTGTTGTCCACAACAAGCTCAAACACCTGTGGAAGCAATTTATTCAGACATTTAACTCGTCTATTTCACTTTGATGAACTTTTCTTGAGTTGTCCTCTAACTATATAAACAGGTAATGTAAATGAGAAACAAAATTGCTATAGGACGAGCCATACATTAATTCAGCCAATTAGGACCTTTCTTTGGGAGCTTTGGAAATGGGTGAAGTTGGATTGGCTATTGAACTAAAAACTCATACTTCGAAAATCAGAATTTTGCAAAATGAATACATCAACTTCCACACACTTAAATAATAATAACAGTAATAGTGTCTCCGCTCCTTAGCCAAACATATCCCATTAAAAGCAGCGAGTTTAACCTCCAATAAACTTGCATTCATATCAGAATATTATAGATCACCACATCATTAGCTGCTACATAACCTGTCCATCAGAACGTCAAGTTTACTTTGAACTTCACACACCTGCGCTACTTAAACTGCATAACGGAAACGCGCTTGTTTGTGAAACGAGGTGACAGTATGCTTGGACAAAGATGCTGCAGCGTCAGGGAACTGCGATTACCCGATGTATGTGAAAAGGCGTTGCAATGTTTACAAACGCACCTGCTGCATGAAAGTTGTAACTACTCCGTGGCGTTATCTGAGGACCAAGTGAGCGGCAAAACAGTCTGGGAGGGAACTAGCCATGGTTTAGACGCGCATCATGCCTATGCATTTCGTCTTGATTATCGAAGGTGGTTTAACAAAACAGCCAGACTCAACGAGACGGAGATATTTATCAAAGTAAATACCTTTAATTAGGTGTTAGCTCCCTTGCATGGGATGAATGAATATATGTACGTTAGCCGGTTAGGGAGATGTTAGCAAGCTAAATGACGTTGGCTGGCTGAATAACGCGCCCTCCGGTTGCGCTGGGACTGGTTCAGCCAGCAAGTTCACAAACAATGCTACAGGCGCTGTGCTGAGTTATGAGGCTAACTATTCGGTACACCCTTTTTATCCACAACCCAACGAACTAACGCGCCCAAATACCGTTATAACGCTGTTACTTTCTGTGTATCCAACTTCGTTTGAAAAGGAAGCGAGCTAACCAGCTAACCTAGCCAAGGAAGATAACCGCGTTTTTTCGTGGCTGCGTCTCAAATGCTTGAAGAATTGGGACCACCTTTATTTGAAGAACTCGCGAATTTGGTCGAATACTAAATTCGTTTGTACTCTAACTGTATTAGACTACATTTCACTGCATGCTTAATTTTAGTTTTAAGATACAACTTTGCACTCGTCATCGTTCACAATTTCTGTGGACTTCTTCAAGGCTGGCTTGGAAACCAAGTTGCCGAACATCAGCAGTCACAGGCTAACATTAGCTAGCATCATAAAATGTTTCTGAATAAATAGTCCAAATTCCATACCTCTTCTGGCTTCCGACTCCCAACTTCTTTCTCTATTCTCTTCTTGAAATCCATTTCTGATTTGGTTAAAAAATGTAGAGGTCAAGAATATAAAAATTACAGAGAGAGAAAGTGTTTAGCTTGAACAATCCACTCAGTTTTAGTCTGTAGCCACAACACGATTACTGAGCCACCATGTTAACTCCAGACCAAACCCCTTTGCTAAATCCCGCCTATTTTGCGTTAGTGGGCGGTTAGTTCCTTTTTCAGCCACTACATTGGTTGACGGGGCTGCTTTCTGGTGTACGTAATATTAATTACCATAATGTACTACAATGCTGCATAAGGATTGGTTAGAATCACATGCATAAGCAATATTACTTCACCAATCGGTTTAACGCTGTATCGTTTTAAAACTTGGTGAACGCCTCCTCTTTGTTCTCATTGGCGCCATGACGAGAGATGGACACACCAGATACGACACAGCCAAGGCTACAATGTTTTTAATCGTAATGATCCAAACATGATTTAAATGCCCAAAGCATCTACTTGCGGCTCTGGTGGAATTAAAATTGCGCGCCTATGGTTTATTTTATCTTCTTTTGCTACACGGAATGAAGTTACCTAACAGATCAACTACATGTACAAAATGGCTGCCGAAAATACAAGGATATATGAATGTGTCCTTGCAAACATGCGAATTTCCTAAGTGGGTTACCCGGGGGTTCCATTTCCATCATCAGCTATTTTGTACATTGTCCCATTATAAGTGGTACAATGTACACATTTAACTGCCCAAGAACGCTATTTCCTTTAATGCATTTATAAAATTGAACTTATGACATAAAGACTTACTCTAGATATCACCATAAAACACATTGACCCCGTGACCTACAAAAAACGCACGGATGGTAAATGGAACTGTGGTATCTACAATGCCCAGTAGATGGCAGACAATACAAGACTGCAAATTGGTTCTCTAGCGTGAATCTTGAGAAAACCATGTATATTCTGAATACACCCCTTTGTCCTCTACCACGTGTGTGATTAAAGCGTTGTAGGCCTACCTGTACTCGCAGACTGGACACACATTTTGTACTTTTGCATCATTGTTTTGACATGTATAGTCTTAGTTGTCTGGGCAATAACGCTAAATACTGTATTTCAACCATCAATGCACTAAGACAGTGACACCCAATGGCTGACCTGTGTCTCGGTAGACACCATTCCAAATTGAAGAAGAAGAAGAAAAAAAACAGACCATAATTGCTGTGGCAAATCAGACTGTTCCATTTAAGTCTTTTGCAGGTGAGAAATTGTCTTGAACGAGCCCTTTCTCTATAGCACCCTTTCTCTATAGCAGGCAAGTAGGCAGCCATAATTTGGGATAGTTTTACAACAGTGAATCCAGGGGTGGTTTGTAGAATGGCTTAAGGTTGGGGTCAGCAACCTTTTTGTCTTCCATGTTTTTCTTACCAGAAATTAAAATACACCTCTATCTTATATAAGCTTTAGGCACATGGCATACTCTGCATATATGCTGTATTGTACAGTATAACTAGTCCATGCCTCTATCACTAGCAGGTTAGACTACTGCAATGCACTTTTTAACTGATCTCCCCAAAAACATATAGCCTAAAGAAATTGGAACTCAGAACTCTGCTGCTAAACATTTAACTAAGACCAAGAAGAGGGACCACATCACCTTTGTGTTAGCTGAACTACTCTGGCACCCTATTTCCTAGGATTGATCTTAAGGTTATGCTAATTACTTACAAAGCTCTGAATGGTACCATCATATATCTCTGGGCTTTTATTATCTTATCAACCGCAAAGGATATATAGATCTAATACTAATCTTTTACAGTAATTGTACCCAAAGTGCTCATGGGCAATTTCATTCACTCTGCTAGGCAGTCTGGATTCCATGGACCTAATTTTCACCTCAGCTAACCAATCGACGAACGGGGGAACAGCAAGACGATGACGACGTCTAAGCAACACACCGAAGCTTGTATTTTGGCTAAGAACATAAACCAGCTTTTGTTAAAATCAACACACCTCACTTCTGAAAAATGTGAGGTTCCTTTATCAAATGTAATTTTGAAGTATGAAAACACATTTTTCATATGTCATCAAAAATGTATCACCGGATACATTTACATTTACATTTACAAAAATAAAACAATCGAGGTACACAAGGGAATTAATCAAAGAACAAAAAATACCAATAAACAGAGGACAGACATCCTTTGAAAATAAATGTCCACTGACATAAAGACTTGAATGATTTACAGGACAGCTACTACAAGCAATAATAGAACTTGAAACAAGTATGTGATATGTCAATTTGGCACCACAAATATTAGCCTATATTTGACTTGATGCCAAACATGGAGTTTAATAATTAAGATTTATTGTTAGTATTCATACACGTTTGACAAGTGATTTGTTTGATTGACAGCATCAATATGACTCTTTTCATACTGCAGCATGGACATGATAGCCCCCTAATTTAATGGGCTGACCCATGTCTCAAATGAACAACATGAGCTCCTCTGATGTTGATGTTGATGTTCCATACAACCTTTTTGAGAATGATAGAAAAAAAAAAAAAGGTCAACCTGTCACTCATGGGTCACTCTGTAAAGCGCCATGAGACATGTGTAATGTTTTGGTGTTCTGTAATGAAATTGAAAATTGAAACTATTTAAGCTTTTAGAATAGCCTGTTTATGTTTTGAGAGATGAGTTTATAGTTTGTATGGTCACATCCTTCTATACCTAGTACGTTAAATTTAGGAAAAGCACACTTTTTTACACAAAGATGCCTGCCATGAATAGTTTGGAAGCCTCCTTATATGGTAGCCTACCTGAAGCAACACGTATACGGATTCCTTTTCTAAATGACATTTGAAAAGCTGTTTGCCACTGACAAGAGAAATATTTGCATTGACAAGCAGAGATAATGTATGGGGCTGTTATCAACCTTCTGGGTAAGGGTCTCATATATTTGAGTTGACTAAAGGGACACAAATCTGTTTCTTGAGGTTGCTTTGAAAGAGTTGTAGCGCATTATTACTGTAAAGATCGTTTAGTGCAAGTATGAAGCGTTTGTGCATGCCTGTGTGTGTGTGTGTGTGTGTGTGTGTGTGTGTGTGTGTGTGTGTGTGTGTGCGGGCGTGTGTGTGTGTGCTTGTGTGTGTGTGTGTGTGTGTGTGTGTGTGTGTGTGTGTGTCAGTGTGTGTGTGTGTGTGTGCGCGTGTGCGAGTGCGTATGCGTGTGCGGTTGATTGTGTAATTATGCCATCACTCCACAGCCCATAATATGTGTGGACATGGAGCTGATGAAACTGCCTCGGAGCTCAGATATGGAGTTTGAAACAGTTCCCACATCAACACGGCCAAGAGTTAATGTAACGCAGCCCAACTGTGCTTCTGGGGGCTGCTATGACCCAATGACCAGAAGCGTGCGGCTATATATAGTCTTCCACTCAAGTGGGAAGACTATATATCTTCAAGTCCTCTGTTAGAAAACCCCTCCGCGGTCTCAGGGGGTAAAAAGTCCAGAACCCTGGTTTAATGACACCACCACACATACTTTTCAGGTCGAGAGAAATACAGTGTCAGTGTGATCAGTGGGCCATAAAGTGAGGACTCCGTGAACATCTGCTGAAGCATTTAGAGATCCTCTGAGGGCGGAGCCTAAGAGAGCGGAGGAGTTACAGTTGATTCTGATGATGGGAATAACACCTGAGCACACAGTCTCCCCGCCTGGCTTGCAACACACGGGTCACAAGGCCATTTTCAATTGAAGGTGTCCAGAAGCTTTGTGTTTTTCAAGTGATTCACAACATGGAATCTTGGCATTATACACAGTCCGTTATCAGGAGTCGTTTTACAGACACCCCCGGCAGGACGTCTCGATAAACATCTGGGTTTGTGTTCTTGGTTACTGGAAATTCTCAGTGTTGTGAAGCAACACAGCTCTCAGAAAGAGAATGTTGCGACAGTGCTGTTCTCACAGCCTAAAACAAACACGTCGTTTAAAAAGTAACATGTCACTGAACATGTTTGCTTTAATAATCCCACTGATGGCTCTCATGGGATTTGATCCTACGTCTGTTCTCTGTTTATGCCAACTTTGTCCGTGTACCTTGTGTTTTGTTTGTTTCTCGTGTCTTGACAAGCACTTAAATGCGTTACTATGTCTTTCACTTTTTATTTATATTTACTGAGAAGATAATATTCATAACACTTAAAAGTTCTTCAGCTCGCACCCTGCAAAGTTAAATATTACATAGTTAAGGTATCTGCAGTAATTTGTCATTCTCAGTTGAGAAGAATCCTGTTTTGCATTGCTGAGGCCATTAGTAAAAAAGGACTCTTAGGTTATTAGCCTTGAGGTTGTCCTGCTGAGTACATGCACATTGTTTTAAGCCAGATTCACCCCCTTCTTTGCACAGTGTCCTGGATGTTTAGAGAGGACGGTCAGGAGGCGTTGCATTCTCCCCTCTGTCCCCTGCATGGTCTCTCCAGAGGTCAGTCTTCATCCATTAATATGAAATGTTCCAAATGTTCCAAAGCAAAATGAAAAAGTCCTTCTCTCACTAAGAGGGAGATGTGGTATTCATGCTTTCATGTGTTTTTTATTCTTTGTTTGAGTTTGTCCAACCAGTGTGTCATAAAAGTAGTAATTTCATTTCGTTTTAGCAAAATGATAAACCCAGTTAATCGACCTAACAAAAGGACACGTTGTCATGTGAATAGTATCGGAACGCAAAAAACATATGCAGCATGAAGTGCCACAATTACTATGTCATTTGTTCCGTCTCTGGTTGTTGCTTGAATAGATTGATGACTGGCATTACGTAATCAATTAGGCCATTCTAATGCTGTGGTGTTTCCCCTTAGTGGCTGCAGGCTTGACAATGATAAGAGGTTACAGACACAAGAGAACCTCGGACGCAGTTCAATGAGTCATTATCTAGTGAAAGACTCTATTCTGATTTGGGCTTCAAAGCAAACGGCTAATGTGATACACACCCCAGAATTTCAAGTCTCGCCTTCCTGTTTCAGTGAGTGTCTATTTTCATGAGCTATGATGTTTACTGCTTGAGAGAGAATCTGTTTGTCCTCAGGCAATAGGGAGGTCCAACCATTCAATCAACACATATAACAAGTTAACCATTTGTTCACTGAATTCTGCCGCGCAGTTCCTAGTGTGCCCCTCTACCCCTGCTTCCTGTCAAAAGAGCTCCACACAAATGACAAGCTGCTGCTCTCAGCTGATGCACTGATAGTCTTCAAAGAATGAGTTAGAGTATAGCCGAGACCCTTATCATGGCCCTGATGCCATGGCTGTCCCTGGCACTGCTCTTAATGGCACCTGTGTAAGGCCATAAGCAGAGATACACACCAGAAGTGGCGTTTGGCAGGATGTTGACAACTCAACTCAGATATGAAAATCAACCGTGAGACTGCCGACAGCTTCACCAGCTCTCTGACTGGCATTTGGGGATGTTGGACGATGGTGAGATGTCAGGTCACATTTTGTGGTGATTTGATGGTTGGCTGAGATGTATTTATAGTCACTGAAAAGTGCAACTTGATATACGCTGCGTGCCAGATTACAAAGTTAGCTGACTACAAGTGCGGCTCTTTGCATGGAAGGTCCATTGGCAAATGAAACACTTCTCACATATATAGAGTGTGGGCTGCTGGATACATATGCCACAAAAATTGACACCTTCAAGACAGAAAAAAAGAAGATTCAAGAGAATGGATATGAGCCATTGCCATAACCCTCTCCTTTCACCTTCCTCTCTCTCCTTTTTAGGCTTGGTCACAAAACTCCATTGTTTCCATCTGAGTGAATGAAATGCCGCTGCATGTCCTTACTAGATGATCTTGTAATATAAATCTAACTCAGCCCTGAAACACACCTCTTGTTCTTTCTTTCATAGTTGTAATGTGCCTTCATCTCCTCTGTAATGAAGAGTGTTATTTTGCAGGCTTACTTATTGAGTTTTATGTTTCAGTCTAATCAGATTTGTGAGCGGAAGTGCAATGGGTTTGTCTGGGACAGATGTGAATTTATACTGTGGAAAGAGATACCTTTGAGAATACCTTTGTGATTCAAGAATGAGCGCTACCTGTTCAAATACAGGGATCTAAAGTGAAAAATAAGTTGCTTTTTTTCTGATAATAGAAGAGGTCACACATGTCACACATGTCACACATGTGAGAATAAAAGGACCAAATAATAAATTATCCTTCCACAAAAATATAATGTGTAAAATTGTACACATGTCATTCATTTGTCACAAAATCAAAATCACAAAATCATACACCTCTGCTAAAAGTTGGGAAATTACAGTAAATGCACACATGCTTTACATACCAGGCCCTCTGTGCCTGCTGAGAAATGAACTGTAACCCAGCGGGTGGGGAGGTGTGCGGGTGTGTGTGAGTGTGTGTGTGTGTGTGTGTGTGTGTGTGTGTGTGTGTATGTGTGTGTGTGTGTGTGGGGGGGGGGGGGGGGGGGGTGTTATGGGGGTCAGCCAGTCAGAATGAATGACTGTTCAGACACAAAACAGCCTTAATGAAGAGGGATGGCCCTCCACTGCGCAGACACAGTGGATTATTTCCAGTATGCGGGCCATGGTGGCCGATTGACACTGTGCGTGCACAGATTCTGGAATGGCCCTGGCATTGTGCCTATATGTGGCAAAGAGAGGAGTCGGGGCAGGGACAGGATCAAGAGTGTGTGGGGACGTTGTGAGCTTGTGTTTTTTTTGTCCGTGGGCGTGCAAGAATTCTCTCAAGTATGAAGTTCAGTTTTCATGCCTCCCTGCTGAGAGTGCTGCTGGCACCTGAGAGATGCAGGCTCAGGCTTGCTCCAACGATCACCGCCATCATCCAACCCACTCACAGAAAAAAAACACCTACGACAGAGCTGCGACAGGTATATCATATTTATAAAAAGAGGAAGGACAAAGTATAGCTCTTAACTATTTTGTCTTTTCTTAATAGAGGTCTTTAAAGACATTGTTAGAAATGGCAATTCATGACCCTTGTGGTCATCCATTTCTGTGGCTGTTTCATTTCATTTTAGCAAATGATAGAACCAGTTAATGATCTAACAAAAGGACACGTTGTCATTAAAGACATTCTGTGAGTGTTCTGAGGTCAGTCCTGGTAGTTTCCTGCACACTCCCAAGGTTGGGAGCCCCTCCTGCACCCACACAGCTGGGACTGGTTAGAGACCAGTGGCCCCTTCTCGTCCTGCTCAGGTCTGCTCTAGAAGCAGCTGGAGAAGAGACAGTCAGGGCGGAGGAGGAGGGCAACAGAGGTGCAGAGACCTCTGGGCTCTCCCTGTGGAGCACTGTCTGTTTTTCTATACCTATCCCTCTCTTTCTCTCTCTAACACACACACACACACACATGCGCGCGTGCACACACGCACATACACGCACACACGCACAACACACACACACAAGCGTGCGCGCGCACACACACACACACACAAACACACAACACACAACACACACAATTTGAAAAAAAATAGTATTATGGTAAAGCATACTAAAGATGAAGGTGCTTTTCAGTGTACAACCGTGTTGATTAGACAAAAATCTGGTAACATGAATGAAGTTTGTGCCATTTGATGCAAATGTTTGATTTTGATAATGTAGTTTTGTTTGCAGTGCTTCATTTAGCTGTTTATATGACATATGTTGCAATTTGGGTGTGTTTTGTTACTGTAAAACCAGCCTAGTTTGCAAACTTCTGTTTAAGCAATTGGATGAAAATGCAGAAAAAAGGAAACATCAGTTCACAGGTGAGATTCCTTGCATAAGTCTGAATCTCTGATACACCTGTGTGAAACTCCTTTGCACAACTCTTCAATCAGCAATCATTCATTATCCAAAAGAGATGCCACGTCTGTTCTGTGTTGCTATTTGCAAGTGTGGAGCTAAAGCACATTTAGAGAAAGTCTTGTGCTGCCTATTGAAAAAAATCCGAGACAAAGAAAGAAAAATGTCAATTTGTAGTTCAATAACATTTGTTTTGTCTGCCTGCTAGGTCTTACACGTCAATGAAAGTTACATCTTGAGAAAAATGAATACAATTTATTTTTATTCAATATATTTTGTATTTTCACAGTTCCCAGAAAAATGAGAAAGAAATGGAACAGATATAGCAAAAAAGAGGGCTGAAACCCCTAGCATTTTGAGAAGTGCTTTGCATTTTGTTGTGTAGTGTGAAATGGTTGATTGAAAGCAAACAGTAAATTTACGACAAATAGTGTTGCTTGAAGGCAAAATGTGCTTTTGCTGCGTGTTTAAAATGTTTTGAGAGTGTTACAGTCTTTTGCAAGTAAAATGTGTAATTTCGGCCATAGTGATTCTGTGTAGACCTGTATGTTGTAGAAGTGTTTTGACAATGTGATTCCAGAGTTGATGCAAGCATTAAAGCGAAGGAGAAAAACTTTAAACATGTGTCATCCTCTCTGGATAGTGAATCTACTCTAGTCAGTCATATAGAACATCACTCTTTAGTTCAGTGTGATTGAACTTGAGATAGCACTGTTCCCTTGACATGTCTGGATCTGTCCGTCTGAGAACCTCTCTCTCTCTCTCTTCTCACCTGCGTTGCCTTGCCAGAAAAACATGGGAAATCCTGATAGGAATCAGCAGCAGACAGACCGTTGAGCTGAAAGTGTCTATATGAGGCAGATAAAGTTGCACAAAATGCCTCTGGCCCTGCCTTCTTCCTCTCCTCTCTTCTTTTCCTCCACCCCTTGCACACCCCCCACACCCCAAGCACATCAGCATACTCCCATACCAGTGCCCATGCACACACACACAAGGACACACACACACACACACACAGACACAGACACACACGTCCAGACACTCACACACATGCAGCAGAGTCCAGTTGCAGCTCCGTTCCCACTCTCCCCTGCTTCTTCTGTTCAGCATGCACTGGCGACTGATCTCTCTCTGGGTGACTGGGACACTGCTGACTGTAGGGCTTTGCTGGGGTGAGTACTGCTGGCTGAAGATATATCTCTCTCTTTCTCTCTCTCTCTCTCTCTGCACACACACACACACACACTCACTCACTCACTAACTCACTCAATAGTTCACTCACTAACTCACAATCCTTGTTCTTACATGTTGCCTCTTTTTTAAGATTTGATGATATTCTCTACAATGCTGAAAGAGGCAGGAGCCTTTATTCCAAAGCTCGTATACACACAGACACAGACATGTGGGTTTTCCCATTGCAGTGTGAGTCACGGGTGACAATGGGCCTCAGGGTATGGAAGCAGAGTAAAAAAAAGCGTGCAAGAGAAAGAGTAGATATAGTTTCAGTCTGGACATAGACATAGACTATCCCACTGTGAGAGATAACAGAGTGACAAGTATTGTCTGTTAAGTCTGATGCCGTTTACACAAGAGATGGAGGAAAGAGGCCAAAAAGCTGCGCGAGCGGAGCGGAGCTACAAATCCCAGGAGGAGCTCACACAGCTGTTTGTTAGTGGATCTGCCAGTTAGTGGTGGATGCACCCCCGGCAACCAGACAGTATTGCTTTACAACTCTGGGAAATCCATTACCCCTGGTCATCTTATTTGTTTTTGTTTACAACTCTGGGAACTCCGTTACCCTTGTTCATCTTATTTGTTTTTGTTTGTTTGTTTGTTTGTTTGTTTGTTTTCGGTGGTTTGCTTTTTTTTAAGGACTCTTTAGTTGATGTCACTGTTGAGTCTGCGTGGTGAGGCAGATAAAGAAAGTGTGTGTCTGTGTGTGTGTGTGTGAGAGAGAGAGAAAGTGTGTGTCTGTGTGTGTGTGTGAGAGAGAGAAAGTGTGTGTCTGTGTGTGAGAGAGAGAGAGAAAGACAGAAGTGAGAAAGAGACAGGCCGTGGAAAGCTGTTGAGAGTCAATTCAACAAAGCCATGGTTCAGTGACTCATAGGGATTTCTGGATGTGAAGGAGGAAGAGATTAATTAACAAGAGAAAACACTGACAATCACCATGTCAGCAAATCTGCGCTATCTCCCTGGCGGAAAGGGGGCCGATAGGTGAGGGTTAATCTTTGAGGTAAAAACGAGTCACTGGGTGATAAGGCTAATTGGGGGTAAATTACATGCATCTGGCATTGCTCACATACCACGGTACTGGAGTGTCTGGAGTAGTCTAGCCTATAGATCCAGGAGCATTGGGAATATCCCAGACACCTTGGGGAGAAAGCAGAGGATTGCATCAACCCACACTTGAACAAGAATCCTGCCAAATAAGGATGACTTCATTATATGCTCCGACAAAATGATTTTAAAAATACATTACAGCTATTTAAACTATTGAAGCTATTTAAATGTACCACAATGACACTGTCATAACATTGTCTTGTATATTTGCTTTACATTCACTGCAAAATGTAAGCTATTGCATCATATTGACAGTTGCCCTTAACGCATGTGAGGTATGAAACAGTAGATAGTGCAATCAATAATAGTTATGATGTCATGATAATGAGATGCCTTTACTATTATTGGTGAATTTGTTTCTTTTTGATAAAACTATTGAAGGAGTGGACGCCTTCTGATCTTATCAAAGCACTTTATTAGAGGCATGATGGCCTTGCAGAGTGCTGAGAGGGAGGGGGGGGCATAATGCTCTCTCCATACGTGGAGCTCAGTCATGATGTGAATGTAAACGGGCCTGATGATGTGTCAAAGCTGCAAAAAATAACACAAGGATTCACTATCATTTTCATTTTCTGCAGCAGCAATTCAAACACTTCTTAAGTCAACAATATCTATCTAGGCAACAACTTTACCATTGATTACTGAGACACTGTCAGGTTATGGGAGTATTGCCAATCGTTTCTATGTAAAGTGGATGGTGTCATTTGTTTTTTGGTAGGCGGGCAGTTGCTAACTTGCTTTTAAGGAAACTTTCAGCTTCAATGAAGACCTGCCATGGCCTTTCTCATTCATGTGGTTTCCCATAAACGAGGGCGGTCTCTCCATTGTGTAACAGAGTGAGACACATTCAAAGAGACTTGTTCAGTTTTGCCTCTTTTGGCCCTCGGGCTCTGGGAGCTGATGGAACAGCGGTTAAGATTCTAAATACGATGACAGTTGAACAAAACAAGGGTGGTATTCAGATCTTGATTTGCACCTCAATTGCACCTCCAACATTTAAACATTCTTCATTGCCAGTTAAGCTTTTTCCTCAAGATGTATTGACATGAGGTGAGAGGGCAGAGACTGCACACAGGGCTGTTCCTACAAGTCCCAAAACCACTTGTGTTTGCATAAGCGTTCCTCTATGAGGAAAACACCTCAACAGTTGTGCTTATATACAATCAACTTCTCAATTTTGTTCTTCCAACAGTGCATATGAAAATTGCAATTAAGCATTATTGGGAGAAAAAAAAACTATACTATTAATTATACTATTTTCACATTGGGTTGACTGCATTGACTTTGAGTCTGGGTGTGTAAATTGTGTCTATTGTGTTTCTTCAAACAGACACAAAGCACAGTACACTTCACCAAAGTCATAACTGCATTCATTCGTCTGTATCTGTCTGTCTTATGGCCTCAGCAGCAGAACTGCCACTTGAATTTCAGCAACTGTGATTTCCTCAGATTTTTATATTTTTTTGAGAGACAGAGAGAGTTTCATAACGCTCTGCTGACACACTCAACTAAAACTCACTGGAATCCAGCTATCTACACAGATATGCAGCGGTCAGATCTGCAGATTCGACATCCCAAAAAAACATTAGATGTGTTCAGTTCCAGACTCAGTAGTTACAATAGCAGTTGTAAACTAAAACTGTCTGTATAGCTCGGCTTCCCTCTCTCAAGATGTGTTAAATGCACAGATCTGCACAAAAGCCCCCATGCCCTCCATTCATGGGGTGATTGATAGGGCTGTGCCTGGCTGGAACCCGACCCAATTTGTCCCCCTGGGCCTGGGCTGGGGCTCCTTCTCCTGGTGGAGAGATTCCTCATTGGGTGTCCTCATTGTTCTGGCCTGTAGAGGATGGCTCCACTGGGTTGAGCGGTTTCAGGAAACACCTGAGTATGAGCAAATTAATGATCCACCCTGTAACACACACACACACACACACACACACACAGACATGCCACATTCACACATATATCTTTTGTGCCTCTCTGTCTCTCTTTCACACACAAATACAACTAACACACACACACACACACACAGGCACGCACCACGCACACACACACACACAATCTCTAAGGTCTGAGGTGTCACACACACACACACTCTCTCTCTCACACACACACACACACACACACACAAATAATCTCTCTCTCTCTCTCTCTCTGTAAGGTCGGAGGTGGGAGATGGGGTAGAATGTTTATCTGAGTCACTTGACTAGTGTGAATCCCCTGTTAAAGCACAAAGTCTCCAGTCTGCATACAAATACATGTATATTCAAACACAAAACTCACATTACTGTATGTTTTGTACATAGATATTCTGTATCTGTCTGAGCAATTACAGTATATACTGTAACCAATATTTCTCTCTTCAAATAGATGATGTTACATGATGTGCAAATGTGTTCTAAAATGGCACTAATAAACTGAGCTTCTATTATTTTTTAACATCTACAGGTAGAGTTGTTACAAATGGACAAGATTATGAAACAACAACACCTGACTATGACTATGAAAACGCTACTTTTGACTACTACTTTTTCGGTATGTAGCCTCATTGTCTTTCTTTGGGTGGCAGTGGCTCAGGAGGTAGAGGAGTCGTCCAGTAACTGGAAGGTCGCTGGTTCGAGCCAAACTCCTCCTGACCTTGTCGAAGTGTCCTTGAGCAAGACACCTAACCCCAGTGCTCCCGATGAGCAGGTTGGCGCCTTGCATGGCAGCCTCTGCCATCGGTGTGTGAATGGTTGAATGTGAGGCATGATATGTAAAGCGCTTTGGGTGCTTGCAGAAGCTGGTAAAAGGGCTATATAAATGCAGTCCGTATAATTACAAGGTGCGCACCATTTCTACATTTACACTTTAACTAAACTCAGCTACATCAAATTGTTTTTGTTTTTTTTTTTGAAGGAAATGCATCTATCAACTATGAATTATATGAAGTTCTTAATGGGAAAGACAAGGTACTTTTGTCTACTTCTAATTTCCATTCATTCAAGTCAAATGATTAAGGCTATTCTCTATACCATTTTGAATAATGACACAATGATTTTGAGAGAAGTAAAATATAAACTATATAAAGTATGCTGCTGAAATGTAGACTATAGTGTCTCTAAAACTATAGTGTCTCTAAAACAGGCAGAAATTCCACAGGAGAAGGAAGTGAGGACAGGAGAAACAATCAATAAGGTACTTGTGAAAACCTTTTCATAGTCTTATGCACTTTTCAGTCATCAATCATCATAAATTGAGTCTTTTCTCTATATTACATTTCTGATAATGGCATTGCAGGGGCACATATTTTCTTTAATCAGCCAAAAAGTTATTTAGTTACTCTTCATTGGCTTCCAGATCAAATTCAGATCCCTCACCCTGGCCTAGGACACTACATGATAATGTTGTAATGGTCTAATTTGTCCTCCTTCCCCAGGCCTCGGGCATCACGCACCCAGCCCCCATCACCCTCCTGGTCCTCTCCATCCACCAACTCTTTCACCTACTTTAAATAGGACCATGTACACACTGGACACACACACACCAAGGTCAGTCCAAGCATTTGAGTCCAGCAAGGAGTTACAGTGTGTGCTAGTCATCTCCTATGGGAAGCAGCTGGCTGTTAGCCAAATTTGTATTTACATCCAAACCTATGGAGAGATCGCTGAGGAAAACAGAGGCTAGAGTCAGAGACTGTTTGTTTTTTTACTGCTGTTAATCAGGATGTGGCTTACAGTGACGATCAGGAGGTTTTCCCATCCATAGTGGATATGAAGTCATCTTATGCCTCATGTGAATGAAATGTGTATGTGAGCCATGGTGTTGCCATAGGAAGAAAAGGGAAGCAGTTCTCCAAAAATAAGCAGCTACAGTATATACATTCAACACCCAGCATATTTGTCTTAACTTTTATCTAACATATATTTTGTAAGTTATCTTTTTTTGGAGGGAAAGAAAACCCACAATAAGCAAATGATTATAAACAACCCAAAACCAGAAATTAAAATGAAAATAAGAGGTCTGCCTCTGTGGGAATTTTTGTCTCATAAATTGTGTTTACATTTCTTCCAGTTGTAATGAAGATGCCAAGAGAGACTGAACATAAAAGAAGCTAAATCAAAGAGTTTGTCAGCACATCCTCAGTTATAAACATCACTGTGACACAGATTTAAGGTGTTGGGTCAAGATCTGCAATAAGTAGCCTAACTGTTTTAATATTAAAAGCCATGAAACCAGCAATTTTATCAGTAAATGTTATTCGACCAAATGTAATATACTTTGCACAGTGCTGTACGCTTTTAGGTTCAGAAGCACTTCTTTTCCTGACTGTATTATCTACAGACAAATTACTGGACCTTCTATATGGGACGTTACGTTTCAATGGACATTTTTTCTTGGTTGGTGTGGTGCTTGCTTAAAGACTTACATCGGAGACTTGCATCAACATTAAACCTACCATGTTTATATCTTCTTTTCATCAATCATTTTTTTTTTACCTTAACCCTCCATGTAATTAAATTAAAAATGCTTGTGTTGCTTTTGTTGTTTTTACTTTGTCAGTAAAAATAAACACATTTTACTGTCTGTTTACTTCTATTTGTGCTATGCCTTTTAAATCAGTACATAAATACTGTATATGATGGACACATCCATGGAAAAGGACCACGCATACAAATAAACACACACACACACACACACACACACACACACACACACACACACACACACGTGTGAATATACATGTGCATACACATTCATATGGTACTACTGCCACACCACACATCTTGATCAGCAGATCAGGCCCAGCTGTCTGATGCTGAAGAATAATACCCACATCTGTGTCCATCCCAACATTGTTTACCTTGGACCTCCTTCCCAAGCAACCAGGGCCCTCCTGGGGCCGTAGAGCCAGATTCCGAAGGAGACTGGCCTATAACAGCAGGGTCCACTGGTAGTAAAGTCAACTCCTAGCAATTCTAGGCTAATTTAAAGCCATGCTTAGCTGCCAAACACCTAAGCATTATTAAACCGGTTTGACCTTTGACATTTTTTTTAATGACCTATGATATGACCCGTGGAAGTTCAAAACATACTTTCCCCCTATAACTTTGGCCTAAACACATAGATCACCATGGCGCTGGTAGGGAACCCCCAGGTGGTCTCTTGTCATCACTTCGGTCCATCATTCAAGTTAACATTGTGACTGGTTAAGTATCTCTGTGAACCTCTGAAATACCGATGTCTGGATTTGTTACCTTCACAGAGCAGGGACACAGAATTATACATTTGATATATTTACGATGAAATCTAAAAAAAACCAAGAGACAATGCCCTCTTTGATTTGATTATACAGTCGCAGGCTAGATCAGAGTAATTAAAGCATAAAGTTGCCTACAGTAAAGTAAAGTGACTGATATTTATCAGACACTTTCACACCATTTTGAATATGCTAAGTGGGTAAGGCTACAATGCTGAGAAATAGGCGGGGGACAGTAACTAAGTAAATATCCTTGATTATAGCACTTAAGTATGATTTTCGAGTATATACTTTACTTGACTTTTACTCCACTACATTTGAAAGACAGATACTGTACTTTTGACTCCACTGTGTTTGAAATATGAGCATGAAGTACTCATTTCTTTGAAGCACATTCGAAGGGATTATTTAAATGCAATAATGCAATAGATCATATTGAAGCCAATTTGAACTGGGCAGTGGTAATGATAGTGACAGCACATTCTTCATCAGACCATCCTCCGTGATCACGATGAAGTTGGAATGAAATTAGACAATCACCTGACACTCACATAGATTTTTATATAATTAAACTAGGTCTACTCAAGTATTCGGCTTCGTATTCCACGGTGAAAATGTAAGATTTGTGAACAGACAATCAAGGAAGATTTAAAGTGCATTGTTGCATCCATTTCAACAGTTATAAAGCTATGAAAATAGGCCTAGGTACTGTAAAATGTTGACGCTGGATTTAAGGAACAAAAAGGCCTGTTCAAGTCCTAATGACCAACTTAAGAATGCACATCCTGTCATTGACAAAAAAACCCCCAAAAATTGTACTTTTGAATACTTAATTGGGTGTTTTTAAAAGCAGGCTAGGCCACTGACTTTGAAACTTTGCACTAATGACAAGGTGTATCTATAGCCTACTTTTGACTTAAGCAAGGCATTGTGTAGCCTAGCCTACTTTGTCCCCCGCTGAATATTGGTCCATGAATTTAAAGAAATTTACCTACAGGATAATACACCTTAATTATAAAAAGATGACAAGTTGAGTAACACCTCATTGTTTACAAAACTATCCAGAAGTTACAGAAAAGTGCGTTGTTTATCCCGCTTGTTGTCCTCAATGTAAATCCCATTCAACTAGTCAATGGAGTTACCCGAGGTCAAAGAAACTCCTTAATGAACACCCACGGTGCTGGCTCTGACGTTACAGGTGTATTAAACCCATCTAAAATAGGAAAAGATTACAACACGGCCAGATTAGTTCCAGCAGGGTCTTCCCCATTGGTTTTACGTAACGACAAATAAAGTGAAAACAGCACATTCGATTTTTCGGGTCATGGAGAGGGGAGATGTTTGGACATAAGTTAGCAACTGGAGAATGTTCGCATACAGATGCTTATTACAGTGCATGAAAATGCACTGTACTGTTCTTCCTAGGCTTCTTCAACTTCAACTTTTTATTATTCTTCTTCTAACGCACGCAATTCAGCTTGAACCGTTTAACGTAGAAACTTCATTCAAACTGTGTTACGTAGGTCTTGCTTATGCCATGTGTGCTTTGTATTTTTCAACTTTGTAACTTTTATACTTTTTAAACTATTAGTTAAAAACTATTACAATTCCCCCCATAGACTTAACATTGCTCATTATGACATCACGGCAGCAATTAGAATCTTACGCCAGGTGGCCGGCCACCTGGGCACCAACTGTCAGTTTCTCTCTGGTTTTAAGCATACAATCTCTCTGAAGACTACACATATCCTGTTAAACTGTTTCCTCTGTCCACAACTGTTTCAAAATAAAAGTCCTCACTGCAATAATACACTATTAAATCATTTAACCATTGAAACTACTCAACTATTGAACTGTTCAACCATTCCAACTGTCAGTTATCATCCACTATGCCTCCAGTCAACTACATGAAACCTCCATGTACCTAGCAACCAACATAGCAACCATTAAAATTAAGTGTTTATGACCATTTCCATAGCAACCAACATGATTATACTGCAGTAACTTCTTGTTTCCTGATAGTGGCCACCATGGATACCCTAACAACAAATGTTTCAAAATAAAAGTCCTCACTAGCAAGCTAGCTAGTTAGCATGGTTAGCATAGTTAGCATTGTTAACATAGTTAGCATTTTTAGCATAACTGCAAAAAATCATCAACTAAGTTAGCTAATCAACCTGGTTAGCATTGTTAGCAAATCTAGCATTGTTAGCATAGTTAGCATTTTTAGCATTACTGCTAGAAATCATCGGTTAAGTTAGCGAATCAACCTGGTTAGCATTGTTAGTAAAGTTAGCATTGCTAGCATAATTAGCATTTTTAGCGAACTGCTAGAAATCATTAGCTAAGTTAGCTAATCAACATTTTAACATGAATAGAAATCATTAGTTAAGTTAGAACTGGAATGTTTCATCTTTAAACTGTCTACCTTCACACTATCAACTCTCTGTAAACTATGCAACCACCATGTTTATCCTAGCTACACCTTAGTAACCATATCTACATTATCTATCTATTTTTGCATTTTCATGCACTGGTAATTCCTTGGAATTGCATTTCTAGTTTTACTTCACATTTGTTTCGAATGTTTAATAAAACTAAATTCTATAGCCTATATAGTTTTTACAAGCTGAAAAAGCATGTGCAGCTTGGAGATCATTAGGCTACATTTGACAATGATTCCTGATGAAATGGCAAACAACCAACAGTAAAATAATCAACAGTCTCTGTCTTCCATCCTACCCTTAATCTAATTAGATTACATAACTAGAAGAGGGATTAATAGTATAAAACGTATCAAGTCTTACGTGACGCAAAGGTGAGTTTGCCCTGCTTTTAAAACGGATGTCTGAGAGGCTAATCCTGACCATTGTGGCCTGATCTAACTCTCAACTTCAGTTCAGTACCCTGGACAGCGTTTCTTGTCGCTTGTCGTCGAAGAACATTTGGGGCCAGAAAACACTTCATGCATTATTGAACATTTGGATATGGCAAAAACGGCTTCAGTTTTACTGGGCTCTTTGATCTTTTTATACATTCTGTCACAATGGTCCCATGTGAATGCGACATGGGCGGAAGATTTACCTGAGAAACCGATTGAGGAAAAGAGACAACTGGTAAGTTAGCCTATAACAAAAAACAAACAAACAAACAAACAAAAAACTCTATAAATGATTGATTGCTTTGGTTTTTAATTAGTATTTTGTCCTCACTGTTCCACATAGGCTTATAAGCTAGCCTACCCTACTATAACACAATCGTTTCCTCTTTCCTGGCAGCTTGGTGTTCTTCAGAATGTTTTGGAGAAACTTCAGAACCCAAGGATGGGTATGTGGGAGAGGAAGCACAGCCGTCTTCCACACGTGAGTTCATCACTCATTATAGCCTGGGCAACTGATACGATCTTGGGCGTCTTTAATAATACACCACTTCGCATATGTTTAAGTAAGGATTAAGGGTTTGTTTCAGCCAACACAATTAAACAAAGTACATCGACAAAGTGCTAAAGAACACGTTGATAGTAGCCTAGTTTGTGTCCACGCCAACTTTGAAACTAATAGTCAGCACCAACATCGGTTAAACACTGACATCTACTGGCAGAAGAACAAGAGACAATGTAGACAGTAGATTACTTTCTCTACTCTCAGGATATGCACGTTTGAAAGCAATTTTATGAATGAAGCTTCCTCTCCTTATAACTTTTATTTTGTTTCTGTCACAGTGCAACATTGGGGACTACTGCTATGTGAAAAAGGGACCACGTTTTGGCCAGCTATGTGACTGCCCCCGGGCTTCGAAGTGCAACCTCTTCTTCTTAAAATGTTTATGACCTGAATATTATTGCTCAATATGTCTGTTTTTAATTTATAATGACTGATTTCTACTTCAAACTGAACATTTTACTTGTAATCAAAATTGTTTTGTTTTTGTCAATGTGAATATCAAACACGGATTTGTGGGTGTATGTTTGTCAGCCTACAAGTACACATATTATATTTTTCAATAAAATGATTTATTATTGTAAAGAGCAAGGATTGTATTTTCACAATTTCACAGCTAGCCTTACTCAAACAAAGTAATTTCACTGTCAGTAGATTACTTACATGCTTTTAATGTCATATTTCTTTTGTGAACCTAGTGTCACCCTAATTTTGAGAGGAAAATACTATGTTAGACAACACAAAAACAAAGACCTACAAAGTAACAAAACCCAAAGTCTTTTGCTTTTTTAACACTTCGTTTTTTTTATAAACATTCAAAGACACAATAGGGAAGGTTATCTTTAAGTTTCTTTAACTGCAGCAACATAGAGCTCTTCTACAGTATTGCAACTCTCAGTACAAACAGTGTGTCAATATAAATACAAAAATGATTCTTATGTTAAGGATACTACTTCATAAAAACATTTTATGTCAGATTGATAGATTCCTTCTGTGCAGAATAGAATCAATGTCTGGTTTCAAGTGAGTTTTTTACTCTGTGGTCATGAGACTTGTCAGTAGCATATTTGCATGATTCAATAAGTCTGAGATGGAAAAAAAAAAAAACTTTTGGTCTCATAATGTCACATGCAAAATAAACCTTCAGTAAGGGTTAGCATTAGGTATTTCTCTACCCTTGTAAGACTTTAAGAGGACTGAATCTGTTTCCAAACCCTCTCTGATGCTCTACGATCCAACACACGCTGGCGCTTCACAACCACCAGCACGAAGAGAACCGTTAGGCTCATCATCACTGCCTCAAACCGCCAGAAGAGACCCTCTTCCCTCACAGCAGAGTGACAACTGCACAAGTGGACAAAAAGAAGAAAGGAAATATATGGTACAAGCACTCAACTATAGACAGTTTAGACCGGGGTGGCCTAAAACTGTCAAAAATATATAATATCACATATTTCAATTTCCTGTAAAGAGACATAACACAAAAGCTTGTTTTTGGCTCGTGGCCCTCCAGCCTGATAAACGTTCGTCCCTTTACAGAGAAGAATGTGGGTACTCCTGCTCGAGACTCTTGGAGCCTGGTGGTAGAGGATAGTAGAGACAATAAACACACTCACTAGCCTAATACTGGCTATGATTATAGACTGTACTAGTAGGCTTAGATTGCATGTCGCCTAGTAATGTTCAGTGGAGCTAAACAAATGAACAAGCACGGCCCCATGTTGTGAGCATCACAAGTGAATGTCCAGTGTCAAATGCTTGCATTCCTAATGTTTCTAAACTTTTTTCAATGTACCTCATGAGTTCATTGATATATGCACATGAGTTTGCACATTTGTTGACAGTGGATATGAATAATTAAGATTATTGTAGATGAGATGCTTACCTTTTTAAGTCAACTCTATTGGACTTCTTACAAATGACCTTTTCAGTGTAACCAGTGGGACGACAGGCAGTCCGCCACTGTGAGGTAGAAATAAAAAACTTCAGTCTTCAGTATGCAAATAATCTCCATGTTATAGACAGTGCGGAGATAGCCACTGAGGGAATGTTGTTACTTACAGACTGAACAGCATTGCACGGAGCGCACTCCCCCAGGACCTCAAATTCCTCCATCTGCCAGCATGGAGTGACATCAGGAACCAGTTCTGCAGTGATGTCACACAGCGTGAACGTGACTTGTTTTCCTTTGTGAGTTGCACTTTTCAAATGACATTTCACTGTCTAAGTGTGCTATCTACCGGTAAGTGTGATTGATTGAGTCTGATTACTAATACTGAACAAAAATTGGAGAGCCACGACCTGCAGCCCTGTTAATCTAATTCCTTTAGTGTTACAGTAAAACAAATGTCTGATAATGATCTAAAAATCTAACCTGTATAGTTTTGTTGATCTAGAACAGCAGCACTTAATAGTCTATCAGAGCAACAGAGGGGGGAAAAAAAGTTAGGGATCATCCAACAGCAAACACCATTAGAAGACATCTCAAAATGGCAATGTGAAACTTCTACGTCATTCTTTACACAAACAGAACCTACCTGTTTGACACAATAGCCAGGAGAGCTATGCAGACCACATTTGTCCACACTGGAATGGGAACACCCATTTCTCTTGTGCTCGCACCACACCCAAAGAGAAAATGACACTATCTACTGCAGAAAACAATTTGACATGAAATGCATGGTAGAATCTGCTGTTTATGGGTAGTGTTAGTCAGTGCAATTCTGGATGAATGAGGGTGAAACTAGGTGTCCATCTAAACTATCTACATCTGAAGTAAATTAGTGAACAACAGTAAAGAATTAGTAAACAACAGGCATTAATTCATTCATTAATCATAATCACATGATCAAACTAATCGGGTCAGAAGAACACAGGGTAACATAATATTATTATAGATCGCCATCTACTGGCAAAAGCGTAGGATAACAACTACCTGATACACTTACTTGTTACTTAAGTACACCTAAACCAAGTCAATTATGCTGACATTTCTTGATGTGGGATGAAATCGTAAGGTTGACTTAGCAAAGCATCGAAATATTGCTGTAACATGGAACAGTTGTCTAAAAATATCTTAAATATCTAATGGGCAACAGCAGGTTGTGCATGCAGTGACAAGCGACCGAAGTTTCTGAAAAGTTCACAAAACTTTACTCATACGGACAGCATTTTCTATTTATTCATGCTAGCAAACAATACAAGGCTTGTAATTCACACAGGCAAACACATTAGCATGACTATCCCATGACAGGAAGACCGACCAACAGCAGTGGCCAAATGGTCTAAACGTCAATGTCAAGAATGTGAGAGGAGAAAACTTACCACTGTAAGATTAAGTTTTCTTTACTCCGTGAGAGGCACGAACCTGGCAGTTTTGTCATGGTTTATTTCATACATAGCCAACAAGGCTACCCAAGGATAGCATTGCCATTTATAATGGACGGCTGCGGCTGCTGTCTGTGTAATGACTTTTCGCCAGCATAAATGATAGTGGAGAGCGTTGTTTTGGACAGTGCACTCTACTGCCCCCGGTGGACTGAGTGTGTGAAGTCGAAGTTATCAAAATTAGGCGATTAGTGTTAGTAGGCTACTATAATATTTTGCCTCAAGACGAATCTAGTGAAAAATATCTCATATGGATCACTAACTTCTCAAACTAAATATGAAAGATTGCCTCCTAGAGCATATCTTACAGATAGTTTCCCAAATGGAAACATAATGTTCCATAAGCCTACTTGAGGTCCCATAGAATTATGAGCACGCAAGCCCAAAATATGTGTATAAATAACCAGATAATTATACAGGAGAAAGGTGGATAAACTCAGGAAATACAACTTTTCTTTTAGGGACATACCACTTACAGTAAAATGAACTTGTGATGTAGGAACTTTGAAAAACACTCCACAAAAACTGCACATTCATGTCAAAACTGTGAAAAGAATGTTTATTTCATTTAAACAGTGTTTGCACGGTACAATTAATGCACGTCTACCATGCAGATCTACAAACTTTGAAGCTGAAATGCTAGCAGTTTCCAGGCTTCAACGGCAATGAGTCTGGCTCATCCTGGCACTTGCTTCCCTCTGGTTTTTACTTAAGTTAACACTGACATGAGGGGTATACTGTGAAACATCACTGAGCCTGGTAACTTTGGAATAACCACTGATCTCTGAAATAACACTTTACTGCTTGTATTGTCTCTGAAGTGACATACTGTTTTGAGACCAGTGGTACCTCCCCAAGTTACCTGGGTATACCCCTCTGGTTGTGCCAAACAATCACACAAAGCTGCAGAGCTGTTGCTGTTTTGAATTTGCATTAAAAAGAAGGTAGTACCATGAAACATTTCCCTCAATTACAGGCCTACTGAATTCTGATACAAATAAAGTTATGTATAACTTTAATACAGAATAAACTAAAACCACAATTAAAATTAATAAAGACATGTGTCCTTGAAAAGGCCTGGATTTACAGAGATCTGCATTCTGCAGCACAACACTACAGAAAAACAAAATCACAACGAGAAAAAAGTATCCTCACCAATTTTGGAAGCCTGTAAGACTGACACATCTAAATGTTAAAGAAAAAATACAAACTTTTCTCTTTAACAGTATTGTCTGAATACACTTTTGTGAATTGCTTCATAAAGAGAGGCAAAAACACAACAATGCCAAACATGGATGCCCTAGTTGAATCAAGAAAGCAGCTTGACTTTTTCTCTGAAGAAAAAAAAATATCCCTTGAAGACATCACTTGAAGTAGAAGCACAGGTACCACCCAGATCATCTGGAAAAGGAGGCGTTAATAATGATCCATAAATTAAAGATAAACAATAAATAATGAAAGCATGACCACTGGTCACATTTCATCTGCATGCGCTGGTTTAGTCGGATCAATGTTTGCACTTCCTGGTATGGCTGATCGAATCATCCCCAGGTCCACTTGGTCAGTTCTCTTTGCCTCAGCCAGACTTGACTTGTTATTAAGCTGCTGGCTCCCTTCTAAGATCAACTCCACACTATCATCCGTATCAGGAGTCTCTGGTGATTGCTGCGGCCTTGACAGAGTGAGATCTGGGGGGTCAGACTGACTGAGGTCGGGGGGAGGTGGCAACTCGGCTGAGGAGGCCACCGTGTCCTCGGAGATTTGCAAGGACGAGGCAGGATCATTGAGAATGCTTCTGGAGATGACTGCATAAAAAAAGAGGCACATTTTACCCTTTTTGTTTATCAGAAAATGGCCATAATAATAATAATAATAATGTGGATGATATGGGTATTGTTACTATGCACCATGCAATCCTGTCTATCAGTCTGACCCATTCAGCACAAGCCATCTAATCGAGCAGAAAATAAATGCTGAAAAGCACCCACCTCCAATGGGAGCGTAGCCCTCTTCTACTGCAGAGGAGCCCCTACTGAAAGGGCTATAACTGGGGAAGATGATTAGAACTAGGGAGAAGATGAAAATCTGCAGGAAAAGAAGAAAAAAATAACAGGGAATGGTTCACTCACTGGCAATGTGACAATGAGAAAGAGGTTATTTTCAAATATTGTGTTTGCATACATCTCTACATTCATATAAAATATTCAAATCTCTTTCATATAATTATTTGCACACAAGCTAAGTAAAGTCAGCCCCTAAAATGTGAAGTAGATAATACAAGATTGAAGATATTGATAATCATTGAACAAGATCTACTTTGCCTTACCATGATGCATGTGCTGGTTTGAGCTGCCTTAGTGGCAGTCTGTTTGATCAGACTCTGAAGCTTCCGCAACTGAGCCAAGATGGACCTACACACACACACAGACTACATTAAGCTTTGCTACAATCCTTGATCAGCAATATATGAAGATATCTGATCCTAAAGATTAATACGCTCACATGTGTCCATCCCAGCACTGTTTATATTGCATAGTTCATGAAACACTCCCCTTTCCAGCACTACAGTTTGAGAAATAAGCAATCTAATCAAAACATTGTTGGACACCCTTTCCACATCACTCTATGAATGCATGAAGGAGTCCTTTGCCTTTCAGCTGGTTACACATTTTCAGCCATGATGAACCATTAACTTTTTCTATACTATTCTAGTGTACGAGCATGCAGCTGTATTCAATTAGCACATGGGCCACACAGAAGGCTAATGGCTGAGACACTCACATGTTGTGCTTCTCCAACTGATCCACAGTCCTCTGTAACTCCTTGTTCTGGGCTGAGCAAGCAGAGACTCTGAAACACACACACACACACACACACACACACACACACACACACACACACACACACACACACACACACAAAGGGCTTGATTCAGGCAGCACTGTATCATACTACAGTAAACATTTGAATAAATCAGAATACTGAACCTGCTGTTTTATAGTGGAATAGTAAAACTATTAATGTCTTACTTCAGAAAATGCTGAAACTCAAGTTTGAGCGTAATATAATGTGGTACTGTAGTATGAGTCGAAAAAAGCATAAATGTAAAAAATGAAGATCAGTTAAGAAAAGAAAATTACCTGCTTTCAAGCCCATCAATATACTCTTTCTTCCTGCGCCGGCTGTCTTGAGCTGACTGTTTGTTACGGATTTTACGTCTTACTTTTTTCAGAATCCTCTCCTCAGTCTGTAACACACATTTGAGAGGGAATATGCCACTTAAGTGGATGGTAAATACAGGCTTGTGTAGGAAATATCAGATACTGAAGTCATTTTGCTACTTTAGGCTTACTACACAAACCTTAGTGAGTGGGAGATTGTTAGGCAGGGAGATCCCCTCTTGTTTTAGAAGCTTCTCCTCTTCTTCAGTGAGCTGCAGGTCTGGATAATCCTGAGTAATAGGTAACAGTACCAGCTTTAGTACAAGAGCACTTGCAGAAATGTAAGAGTATGCTTACTCAGCAGACAAAGTGACTTACAATAGATATTACATTAGCATTAAAATTAGTGTAACAAGTATTTCTTAAAAAGCATTATAATAGACTAAACAAATTAAAATAATAATGGCAATAACAATAGCAAGTCAAAATAACAATAAACATTTACAAATCAACTCAAATAAATGACATGTAAAATGATGAGCTTCTAAACTTCTGAAAATCTCTGAATCTATTGCTAGAACAGCGAACAGTTTTAGTGGAACAGATTATAATGGATATTGTTTTACACTCACCAGTGAAGTCTCAGAGAGGCTGGCTTCACTGGAAGCACAAGTCGAGGGGTGAATCGTCTCCACCTTCCCCCCAGCAACGAGAGGCAGCTCGTTCACAATACAAGAGTCTGAGAGAAGCATCTGAGAGCTCCATTCGTCTAGGAATGAGGATAACGAAAGGGAAAGGGGCAAATGTTAACAAGAATGTTGTTAAATACATACGGGGTTAACATATCAAAACTAAGGCTTATTGAGTGATAAATGTATCACTTTTGAAACTAAAGGAAAATGCACTGTATTCGGCCTAACTCACCAAGCTGTATGGATATCACGTCCACATTATGATGCTCTGGTTCAGTCTTAATGCCGCCTATGGCACTGATGTCATAGACCACCTGGTAGACCGTGGGAACAGACATGTCCTGGGAAGCCTCTATTGTTCCCAAGGGACTGTCAGACTGCGGATCAGCGGACATGCCACTGTCACTTTCCGACAGGGTGTCGTGGAGGAGCCCAGAGGTGTACATATCGTTTGGATTAATGGCATGGAAGACATCCTCTGTCTCACTGTCATTAAGAACCTGCAGGCATAAAAGAGGGGAAAGAAACCAGTTATGACAGTGTCGTACCACCCCTATAGCAGCTTTGGAGAATATGGCAAAGATCATCACTAATGATAATACGTTATACTAAAACGGAATAGCCACACATACACTTTGTGAAGACCACAGAGCATGACCGCCAGGGAGAGAACTGTTGTGAAGATCTTCTCCCGTCACGGAATCTTCCTCCTTGATCCTGAAAAACACCTCTCCATTTTCAGCATCCATGTCCTGAGGAAATAATCATAACAGTCTACTATAAATCTTTGTCAAGTTTGGTAAACTTGACAAACTAACAATCAGTCAATCAATTAATTCTCCAATTGATACTGTATGCTAATCAAAAACTCAAATCCATCCCAGAGGTGTTAGGAGAAGAGGGAGAAAAGTGTAACATTTGCTCAAGGTGTGTTGCAGGAGGGAGGAACTCGTTCACTGGATTCCAGGAGGATATCAGCATCCTGGTAGCTGCAGGCAGCATGGGGCAATAGCTTTTCGACCTTGTACAAAGTAAATACTTTGGAAGCAACGGATTTTTCCATTGAACAGCAACATTATCTCATGGATAACGCTGTCTATGTCCACATTACAATATCTAACAGAGCAATGTTCTTCAGAGCACTTTGTTCTTTAATGAAGAGAACCAGATATTGCAACTTCAATAAATAGTTAGGCTAGCCTACTTAAATTGTTGCACATCACATTTTTTTTTAGACTCATACTGACCAAACAGAGTGAAACTATTGTGACTAACAGCTTTAATGAAATAACACATCTCCCAATGTCGAGCCAAGTCAAGTACCCGAATGAATACATACTACAGTGACATGTCGTCCTTGCCTGTCCTCGCAGTCTCTGGAGAGCAGACATTCCATCACGATAGGTAGCAACAAGTCGTTTCATAGAGTAGACTAACACGAAATAATAAGGCTGTTCATGGTTTCAAAACCTTGAAATCCTCGTCGGAGTTGTTGAAAATCGATTAAATGAGAAACATTTAGCAGCGGCGTCTTGTGTGTAGGAGGAGGAGTCAGACTTTGTCAAACAGGAAAACCAGGAGTAGAGCAATTGTATACAAGCCTGTCTGGCGTGATCTACTTACCTTTGTCGATGGTATCGGAGAGAATTAATATTTCTAACGCACGTAGATGCTCATGGATGTATTCATTACGTTTAGCCTGTTTCAGGTTGAGACGTCCAAATGAGCTAAATTAAACTGCACCAAAGCAGGGCGTTCCTCTTAAAATGTTTGGAAGAAGGCTACGAGAAGGAGTCTAATGTACATTAAAGTGCTATAAGGACTATCTCAATGGGTTTCCTAATAAAATATGATTTTCAGCTGAAGTACAGCTGACCCAGGAACACTTGCGGTCGGTGGATCCGGGATCTATCAACACTGCCACCTATGCATTTTGTCGATTTCTCATTGGTGGATTTCGTCTCATCTAACCAATGAGCAATCTGGAGGATGAGTCTTGAAACTCGTTCGTAGGCCTGTCCACATAATATTCAGACATTTCTTCGACAGAGGCAATCTACAGGTGTTTGACACAGGAGAATAGGCTAAATTACTGATGGTCTTGGCCTATTTGATTTAAATGAATCAACAAACTATACAACATAATGACTTAGATGAACTCATTTTTAGTGTATATTTCAATTAGAGTTAGAGTTTGAAATGTGACACCTTCAGTTCTGTTCTGTTATGTGAAGGCAGCCTTACAGTCTCCAGCACCAGAGGCGTAAGGCTGGCCAGTGCTATTCCGGCAGCATAGGCCTAGACATGCCTAAATATTTTTCTACGAAATGAGGTCAATTGTAGCCTAAGTCTATGTGCATTTTATGCTATCTTAGATATTTCCTAAAGAGGGAACATTAAATCATATCTAAAAGGATTCCACTGCAGTGGCCTACATCCTGGAGGAGAGAGGAGCAATCATGATGCACTCTATGCACACACAACATATCCTGTGAAACAGACCTTGTTATTGGTGTTGTTTGTATGCCGCCCAGTCTGATGAGAACAGCATAGGCAAAGCAAGGCAAGGCAGTTTTGTTTATAAAGCGCATTTCATACACAAAAGGCAGCTCAATGTGCTTAACAAGTTCAAGAGAAAAAAGTTAAAAGAGGAAGTGTCAGTGCATATGCATAATATGATACAATAGATTAAAAGATAAAAGGTTTAAAAAGAAAAAATAAATAAGAGTAAAATAAGAGTAAAATTAAAAAAGTTAAAAGTTAAAAGTTAAAAGCAGAATAAATATGGAAAAAAGAATGCAGACATAAAATACAGCAGTCAGCAAAAGGCATCGGAGAAAAGCTTTGTCTTTAGTTTGGTTTTGAAGTTCGCAGCAGTAGGGGCCTTTTTAATTGCCTCAGGCAGTTGGTTCCACAAGACCGCATAATAACTGAAAGCTGCCCCACCATGCTTAGTTCTGACGGCTGGTTTAACCAGTAGGTTGTTCTGTTGGGATCTAAGTGCTCTTGTAGGGGTGTATGGGTGCAGCATGTCAGTGAGATAATTAGGCCCTGTCCCATTTAGGCACTTATAAATAAGAGGGATAGTATAGCTACATAAGTAACTAATTAGAACAAAACACATTCTATTAACAACAGCACATTATCAGCATTGGTTGGGCCTACATGGGTCGGCCTATATAATCACTTTAAAGAGGATATTGCAATGCAATGTGACAAAAACACACCATGAAAGTTTTCTTTTACAAGTATTTAGTGACTTTGGACAGTTACAGCATAAGTATTGAGGTGACATACAAATGGCCAGTTGATGACTCTATTCACTTCATGAATGAATCTTGCTTGTCAGACTAGATTTTTCTTTTTTTTTTTAACCCTTGAAACAAATGTAATCAATCCTTATCAACTAAATATAAAAAATCATGTTTCTTAGCACATATGCCAGAAATACCATGGAACTGTAATTGATTAGGCATAGGGTTGACGAGTCCTATAATGTCATGGTCAGTCATTGGGAATCATTTACAACGCTGATATGACGAGAATTAACTTTGAAATCATTCACCAATCACATTGATCATGGATTCCTGTTGTTACTTCCTACTTCTCCTAACTTATAAAACCAACAACAACAAAAAAAACAGCATTGGTAGCCAGGAAAAAAATCTGAGTCTTCCTTTGCTGTAAATAAATGTACACACTCTCTTAACTGCAACATTTGACTCCTCTGTCTCTCTCAACTCTCCCTCTTACCTCCTCTCTCTGTCCTGTCATTCAACTCCCTCTTCCCCCCCCCCTCTCTCTCTCTCTCTCTCTCTTTCTCTCTCTCAACTCTCCCACCATTGATATGCTTGGTAATACTAACCATCATGACTTATAGTAATACTAACCCACTCCATATGACTTTTCTTTCCCCCTACACCTCTCCTGTGAGGTAAACCTTTACCAGTCATCAGCCATGCTTATGCCTGGCCCTCATCACACCTGAAGTCCCATCCCTACCACTGCCTGCTGTGGTCCCCTTGCCCGGATTCCTGGCCCGCGCATCCCAACTACCCATTACTTTCCCTAAGGAAATTACTAATCCCCATGGACAATTTATTCCCTACACTGAACTATTGGAGCTTTCTGAGACTAAAAATGTACTTACTGTACTGTAACTGACCCTTGGCAGATGGGTTGGGCCCTTGAGTCGTGGATCTGTCCGAGGTTGTGTCTCCAATTGGCGTGCCCTGGCTGAGATACTCCTAGATATGACTAGAATATACCCATTGATAGAGTATGGGAAAGTGTATGGGCCTTTGAAGGTAAACCTTGTTCAGGTTCAGTTGTTGTATAAGATGAATGACATTCAGCCTGTCTAGGTTTTTTAATGCATCAAAAATGCTGGCTGGGGCACCTGCACCACACGCCGGCGACCCGGGTTCGATTCCCGCCCAGTGGTCCTTTCCGGATCCCACCCTACTCTCTCTCCCACTTGTTTCCTGCCACCCTACACTGTCCTATCTGATTAAAGGCATAAAAGCCCCCCCCCCCAAAAAAAGAATGAATAAACATTGTCACAAGTCCCAAGTTCACAAGACACAAATCTCAAGTCCAAGTGGAGTCTTTTGAAGGTGAGTCTCAGGTCCTGTCTGCACTGTCAGCTTGGTTAATGCCACAATTTTTTTCACAATGGCATGTTAAAGTTTAGTAGGCCAAGGGAAAGTCTAATTTGATCTGAATCTAATTAGCTCGGTCAAAGTAAACAATTCACCAACATTAAAACATTTATTTTCCATTTTTAAAAGGCAGCGGTTTGCTTTTTTCAGTTTTCAAGTTTTGTTCTCTGCAGGGACCCAAGCAGCATAGTTTTTAAAAAACATTTATTTTTATGAATGACAAGTTTGACAGTTGACCTCACCCATGAGGGAAGGTGCCTGCTTCAAAACGTGAAACATTCTTGAAGGCTCTTCTGTGGTGTATTGTAGTGATTTTGTTTTTGACAGTAGACTTGGTTTTTCATGGGCTGCCTGCTGTGTGAAATCACTAGAGCACTAGAAATGTAACATCTCTACTGTGTTTGAAATGACATTTAGCCTATTCTAGACTTTACCATATACAGTAAGTTATTCATTGATCATGTACACCCTATGCAAAAAATTAATGTGCAGATCAATAAGTTGACACCTGACATAATGATCATAAAAATGATGATGTATGTATCTTGAGTACATGGCAATTAACTTGAACCATATCTATTTATAGGCCTACTCACAAATATGTTTTTACTATTTAGGAGCTTGTAGGCTATGAGTACACTATTTTGTTAAAGAAAGATTGTGTTGAAAATGAATGCCCAGATGCTCTGTATACCCAATCAAAAAAGAAATAGGCTAATTCTGTGACTAACACTTTCAGACGTGTAGGCTAATCGATTTATTGGTAGGCATAAATAAATAACAGACCATCTTCTGTTGGCAAATTACCTAAATTATTTGCTGAACGGACAGTGATAGTCATCCTTACCCAAAACAGATAGTGTTTGGAACACATGGTATGTCTTTCCGAGAAGACATGCCCAAAATTTATTCGGGATGGGATCCCTCCCACTAGCATACTCTGCGGTTCACTCAGCTGACCGATGTGGGGGTGATTTGACTCACACATTCCCGTAAAACAGGAACACGACGTTGATCAAGGCGGTCCAAGGACATTCTTCCCAAACAAAATCGAATAGCCTACTACACCATCTACAAGGGAAAACGGCTATCGTCTTGAAACAGAGGTCGAGTAAAGCTGGCCAACCATATCTCGTAAGGTACACACATTATGAAAACAACGGTTTGATGTGATCAGAAAAAAAGAGTGAGAAGGAAGGAGGAAGCGACGTAAGTTCGGCTGAAACTTTTGTTCAAGCATGACGTCTGATCATGGCAAAGTGTTTACAATTTATTCGTCTCTCTGTCATCCAACTCGAAAAAGCAAGCGTTGTTTAGGCACTCTGCATTCTACACGTGCTTTGATAACGCTGAAGCCTCAACAGCGCATTGCAATTCTTCTTAATAATTCACCCATGCTCCTGGATGTAGGCTACTCCAGTGTATGTCTCTGCCTTTGTAAGCGTGTGTTTAAAATGTGTCTTTTGAAAATGTATGGAACTTGTATATTGGTTAAAAAAATATAGCTTTTTAGTTTTGTTTGTCTTGTCTCTGAAGAATCCATGCGTAAGAATGTTCATTATAAGGCTGTGTCAATGTTTATTGGATTGCAATGGCACAAGAGGTTGATAACTATAGGCCTATGTTTTTGTCTTGTTTTGGCAGGGTGTTTACCCTTCACATTATTATAACTATTATATACTATTTCTTAGCCTCAATGAAAGTTGCCGATTCTTGCACTTCTTTGAGGTGAGGTAAACATAATAATAAAAGTAAAGGAATGTGAGGGGGCTCCTGACTTGGCATTGTAGTGAAATGGAGGAGACATCTGCCTCAGTTCCCGGACTGGAGATAAAATTAGGCGCCCTGTTTGTGCTGCTCTCAGCAACAGTCCTCTTCGGCTTGGCCCCTTTGTGCATCATAAGAGGAACAGGGCGCTGGAGCACAAACCCAGGTAATGGCAGTGGCCAAAATAACCATGACTGGAAAAATAAAAAATTGTAAGCTGTCCGTAATAAACATTTGGTGTTGATCACAAAATGCATACCTTAGCCTCAGGTTCTATTCCACAGAAATCCGACACAAAGTGTTGAGCTATGTAAGCTGCTTTGCTGGTGGAGTGTTTTTGGCCACCTGTTTATTGGACCTCATCCCTGACTATCTGGCAGAGATCAACCGGGCATTCCAAAATGTTGGCATTACGGTAAAGAATATATCATTTCAATATCTTGGCCCAATACGTCAGCATATAGTTCTCAGATAAGTTGATGACTTCATAAGTACAATCAATCACTTGATTTGACATTTCATAAATTAATACAATAATAAATGACTTATGGACAATGTCATAAAGACACATTATTTGCAGCACCATAAATTTTATAACTCAACGTTCTGTATCTGTTTGTGAAAAGGGGAAGTGAGCTGTAAAATTTCACGTTTTCCCTTTGTCTTATCTCTCAGCTGCATTTCCCTCTCCCTGAATTCATCATGGCCATGGGGTTCTTTATGGTCTTGGTAATGGAGCAGATTGTCTTAGCCCTCAGAGATGAGTCTGGGAACATCTCAGAGGAGAGACAAGCGCTGTTGGTGGGGTCTGGCATTCAAGCACACGACAAAGACCATCCAAACCATGCACACCAAGTTGCTTCTTCGAGCCACTCACGAGCAGAACTCAGCAGACGAGGCTCCGGGACAGATGGTGTCCATTTCCATGTTGATTTTAACTCGCACTCTGCCATCCGCGCCTTCATCCTGGTATTCTCCCTCTCCCTTCACTCTGTGTTCGAAGGCCTGGCAGTAGGACTACAACAGGACTCACAGCAGGTCCTGGAAATCTGCCTGGCCTTGCTAATCCACAAGAGTATCATCGCCTTCAGCCTTTCCCTAAAGCTGACTCAGAGTCGACTAAAGCGGGCTGCGGTTGTAGGGAGTCTCCTGCTCTTCTCCGTCATGTCCCCGCTGGGCATGGCGTTGGGCATCGGCCTGACGGAGATGAAGTCAACGCCACAGCACCAACTGGCACGATGCACCCTGGAGGGCCTGGCTTCTGGAACCTTCATCTACATCACCTTCATGGAAATCCTGCCACATGAGCTCGGCTCTCCCAAGGATCGCATCCCAAAGGTGGCACTGTTGCTCACTGGTTTTGCTGTTGTGACTGGAGTGCTGTTTATCAAACTATAAAGGGCAGCATTAGCATTTGACAACTCTTGTGAACGTTTTTTTTTTTTGTATGGAGAAGAAATGATTTAGAGTTGAGATAATGCAAACCTTGGAGCTTGCACACCTTGGTCTACTGCAGTTTAGGCTTAGATGTAATTAGATGTGTTTTTTCTTTTCTTTTGATAACAGCTTGTAAGATATATCGGCTCTAATGTTTGTGAAAAGCAACAGAGAAGAAATAATATTTTGTAATGCATATTAATTGTTAAGATGGTGGTTTCCAGTTAGCTGGATGTGGACTGTCCTTGCCCAAGGGGTTTCTTTAATAACAGCTACTATTGTTAACTATTATGACACAATGCTCTGCCCTATACTCTTTAATTTAACAAAACATATAATGTTTGATTTGACTCAATCAGACATGATTAGAGGATTGCCATTTGGCCACTAAGTGGCTTTTCTCAGATGTGGTAAAATAATAAATAAATGCTAATTCAAATGGGTCATCTTACTCCTTCAAATGATTGAATTAAAATGACAATGTTACAAAATGTTCTTCAAGGATTGTGTAAAATAAGTAAATAGGCTACAATAGCCTACATATTCACTTAGGAAGAATCATGTCTAATAGATACACAGCAATTAAATTCATACAAATATTTTAAACAATGTAAGATGTACGTTGCTCCTGAAGGACCGTGGTGGGAATTCTTTTTAAAGGTGGGAATCTATTTTTAAAACCCCATTTGCATTCGCAATATTTTTTACTTTGCGTGGGTTTAGAGAAGTTATTGGAGGGTAAAGCAAAGGGGGGTCTAAAAATAAATTCCCACCTCTTAAAAAGATCATTCCCATGGTCCTTGAGGAGCTCTGTAGGTGTGAGACCCTTTTGAGGAATACATTGCATTTAACACCCTTATTTAGTCATATCTAAATGAAGAATAGTGATCTGCAGCTCTGGACATTCTGTGGGGTTGTGTAAGTGTGTGAAGTGAAACCTAAATTACAAAAGTCGTGGCAGAGACTTTGGCCGTGGTTTAGTAGGAAAAATGCTTACTCAAGGCCTGCAGATGAAAAGTAGGCCCCTGATTGAATAATGATGAATATGTTTATTCAATGTTATGTTTCCAAGCACTGATATTGTGCCTCCACATTTTTAAACAAAACAAAAGAAGGCTAAATATCATATAGTGCACACATGTTGGTGACTATGGAATACTCAACTGCCATTAAGGATAACTTGATCTTACATAGGCCTACGGCAAATTGTGAAGATGTAGGCCTAGGCCTGTTTTGTTTATGAATAAAACTTAAATTGACATCATAATTCAGCAGACCTATTAGATAGATTAGAGACAGACAAGAATGAGATGGTGAAAATAATTTGCTGGCAAGACGCTCAGTAAAGAGAGCCAAAAACTACATGTCCCATAAGGCCGTGTTGGCAACTGTCGAGATGGCTCTATTTTCTCCTCCCCTCTTGCCCTCTCCACAAGTCAGATCATCTCGGGCTGCGGGGAAGTCACAGAGTTGTAGAAGATGTCCGCTGCGAGTGCAAGCGGCTGCGGACCCGGACCAGGACCGAATACAGGTCCTGGGTCCGGGGTGTCAAACCCACGAAAGTTTAGCGAGAAAATAGCCCTGCACACACAGCGTCAGGCCGAAGAGACTGCTGCGTTTCAGGAGGTCATGATGGACATTACTTCAACTCGGGTAAGTAGTGGAGGGAACCGGGGACGAGCTGGAGGTAAGACAGGCCTCCCTGGGTATTCGCTTGAAAGCTTGCTAGCTAGCGGTAGACCTCAAACACAAGAAATAGCTTGCTATCCACTGGATGTAGTTACGGCGCAAAAGTGTCAATTGGCCATCATCGGTTATTTTCGCATGTTAAACGAACTTGTGAAATTTTGACAGGTCGCTGTAGCAAGTCCTACCCACGCAATGTAGTGGTACAACACTTTGCATGGCGTTGTCGCTAACGTTAGCGAAGAAACGCTTATAGCATTAGCTATCAACAAGCGTCCAGTTGCTTATTTTATTTTGACGGATGAGGAATGAGTACTTGTTAGCGAGGCTAACTAACTAGCTAGCTAGCGTACTCTAACCAAGTCGTATTACAACTTCTTGTTTATTTTGCCTAAGATTTCAACGGCTCTCATTGTCTTTAATGATAAACTCTTTTAACTTACATTATAATTAAATAAATATATTGTTACCTGTTAGTCTGCGAGGTTACTTTTCTCGCTTGTAGCTTTCTGAACGTTTGCTAGCTAACGTTATGCTACGGATATATTCAACAAGCTAATTTCGAGAAAGATAGTTGTTGTGTTTACTGTCTTATTTAGGTAACAGTGATGCGTTTCCACCCACACATCCTGTGCGTTTGGTCGGTTATTTAATCTATTCATAGTAATGCAAAGCATTGTATCACTTATGAGTAAAAAAACGTAACTAGTTACGGGTTGTTGACTAAATCAGTGGCACATCATACTTGCTATTCTGATTTGGGTAGCTTAAACAAGCAACCTGTGTCAGTTTCAATAACATTCATCTCGGGATTCCAAACTCAACCCACTGCCTCCCGGGTCAGGGCATGGCAGGCTTCACGCTTCTAATAATCATGTATTATTGTATTATTATTAATTTACGCTGTATGCAAATATACATCACTCAAATGATGGAACATTTTTCAAAAGTGATTTTCGTCACTGATGCTAAATTAAAAATGATCTTAGAGACCGCCATCGTTGACTCTGAGATGTAGCATCGCTATCGAACTTGACAAGTTGGGTTGTGAGAGCAGATGGTCTATCATTCGTGCTCTGCACGTCCTGGTTCCATCTGCTAAGTGTCTAATTTGACATGTTATTTGCTGCGTCTACTGGTCTAATCAAAATAATGCAATATATTTTGTTGTGTATATATAATTAGTCTGTGTTTAGTGTTATTTAGAACAATGTATTTATTATTTATTAAACAAGAAGACTTCGGTTTAAGATGTGAGAACTTGCAAGGAGCATGCCCAAGGTTTTCTGCTGCATTTGTTGTGGTGTATTAGTGCCTTCCACAGGATTTTCTCTAGAGCATGGACAAATTAAATCATTTTAGTGTCACTACAAGGATTTCTAAATAAGACTGTGTTTGAATGTGGTTTAAATTAGTAGTCAAGGCCTAGCTTTGCTGAGGTCCAAACATACACACATTTTACTGTATGTTCTGGTTAGACTCTCCTTGTCTCATCCTTGCGCCTGTGCACTCTCTCAGCGCCCATAAAATTCCATACACCCACACAGTCTCTGAGCTTAAGGCTTTCTTTATTGCTGTTTTGAGGAGGGATTCGCTTCTCCTTGGTTTGACATGGACAGTCTGTCAGACCTCTTGCTGCAGCAAGCTCCGACTGGGGATGTAACACCCATATCCAGGATGCTGATGCAGCCAAGCTCAAGTGATAACAGTTGTCACCTCACAGCTTCTCAAAGTGATGTGAGAAAACATGGGTTGTGAGTAAGAATGTCTGGTGACCAGTAGAACCCTTAGGAATGGTGTGGGTGTGTGGGTGTGTGTGTGTGTGTGTGTAGGCAGTAGGGATTTAATATTTAGAACTGTGGCTTTTTTTTTTTTTTAACCATAATGGAAACAACCGTAGTTAACTGCATCATTAGCCTGCACTAAATTATCACTATGTGTCGGCTTTGATCCATCAGGGGCAATAATTCTAATGTAAACAACTCATGGCTGTTACATAATATTTACAGTATTTAATGGTTTTATTGGCACAGACGTAGTTACTAGTTAATGTTAGTTGTTTGCGGTATGATTTTTTTTGTTTTGCTTCACTATCTTTGTAGTATATCAGTAATATTTCAAAAGAATTCATTGGGTTGTGTTCAATTTGTCCTTGGGTAACTTATTGTGCAGTGTCTCACAGATGTCATAGTTTACCACTGTAGTGACCGCAGCACCTGATTCAAGCTTAATGTACCTGTCAGCGCTGCAGTGAAAGGGAGAGGCAGGATGGATTGTGATGGAGAGAAACGTTGGTTTGTGTTAAATCCGGACGTTTTCTCTTCCTCCCTCCGCTAATATAATTAAATCAGTTGGAATAAATCATTCCAATGAAAGGCTTCTCTTTCCCAGAAGTCTTCTCGACTTAGACTCTGCAAGCCCCTCATGTGAAGGTTGATCTAAATTAATTTGATATCACAAGCTTTTCTGTATGTCTTGTCCTTGCACTCACATTCCATTTCCTCCTCCTCCTCCTCCTCCTCCTCTTCCTCATCCATTCTCATATGTTGGTCCCTGCACCACTGCCCTGTCCTCGTGTCCAAATGTTGTTCCAGTGTCACTTCAGCCAGCAACACAAAGCAGTTATGCTGTCAGTGTTATTCCTGTTGTTTTGTCCTTGCTCATACTCTCCCTCCCTATCTTTCTACCCTCTTTCTCTTTTCTCTCGGTTTCTTCCAGCTCTTTCGCTTTGAAAGGGGTTTGGAATGCGAGATGCCATTGGTCTAGGGAAATGTTAAACAATGGTTTGCTTGTGATAATGCCGGAAGGCCATAGGCCCCACTACACTAAGTACCAACACCCATCATTACAGAGGCTTGATTTAAACAGGCTATAGAGGGATGGCTACTTCAGGGATGCATGATTGAGCGATTTCTTCTTTTGACAAAGAAATTCAAAGAAATGCCTCCATGCCTGGGTGACCTTCACCCTGTCCACCCCGCTTCAGATGTGGGCAGTGGCCATTTCCCTGCCATGTCATGTGTTGCCGAAATTAGGCGTGTTTTCTGTGTAATTTTTTGCCGCGAGTGAGGCGCTTGAGTTAATGTGGACAGACGACTCCTCGCGCCAGTGGCGCTTGCATTTTAGCCAGCTAATCTCTAGATAAACATAATGAGAAATCTTGATTACTTGAGGGACCTCCCACCCCTGAAAATGTCTCTTCCTATCTTCTTAACATCCCACGTGTATGCTGAAACAGTATTGTTTTGTTGTTGTTTTTGTTATCCTCATTTAGGCTGAGTTTCAGTAAAAATGTCACATTTTTAATGTATTTTTGCAGATGTTTTATCAGAAGCACTGGTTAGTAACAGAGAAAACTAGCCAGAGAAACAGTAACATTACACTACCTGCAATGCAGCACGGAAACCTCTGCATAGCATCGCTCTCATACTTGGCAGAGTGGATGATTGTAAACAGTTTTTGGCATAAAATAATTAAGCCATTTGATCAAAGTTATGTTTCTGGTTTGACTAATACTTAAGATGATTCATTGCGTAATATGGCCATGCCTCACTGATGCACTGAATTAAAGTCTGTGTGCGGGAGCTATTTGAATGTGCTCGTCTGCTGATGAGTAAGCTATTTGCAGTGAGGTGTATACTGTAGCCTGGTGGCTACTGATTTGCTAGATCTGTGCCTCCTACCCTCGTAGCTGTTGAGATGCTGTGATTGTTGTGCTGCAGACAGCGATTCGTTACCAGCATCACTGGGTGCCTCTCATTCAGCGTTTATACTGTACGTCCTTCCTTGCTCCTCGGGCCTCGATCCTCACTGATCTACGGTACATAAAGAATGATGGGCCGGCAACAATGGGATAGTCTATCCAGTGTTAGTTATAGATCAGCGGGAACGTCCCTCGAGGATCGAGCATCGAGGATCGAGGAGGCATGTTGAGAAGCACCTATTGTCTTCCAGTCATACAGTAACATTGTGATGCCATTTTGACTGACAGCATCCTTGTATGATTCTTTAATATTGATAGGCTTGGGTTCTGTGGTGAATAGCATGCCTTTGTGTTGTGATAGCAGGAATAGGCCACAATTGCAATGGGCAGAATGACCCACTGTGATTGACTGATTGCCACCACATTTCCCTGTGTGACTTCAGGCCGGTAGCAGATGGCCCTCAGTAACCTATGGCCTTATGGCATGGCTGAAGCATTCTGTATTCTAGTGTATTAGTATCATATCCAAAGTAACTGAATGACTCATGGTCGGCTTCAGTGTACTCTCCTTCTAATGTTGTTTTGTGTTTTTTTTTTTGTTTGTTTGATTGTTTTGCGTTTTTGTTTGGTCATTGTGATGTGTTAAGTCAGACATGCTTGCGTATGGGGTTGACTGATTTTGGAGTGTTGAGTGCAGAATTCTGAAACCAGAGTAACTAGTAACGGTCTGCGATGACTCATGTTTGGGGTGTTGTCTGTCTGTCTGTCCGCTCTCCAGATCCAGGCTCAGAAGGTGCGCCTTGCCAGAACTCAGGGTCCATACTACGGGGGCTCCCTGCCAAACGTCAACCAGATTGGAAGAAACGCGGGCGATTTCCAGGTAAGACGCTGTGTTTGTGTGCACCGATCTTGGAATGTGGTGTGAAGAGTAAAAAAAAGAAAAGAAGAAAAAAAAACCCGGAGCTGAGTGAAGTATACACCTGGGCTTGCTTTGTTTTTAATGTAAGCCTCACCTTAAAAGTTTTTGTTGTTGTTGCTCGTTGTGTCTCTAATGAATCCACACCCGTTACGATGGCTCCCTGCAGACTAGCCGCAAGTCAGACAACAACAGCTCATTATAGCTCGTGTCCCCCCCCCCCCCCCCCCTCTGTCTTTCTCATGCTCGCTCTGTATTTGTATCTCCTCTTCTGTTGGGTCTCTGCGCCTCTTTGGGCCCTCCTCTCGCCCTCTTTCTCTTTTTTCTCTTATCCCTCGATCTTTCTTCCTCTCTCTCCCTCTCATCCACCTCCCCCTCTTTTGCTTTCTCCCTCATCTTTCTTTCTCTTTTCTTTTTCTGTCTCATTCCCCCCCTCTCTCTCTCTCGCTCTCTTTTCTTTCTTTTTATTTCTCAATCTCCCTCTCCTCTCTTTGTCCTCTCTCTCTCCCTCTTTCTCCCTCTCCTCTGTCTCTTTTCTTCCTCATCTCTCTCTCAATCTCCCTCTTCCCTTTCTCTTTTGTTTCTTTCTCTCTCTCTCTCTCTCTCTCTCTCATTTGGTCCTCCCCCCCCTCTCTCCCTCTCTGTCCTGTCCCTCCCCCTCTCTCTCTCTCTCTCTCTCTCTCTCTCTCAGGGCCCGTTCCATTCCAACCTGGACTCCAGCCGGTCCACTCGGCACCACGGCCTTGTGGAGAGGGTCCAGAGAGACAGACGTTTCATCTCCCCGAGCCGGCCCTACAGGAGACAAGTATCCTTCCCTTCCAGCCTGCTGCTCCCAGTCCCAGCACAACAGAGCACACACATGCCCACTCCGCAGCTCCATGCCAGGGCAGTCACATGGGCTGTGTGCGCTACAATCAGGCTCTCAAGAAGAGAAATGGGATCGTGGATTTGTGTTATTTGACTAAAAAAAAAAAAAATAGGCGTGATGAGGCCCATTGGCAACACATTTTTGTGTATTGTTGTAAATAGATTCAATTTAAAAAAAAGCTGAATTTCAGAATATGGAACTATGAATACATTTGTTCTGCTAGCTTTTCCTGTGAGGTGAATCACTAAACTAACCATCTTTCTCTTCAGAAGTAGTAGTAGGAAGTAGAAGGCTAGTTTGTGCCATGTCTAATCATACTGCTATTATGTTCTGAATGAACTTGTATTGGTGGACACATGGAAGTAACCACACATCTCCCGTCTTATGCTAAAACCCTTCTTTTGCTGTTAAGTTGTTTAGACAAGCTTTTGAAGGGAAATGCAAGCAGGAAACTTAGGAAAGAAGCAGGGCTGTCTTGTGTGTGTGTGTTTATTTGCTTGTTCTAATGAGGTGAGTTGTCGCCCTTGACCGAGTGCTCTCAGGTGGATAACTCTCACTGCAGCTCCGCCTACCTGTCCCCGCCACCCGACCCCAGCTGGCGAAGGTAAGGTGCCCCCGTCGAGTGCGGCAGCGCGGATGGTCCCCCCCCCCCCCCCCCCCCCGGGACAGCCCCCCTGCTCGGCTCACTTTTAGCCGTGTTATTTTTCTGTCTCTCCTCTCCTGTCTCTGAGGCCTCACTCTGCCTAGTGAATGTGAGCCGCACGCCGGCTTCTTCAGCGCCGCACGCCGCTGCGCACTAACCCAGTGGGACTAACACCTCAGAGCTTGTCCTCGGCTTCTCTCTCTCTCTCTCTCTCTCTCTCTCTCCCTCTCTCTCTCTCTCTCTCTCTCTCGTGCTTTTTAATGTTGTTTTTCTCTTCTTTCGTTGCCCTGACCTCAGTTTCTTTGCAAAAAAAAAAAGACCCCTTGGCATTCTCAGTTGGTATTTTTGTTTTTTCCTCAGTTGGTTTGATCTTTCTTCTTCTTTCCTTCCTTTGACATGCTGACTCCTTTCATTCTTTCATCAGCTGTGAAGAAGGACGTGTATATGTTTTTTTGTTTTCAAAATCTCTTCCATCCTTTCCTTTTAATGCAGCAATTCTTCCGCTTCTACTAAAACCAAAGGACCAAAAACCAATGTCAGAGAGGGGGAAACTGACTTAGAATGATGCAGCACCTACGGCTTGCGCATCAGTATCAAATTCTATCAGGTGCTACTTTGTCTCTGCCATGTTTATTTATTTATTTATTTTTAGCCCTGGCGAAACCTGAGCACTTGTCTGCGATGGCAGCCAGTGACTCTTGGAAATGGAAACAGTGTTTTCAGCTCTTTTTTTCTTATATCGGAGGGGAAAGAGATGCTGTGCTCTGGGAAAAGGAGGTGATCAATCAGCCGCCACTAAAAGTCTCCGGACTCGGAGGGCTGCGTTGTGGTGCGTCAGCACAGCAGCCGGTAGCAGAAACAGCCGTGAGCGTCTGGCCACTGGGCCTCGACTCGCTGTGCTGCGCTGGCCCGTGATTCACGGCTGCTGTAAATTCGCTTCACTTCATTCCGATGGCCGGACAGCAGCGTGATGTCATTCAAGTTGTATGGATGAACGTGCGCACACACACACACACACACACACACATGCAAGCGCACATGTTATGTAACATTTGTAGGTGTAGGCCTATGCATTGGCTAGAAGGTTCCATGTAAAAATGTGTAGTCAGATACTCTGTCCATTACTTACATACACACACACACACACACACACACACACACACACACACAGACACCCACTCCCTTCACACTGACACATGCTCGTTCACCCTCTGTCTGACTCAGCCTCCGTTAACTTCTTGTGCACTTGGAACCGACTCAGGAATGATACCTTGGCAGATGTACAGTAGGAAGAGGCGGAGAGAGCAGCATGTCTGCTTTTCGTCCTCTTGTTTTATGTCAGTATCCCTCTCTCTGAGCCCCCCTCCCCCCACCCCTTTCTGCTTACGATGTAATCATCATTTTCTTCACCTCTTTTGTGGTCTGGAAATAACTGGCGTTTTTCTGTCAATCATGAAGGAACTGGTCCATGAATTTCCCCACGGACAAAAGCCAGTTGTTCCGCCTCCCCACCACTGCACTGAACAGGTGAATTCATCCTCCTGCTCTCTCTGCATCTACGCTAAACCCAGCAGCACTTCTTTTCGAAGCCACGAGGCAGACCGTGACCAGCACGTAATGGCCAACGATAACTTCAGTTATCCAGAGACTTCGATGAAGTCTAGCTTCACTTGTCTGCAGTGTATTGAACCAGAAGGTTACGATCGTAGGGAAGTGACCTGATCATGATAGGGGGATGTGGAAGCCCTGGGTTGATCTCACACATTTGTTTCATCTGACTGGGCTGTCTTGTCTTGTCTATCTCTTAACAAGTGGTGTTTGTCTTATTAAAACTGTGTGCTTGTCTTAAAGAAAGACCAAAATGTTTTTTGTTTTTTTTTAAATCGTGTAATTTATTGTAGGATGCTCTTTACGATGGTGTTCCATGTTTAAGGTGATTTTCAGTGACTGCAGTCAGGACTGTCAATGTCTAATCCCTGTACTTTACAAAACCTGTTAGACCAGTTCTCTTTGGTTTTAACCCCCCCCCCCCCACCCCACCCCACATACACACACACACAGTCCACACATGGTGTGCGGTTATGCTTATCTCTTTACCTCTCTACCGTGACCATCCCCCACTTTTATACCCCTCCATCCTCCTTACCTTCTTCTATCCATCTGACCTTGTCCTGCTCTTAACCTTTGACCTCTGCCATCTGCTCCCCTCCTCACCCCCGCACTTCTTTCCCTCTCTCTGTGCTGCAGGACCAACTCGGACTCTGCTCTCCACACCAGCGTCATGAACCCTCCGACGGGGGACCCCTTCGGTTCTGGTCACAATCTCACCCCTCAGGGTAGACGCAGCGGTGAGCTCCGCTTCTCCTCCCTCCCTCCCCCCAACCCCCCCCGTGACGTCAGGCTGAACGTGGGGCGCTGGGAGCATAGTGGTTTAGCATGCTGTAGCCAGAAAGGTTATGGGTTCAATTCCCAGCTTCCACCTTTGTGCCCTTGAGCAAGGAATTTAAGCCCGAGATGCGGCTGGTTGTCTGAAAGAATACATGCATTATGTAAGATGGAGAAAGCTACAGACGCACATCAGACAGAGGCTTTTGTGCCTTTTGGACATTACCCTGATACGCCATGCTTACCGTAACTTCCTGCCTGTTAACCACGGTTTCTAAATGGGTTTTGCAAACTGCCTGTAGCCATGTGGTTAATTCTTGTGTTATCTACGTGAAACCGCTTTAATGCTGGCATAGACAATGCCATAGGTTATGCACACATACACACACACACACATTTCAAAGGAACACTAGCAGGTTAATACAGTACTATTTCTAAGATTTTTCATAGTTCTTACAAGAGAAATGGTCACAAGGCCATCAGGAAAATTACTGTTTTTGAGTACCATCCGGTCAGACTATTCTGACGCCACGGTATCGTTGTGACTGTCTGTTGTTTCTCTCATCCAATAGGCTTAGCTGAGGCCGACGGACGCAGAAGTAAGTTTTTATTGTTGTTTTTGTTTTTATTTAATCTTTATCAAGGACTCATGGTGCAGTCAGTGTTTGGTGCAAATGTGTGTCCAGTCCGTCTCTTAAGGACCCTAATGGCCTGAACTGATGTAGCAGCTTGGCTTCTGTCTGTTTAGTGTTTCCGTATCCTGTTCCCCCAATTGAGGAGAATGTTCTCGATGAAGGAAAATTGCTGAAGCCTTGGGACACTAAGAAGGTAAATATTACTCTCTTCATGTTTCAGTACGTCATTCAGTATTCAGTGTTCAAGTCTCAGTACATCGTTTATGAAGACATCCATACTTACAGCACTCCGTTTCTGTGCTACAGTTACCGATGCCATCTTCGAGACCCAAGTCCTGTGAAGTTCCCGGCATCACGTAAGTACTATCTCTAGTTCCCATCCATCCCCCAGGCCCTGGTCTCTTTATCCAATTCAGGAACAGTCTGGTCTTTGTTTGTAAACGGTTATATTGTCTTTATATTGTCGCGTAAACAATGTCACTGTTTTAGGCAAAATAATTTGTTGGACTCCGCTGCGCTCTCTACTCAGTAGTGCATGGCGTGGCTGTTGTCGGCGGCTGCAGCCGGAATTCACCCTTGGCAAAGAACGTTTTTTGGACGCTCTTGACGCAACCGGCCACTATAAATCTCCATTAATTTTGCCCCGAAACCACCCACTGTTAATGAGCTCTGCCCTCCCAGCCTCTCTCGACCTCTAAGTCTCTTTCGCATTCATATTCCAGTGTCTTTTTATCGCCGTGACTAACTCTAGCCGAGGGAGTGGGCCAGAGGAATGACTTTATAGACGGCCCCCCCCCCCCCACACACACACACACAGTTGCGTTAACGCAGCCCCTCTCTTGCAGTCCCTTGTCTCAGTCTGAGACAGGGTGAGAGGATTTAATTTATAGTTTTTATTTGTGTTTTGGGATCGGTGGAGGGAGGACAGGAGAGGAGAGAGAGAGAGAGAGTGAGTGTGTGCGTGTGCGTGTGTGTGTGTCTTTCTCTGTCTCATTCCTGCCCTAGGCGGCGTGATGCGTCATTCTGGCCTTGGGTTGCTGAAGTCACCCTGTCGGATAACTCTCGCTCATGTGTTTATTTATTCCCTCCTCCTCCCTCCTCCTCCTCCCTCCTTACTTGAGGTGGTCACCCACTCATCCTTACGTGCCCCCTCCTGATCAGATCTCTGCATTCCTCTAGCCTCAATGCCCTGTTCCTCTCCCCCACTGTCCACTCATGTAACTGTAATTTGAACGTCTTCTTACTTAGTTCTCTCCCATATTTGCTCCCTTGCCAACTTCCTTGCGTCTTGGTCATTCGTTTACTCTTATCTCTCCTGACTCTGTCCTTCATCCCTTTCTCTTCCTCCTTTCTCTTGTTCCTCAACCTCCGCTTTTTTACATCCTGTCTTTTCCATGGCTTCTTTTTCTTTTGCTTTATTATAATCTTTTGTCTGTCTGCTTTTCTGTTTGTCTTAGAACATTCTACCTCTACATCTACATCTCTACATCTTTCCACCTTTCGTTCTGTCTTAGAACCTTCTACCTCTACATCTACATCTCTACATCTTTCCGCTTTTCGTTCTGTCTTAGAACCTTCTACCTCTACATCTGTCTTTCCGCCTTTTGTTCTGTCTTAGAACCTTCTACCTCTACATGTACATCTCTACATCTGTCCACCTTTTGTTCTGTCTTAGAACCCCCTACCCCTTCATCTGTCTTTCTGCCTTTCGTTTCTTAGAACCCTCTACCTCTACATTTGTCTTCCTGTCTCTCTTGACTGCCTCCCTTCTGACTCTTGTCTGTCTGTCTGCCTCTCATTCTGTCTTGGTTCTTGTCTTGTTCCCACAGCATCTTCCCCTCCCCAGACCAGCAGTCCGGCACCCCTCTCGTTCCCTCTGCGTTGAACACGGGCGGCTCCCTGCCTGACCTGTCCAGCCTGCACTTCCCCCCGCCGCTGCCCACGCCTCTGGACCCGGACGAGCCCGGCTACCCGTCCCTCAGTGGGGGCAACAGCACCGGCAACCTGGCCAGCACCCTCACCCACCTTGGCATCAACACCAGCAACGCCTTCAACTCCCCAGGTACTACAGTACTGTGTGTGTGTGTGTCTGTGTGTGTGTGTGTGTGTTTGATGCTAAGTATTTGACTATTATTCTGATTCAAAGTCACAATACTTCCTGCTGCCCCAGTTCCAAGTGGAGCTGTGTCTGTTTTTCCTTGGTGATGGTTTGCGCTTCAGAGCACAGCGTGTCTGTGTAGAGACGAGTGTCCTGCTGGGTCTCGTTTCTGGTCCGAGTGAAATGCGGTGACTAGCAGGCAGCCTATATGAAAATGACCCTGGAGTGATGTCACCAGCGCCAGATGCCTCAGATGCAGATTACAAACTAGCGCTGAAGAAGGAAGCTGGGGGCCAGTCACCGCTGCCGCTGACACACTTAGGTTAGGTGTGCTTGAAGCAACACTTTCCGTCCATGTTCCACTTATGTAGAAGAGAGAGCACAGAGTATGTGTGTGAGAGATAGAGAGAGCATGTGTGAGGGAAAGAGTGGAGAGGGAGAGTGAGAGAAAGAGAGAAAGAGAAAATGTTTGTGTGTGTGTGAGAGAGAGAGAGGGAGATAGAGTGAGAGTGAGCTTGAGCGAGTGAGTGAGTGAGTGAGTGTGCAATCGGAAAAAGCAGACATCCTTATCTCCTTTAGGTGATACATCTGACCACACAGGAAACAGTGCGTCAGGGTGTGGAGTCATTGGCTTTTAGGGTTGGTGGTTGTTTAAGTATATGTACACAAGTGTGTGTGTGTATGAATATAAGAAAGTATGTGTGTGTGTATGAATATAAGAAAGTGTGTGTGTGTGTGTGTATGCGTTTGCATGTTAGTATCTCTGTGGTCTGTAAATAACATTACCTCCCCTGGCGTTGGGGGGTTTTCCTTGCTCTGTTTTGACATGCAATAAAGCACGTCCTAAATAAGTCTTTAACTTCAATAAATCATCCCCGGAGGCTCTGAGACACAATCTGGCTTTCCTTTAGCTGAGTAACATAGAAATGTTGGTCTGCATCCATGAAACCCCCAGCAGTACATTGCATCTTACTAAGTGAGAGGAATGGTTGTGGGTGTTTCCTGTGAGTGTCTGAGACACGGAGGAAGTGTATGATGAAAGTGTTGTACTGACATGTGCTCCGTCTCTCCCTCTCCCTCTGTTTCCTCCTTCCCATCTCTCTCTCTTTATCTCTTCTTTCTCTCTCATCTCCCTCTCTCCTCTCTCTTTCTTCCATCTCTCTCTCTCTCTCTCTCTTTCTGTCTTTCTTCCTCTCCCTCTCTTTCTTTCATGCCTCTCTCCTTCCCACCCCCATCTTTCTCTCTCTCTCTCTCTCTTTCATTCTTTCTTTCTTTCTCTCTCTCTCTCTCTCTCTCTCTCTCTCTGTCTCTCAGGTCTCCTGGCATCTCTTCCGGGCACGCTGAGCAACCCCTCACTCCAGTCGTCGCTTAGCAACCCCAACATCCAGTCGTCGCTCAGCAGCCACTCCTTCCCCAACTCCCTCAGCTCCGCCTCCCTGCACTCGTCGCTCAGCAACCCCTCGCTGCAGTCCTCGCTCAGCTCCTCCCCTTCCCTGCCGTCCTCGCTCAGCAGCCAATCGCTGCGCTCCTCGCTCAGCAGCTCCTCGCTCACCGGTCAGCAGCCGCAGGCGCTCCAGCAGGCGGCCTACGGCTCGGGCGGCGGCGGCGGCAGCGGGCAGGGCCCCGGTTCTGGCCCGTGCCCGGGCTCCTACGCGCCCCTCATGGCCGGGCACCAGGGTCACGGGCAGGTCCAGGTCCAGGTCCAGGGTCAGACGCCGCAGACCCAGCTAAGCTCCTCCCCGCGCCGGCGGGCGCAGCTCTCGCCACTCATCTTGCCCGCGGACGCCCGGAGGCATCACGCCAAGCAGTTCTCCCCCACCATGTCGCCCACCCTCTCCTCCATCACGCAGGTAAACACACCTGGCTCCGGCTCCGGCCACGCCAGCAGCAGCATGTTGCTCCTGGAGATCACTGGGACTCCACAGTAGCATTGTACATCCATAGTAGAGTAGGATATCTTTATTGTCACTGTCATAGGTACAACGAAATTGAAAGTGTTCTCCAGTCAGTGCAATTATTTTAAATAGTAGAGTTTAGTAATACGTAATATTGTGATGGACCTTTTTATCAACTTAAGTTCAGTTGAATAATACATGTGTTGAACTCATTGATCTGAGCCAGTCGGGGAAATATTCTATTAGGGGAAGTTGGGGATGTCCTAAGCTGCTTTCAGACGTCGGTGTAAGTCTGTATGTTCTGTGGATGTCAAGTGGTTGGGCCATATATCTGAACAACATAACCGGACATTTGGAACTGCGAATTTAGCCGGCTCTTACACTACTACTAGTATTCCGATGGACATTATGTAAATTAGCCACAATGATAACGATAACTTAAATGTAATCACTCTCGGGAACGCCCTCTGTTCGCTGATTGGGCGGAAGTTCACTTGCCGGAGTAAACCAAAGTGGATCAAGGCATTCCAGACGGAGTACAGAAGGGAAAAGGAATTGAATGGAAGTGCGTAGACAGGAGGAGTCAGGCTAAGTGTCGTTGGCGTCATGTCTGAATCACCCGAAGGGTCGGACCTCCGTTTGACAAAGATCCGCATATACTGCAGAGGACATGTCTGAAAGCAGCTATAGAGGCAAAGAGGGGGAGTTAGGGGTGTGTTTGTCTGTATGTCACTGTGCGCGCACACACACACACACACACACACACACACACACACACACACACACACAAAGTCAATCTGAACCTGTTCAAACCAATGCTAAGGGCCAGGTTTATTTATTTATTTGTTTGATTCACAGGGTGTGCCTCTGGACACCAGCAAACTTCCTATGGACCAGCGGCTGCCTCCGTACCCCTATAACCAGCCCCAGCAGCCCCAGACCGGCTCCCCTGCCTCCCACCACCCCCCACAGACCAGCCTGGGCTCCCCCCAGACGGGCCAGCCCCTGCCCTCGCAGCAAACCCCCATGCACCAGTCTGCCCAGCAGCAGCACCAACAGCATCAGCAGCAGCAGCAGCAGCAGCATCAGAGAACACAAGCCATGCAGCTGCAGCTGCACAACCTGCAGAACCTGCGCAAGACGCAGAGCATGCAGATGCAGCAGCAGCAGATGCAGCAACAACAGCAGTTGCAGCAGCAACACCAACAACAACAACAACAACAACACCAACAGCAGATGCAACAACAACAACAACAGATGCAGCAGCAACAGCAACAACAACAGCACCAACAACAACAACAACAACAACAACAGCAGCAGCAGCAGATGCAGCAGCAGCAGCAACAACAGCAGTTGCAGCAACAGCAAATGCAGCATCAGCATCGACCCGGTACAGGCCCAGGCCCAGGCCCGGCCTCCAACTCCATGCAAGGCCAGGAGCAGGGCGGCATGGACATGTCAGGCCAGAGCGTGCTCTGCAAGCAGGAGCCGGGCGCCCAGACGCCCTGCAACGAGCAGCAGCAGCAGCAGCAGAACAGCCAGCAACACATGGCACAGCAGGACCAGGGGCTCCCACAGCTCCAGCAGATCAGCCAGTCTTTCGCCAACGATCTGCTCTACAACGTGAGTCTTCTGCGCCTTTACATTAGAAAGGTTTATTTTGATAGGCTGCTGACGTACTATAACTGTACATTACGTCATAGTGGATGCATTAGACATACATTACATAAGTCAGTGAACACATTAGGCATGCATTATATAACAGTGAAGACATTATATATGCATTAATCACATATGCATATTTAGCAAACAGAGCTAATTGGTCTATTGCAGCTCTATACAGAGGTTGATGATGTGAGTAGATACATTGTACAAGATGGTTATAAGATTCTAGTGGTCTCTGCTCTAAAATCGTCGGTTGTAGTTGGTTGTTTTCACTGGCTCATATTACCACAAACCGCACTGATATCTAGTGCCTTGCTGTGTGCCACTGCTTTACATAGAGGTTGAACACATCATTCCCGTGCAGTAGCAGTGATTGTGGCAGAGATGCAAAGCAGCTGGCTTTTTGTTTTGACTGTTGGGAGTGAAGGAAAGTTTGAGCTAATTGCGGCGATAAAGAAAGAGGAAGTGGGGTGGAGAGCGAGAGCGTTACCAGTAGAATTGAGAGCCGCAAGGGGAAGCCCCGTTCGTCCCTCTCCCAGGTGAAGCATGCGCAGACTGCTGCCTGTGGCGACTGGCCCCTCCCATTCATAGCCGTGTGTGTGTGTGTGTGTGTGTGTGTGTGTGTGTGTGTGTGTGTGTGTGTGTGTGTGTGTGTGTGTGTGTGTGTGTGTGTGTGTGTGTGTGTGTGTGTGTGTGTGTGTGTGTGTGTGTGTGTGTGTGTGTGTGTGTGTGTGTGTGTGTGTGTGTGTGTGTGTGTGTGTGTGTGTGTGTGTGTGTGTGTGTGTGATTTTCCTCATTTGTCTTAGCAGCAGTTTTACAATAACCTGGGGCCTCTTGTACAAAGACTTGCATGAAAACATTGCGTATGTGCGAACCTGAAAATGTAGCCTCTCTTCTTCGCAGAGAGTCTTTCTGGCCAAGGTCCATTGGCAAATGTTTATATCCTGGTTTGTGGACGCTTGTCAAGTTTGAATTCATTGGAGTTCAATCACTAACGTTTGGTAATATATAATGACGTATGATAACCACGGGGGACACAACGATAACGATGAAACTGAAATGTAATCGTTCTTAAGAATTTACATCTTTATCATCTGTAATTAATAACAGATGACAGAAAAAAAACGTGGTAGTGGTTACTAGGGTCAGAGACTGGCAGATTCATTCAGTCTGCAAGTAGGTGACTGGGTTTGCATGACAGGGTTTTGTGGCCATTTGGACCATTAAAGAAAAGATGAAAAAATGCACACCCTTAGAGGTGCTGGCACGGGACGAAACTTATAGAAAAGGATTATGTTGCCGCACACTCAGTCTCTATCTAAAGTTTATTGACACCAACGTTTCGGCCAGTTGGCCTTTTTCAAGGTTTCTCCTCCTCATTTGGACCATTTCAAAATAACTGCATTAATGAAAAGGTCATTAAATGAATCGTGTCCATGTAAGAGACCACGCATCGTGCACGCGAAGTAGAATAAACAAAGTTGATCCAGGCCACCTTGCCACAACATTCAAATTTCTGGATCATATTCCTATAGTTTCTATTTGTAGTGTGACCGCAATAATGCGAATGCCTACTCAAGGAAAGTCAGTATAGCCTATGCCAGTCAGTCACAGTAAGGGAAATGGCTTCAAATCATGCTTATTAGTCAAGGTATAGCTATTCACTTGGATAATCCTGTCCCATATGTATTTTGTTTTTAATGAAAACTATCGGAGATATGAAGGGGAAAACACCCGCCAAATATTCAAGGCATGAGCAAATGTGTGAAGTCGACTCCATTCATCACAGGTTTTGAGGAAAGCTCTTCAAAATCTGAAATGTTTGATAAGCCAGCCATCAACGATTATGGAACTGCTGGCGCTGTCACTAAATAGGGTTCACATTCCCTTTTAACTCTTGATATCCTCTGATAACACTACAGTTGTCATTATATATGTAGGCTGTTGCATAGCTTAGTAGTATTTGCGCATGTTGCATGCTCATTTATCGAGAAACACAGACCTACTTTGAAGAGTTATCAGTTTTAAAAGCCCACATTTCACAAATTAAGCTGTGAAAATAAAGGCCTAGACTCGTGGTCACCTAGTGTTGTTGTGCTGCATTGCCTCTAAGTATCACCTACTGACGAAACACGTTTGTGTGTAGCAGTGTTTGACACACATATAGTTAGCGTGGAGAAACTCGGGAGAAACACACATTCTCACGCTCATGTACTCTTGATGCATCCAACAGTGAACGTGAAAGATGGGTGTACGCAACAATTTTGTGCGCACGCAAGCTTTGTATAAGAGGCCCCTGATGAGTTGAGCGAAGCGTGTTTGTGCAGAGATCCAGAATCAGTGCTGGCTTTATATTTGCACGCGTCAACGAGTCGCTGAGGAACTACGGAACTAACGGATCTGAACACAAACCTGGCTGGTGCCCAGCATGGCACTGCTGAATCTGATTGAGTGCCCACCCGCTATGTTTGGGAACCGAGAGAGGTAGAGAGAGAGAGGGAGAGGGAGAGAGGAAGCGATAGAGCGATAGATAGAGGTAAAGAGGGAGAGAGAGAGCGATAGAGAAAGTTGAGAAGCCTGCTGAGGTAATGAGGACCACACAAAGGCCTCTGAGGCGATGCTCTATTTTTAGGCCGGAGGAGCGGAGAGGAGAGCCGAGCCGGTGCGAGCCGAGCGGCAAACTGAGCCGAGCTGATCAGAGTGCCACCGCCGCCGCCGCACTGCCGCCTCTGAGCGCCTGACGCCACACTCCTGCCAGAGTGTGTGAGCCCTGAGACAAAAGGACAAAAAGCGCTCCCTCTCCAGCCTCAAATGGGATTATATTACTTTATCCCTTATGTAATATTATGAGCGTGACCCTGTCTAATGAGGGACAGTGAGAGTGGTGAAACTTTTGATGTGAGTGTGTGTGTGTGTGTGTGTGGGAGTGTGTATTTACGGAGTGTTTGTCGTACAGTGACCTCATTCAAAGGACATGAAGGAAAAAGAAAACCCCCAGAATAAAGCAATAATCATGTTCAGCAGAATCTCTTTCATTATAATAGGAGTCTGCTGAAGAGCTTCATGATTAGCTGAATGGTGTTGCCATAAAGCAGCTATTAGGTTTTTTTTATTGGAACAGAGATTCCCAGATGCAGGATTGAGTCATCCTCCTCATCCTGTCTTCAGTGTTTTTCCATGACTTCAACGGCTGTGTCCTGTCTCTGTCTGTGTGTCTGTCTGTGTGTGTGTGTGTGTGTGTGTGTGTGTGTGTGTGTGTCTGTCCAGGATGCTCTGCTGTCCTTGCTGGATGAGCCGTACCTGAGCCTGCAGCTCGGTGGCAGGCAGAACCAGAACCTCACTCAGCAGGTGGGTGCAACCTTCTGGTTCTTATTCGTTTTTTTCTGTATTCCGTAATTTCCCAACCATTAGCCGCAGCTTATACATTGATTTTGCTAAATGTCTTCGGTTATGAGGTTAATGCACAGGGATTTTCTTCAGACTTGCATAAAACACTGACCTGCGGCTTATACACAGGAAATTACTGTACAGAGGTGAATACCTATATTAGATGACTGTGTGTCATGTTAGCATTAGTGGTATACAACCTGTATTATCATTGTGTGCTCACTGTCTGTCCCTAGTAGGTGTTCCCATGATGCTGTCTCATGGTTTTTTGATGTTTGTTCCGGCCTCTCTTGTCCCTGTAGTTTAACATGGACACTCAGGTAGAGGGCCTGTCCTTCAACCATAGCTTGGGCACCGGCTCCTCTTCCGGGAAAGTACAGGACAGCTCATACCAGGCCGTTCTGGATCTTCTGGACTCGACAGACCACCAGCTCGGCAACCCCAACCAGAACCAGAACTATGGTGGTGGGGGACGGCACAATGTCCCCAACATTATTCTCACGGGTAAGGGCAGTGTTTTTTTTTTTTTTTTTTTTTTCCCTCCCTACTGGCTGTGTATGACGAAATGGACAAATAAACGGAGAAGCATATGGCAACCGTTTAGCTGGACATGTTATGTTAATTCCTTCCAAGTGTGACTTAGAAAAGCAAACAGTCAGACAATAAAGATTCTGTGCCCTAACACATGAGAATGATGAATAACTTGCTATTGCATGAAAGTTTCCTGATTTTTTTTTTTTTTCTTTTTTGCTCTCTCGTTCTGTAGGAGATTCTCCACCTGGTCTGTCAAAGGAGATCACCAGCGCTCTGTCCGGCGTGCCGGGTTTTGAAGTGGACTCTTTCTCGTGCGACGACCCGCTCCGAATGGACCCGCTGGCGCTGGAGGGGCTGGGCATGCTGACGGACGGAGACCTCCTGCTGGCCGACCCGGCGGTGGAGGACTCCTTCCGTTCCGACCGCCTGAAGTGACGGCACCAGGGGGCGGTGGGGGGCTGACGCCTAGAGGTGCAGGAGGAGCAGCCCGCGGGAACAGGAGAGCGGACTTCCGAGGCAGAGGAGAAGTGGGTCGGGAACGGTCAGTACCCCCCTCTAGGACTCTGGAGCCGGTCAGAGGTGAAGGGTCCTGCTCCTATGACAGGGATCCTCCTCCTCCTCCTCCTCTCTCTCCTCGAGTCGACGGGGGAGGGGGGAGGGAGATGGGGGAAGGGGGGAGGGGACTTCTAAAGGTTCAAGAATGGGACCAATGCTTTTCAATGTCAAAATACGGATGGTCCAGCTCTTTATTTTTCCTGTTTTTTTTTTTTTGTTTTGCTATATGCAGGCACTTAGCGGTCTCACTCATGGGATGACAATGCAAATCTAGGCATTAGCTTGTATGGGTCTTACCTGCATGTTAACAAATGCACTTCAGATAACGCAACAAAAAAGGCATCAGTGCATGTGATATATCACTTTTATGAGAAAAAGAAGTCAGCTAAACTTGAAGACTTGTTGGAGTCAGAATATCCAGTGTAACCTGGATAGGGACATGCTTGAAATGTCACCAAGTTTTCTTTTCAGAGGCCTCAAAACATGACCTAGAATCACCGAACCACTGAACATTTTCTTTCTGATCAAACGCAAAGGGGTCACTTACAGCACTTGTACTGTTAGCAGAGGAGAAGGTCTCACTGTAACTTGTGCATCTTTTGAAGGATAGATCCTGTGCTCCAGCTCTTGATGCTCTGCTCTGCGTAGAGCCAGATGAGATGTCTAAAGGGATCCTTAGACTCCCGTTGCCATGCCACTTTTTCTGCCATTATATGCATCCGATTTTAAGAGCAGTATGCAGCCAAGCTTAGACGCTGGCATGTCGCAGATTCAGACTGTTGATAGCCCTGTCTGAAAACAATCACTGTGTGCAAGACCACGCTGTCACTAGTGATCTATACAAATAGAGATGTGTTTTGAAATTGTATGTATTTTAATCTATGATGATGCATTTGTTTTAAATAGTAAAAAACCCCACCCAATTTTAACTTAAAAATGCTGTTAATATGTCACATCAGTAGCTAGTGTATGCCTAATTTGAAGTAATGAAGAGACGTTTTAAAAGCACATATTATTTTGGCTGCGGTTTGTTGAGGCCTCTGAGCATGCCATCTCTAATGGACTTACTCAGTCCTCTTCACTGCTGTTCTATGAGCTATCATGAGCATCTTATTAACATCACACTCTATACATAACCTACCTAAGGATTTCTTCAAGCAAGTACTGCGGCGTGCAACCCCTGAAAACAAAATGTGCACCTGTCTGTGCATCAGTCTTAAAGAAAACAAACATCCTTATGAAGCCACATCACAGATCACTGTTGCAATTATATTTATGTACTAAATTATTGTGATGCAAATGACCAAACATTTATTGACATGTATTGTAGTTGTTACTTTCCCAGTGTTTTTGTTTTTTCTTTAGAATTGTATTATTATTATTATTATTATTATTATTATTTCATTTTTTTTCTATTTTTAAATCTTGCATCGTTCAACCCGTTTGAACATGTATTAGTGCGTGGAGCCAGAAAATTCTGTCAGGTAACTTTGTCACTGTGATTGACCCACCTGTCCCCGCTAACCCCCAGAGCCCCAGCTTGCTTTTGCACATGGGTATTCCTGAAAGAGGCCATAGTCAGAGGATGACTTATTTTTGTGTAACAAAATTAGTATGTTAGTACATACTTTGACAAAACAAATGTATTTTTTTGACAAAAAAAAAGTCAGTCTTGATGTACATGTATGTAAATGTTATACATAAATCTATATGAATATAAATGTATAATTTATGGAAGAGAAGCCTATATAGTTGTATTGGAAGGCACCAAAGCAACATGCTCTTTGAAAGATCATCAGCTTGAGTGATGGGTAGACTCTGCTTTGTCAGTTTTGCCATTGGTGTAAATGTGCGTGTGTGTTGTCTGTATTGTTTTTATTTCACAATGCCATCTTCAAAATTGATTTTCATGTTGTAATATTTTTAGTGCTTGTGCATTTTTTTTTCTGGCTTGTTTAATTCTTTCACATCCTTCAGTGGTTTTGCTGTGCTTGAGTTTATCAAGTTTCTTAGTCTGAAATACATTTTAAGTGAAGCAAAATGCTTAGTGTCTTACAGAACTATCAGGAAATGTGCGGCGCAGGGAATCATTCAGTTCCTAACATTATGACATGGACTGTGAAAATGCCTCATCTCAGCAGCCTGTGGTTTATAAGGCAATGAAGCAGACTGTGTTTTATTTCTCTCCGCACCACCCATTGCGCTATCTCTGTTCAACAAACAAGTTATGTAATGGTTTATCCACAAAGAATGTGTCGTTCGTTCTTCTTGTATGATGGAAGTTGACCGTAGAGTTCGAGATCGCTAGATGGATAATTATTCGAATTTCATTAAGAAAAGTGTTCTGAAGCAATGCATTCTGGGTCCTTCACCAAGGTGGTGTAGAGGAGGTGGAATGGATCAAGCAGACTGCAGAACCTGAAAGTGCAAGTTAATTAAAGTAACCCTTCAGATGTTTTCTAGAATATATCCGGTTGAAATGAAGGATATTGTAATGACTAGATGGAGTCTACGGCAGTTATAGCTACCCAGGGTCACATTTTGCCTGAAGGCGACTTGAAGCCAATTGACTGTAAGTTGTATGAAGGGGTTCACAGGTTCATAACGGCTAATTTGTTTTCAGTTCCATGTCGATAAATCTTTATCTCTGTCACCATGCCAGGTTGTTTGCTAGTGTAGAAGAGTAAAAACGCGGTTGGTTAATGGATCCGAGAAGTATTTGTCTAGCTGAAGTCCAGTGCGGGCCACTGGCGTCTATCCTTGTTTTAAAAGTGTGATTCTGCAGTGGAGACCGTGATGTTAGGGGTATATGTCATACAGAACCTTTGTGGTTATTTCAGTAATAGCATAAATGTGGTGCCGCGCCGTGCTTTAGGGTGTGAGAGGTGAAGTAAGGGGAATGTGTGTCTTGTGTGTTCTGTTATTGGTTGGTTGATAGGAATGCAAGTCTCAAGGAATATGAATTGTCAATGCTGTCCATTGAGACTGGTTATAGACAGAACACTCAGAAGGGGGGCATTATAAGTGTGAAGACTGCTTAAAGATTTGTGCTGTGCTGTCATGTCATTCGATTTTGTAAAAGAGGTCAGGTCGTGTTAATATGTGTGCCACCATAATGAACTAACTGTTTGGCTCACGACAAGTGTATGCAGGTCCGTAGAGGTATTGTTTTACAATTATCCTTTTGATTATTCTGAACCTCATTATGATAACTGCGGTTTTAATATTTGCCAGTAGGGGTAGCTGTTGAACAGCGAAAATGTGACTATGTTGTAGGGATGTGCAAATTGGCCATAATTTACTGATTTATTTTTTATCATGTTTGCCGTTGTATCAAATTAATTATACTTGTTGCAGTAATGTTAGTTTGCTTTTTGTTTCATTGTAAACCAGTACATTTTTCCTTTTTGTCTTTTTTTGAAGTCATGTATTGGCAGCAGTTGCTGTTCGTTTTCAACAATTTTAACAACCAGGGAAACCATGTCTGTTGTACATACAATTCTTAAACCATAGGTGCTTCTTAAACCTAACAAAACGTTTTTTAAGACTGTATCTCCACGATATTTTACAAAAAAATAAACAAGCAAAATAAATCGTTGTCTATGTGTATCAGTATCTTTATACTCATGACCAAATAATAATGTGGATATTACTAGTATGAGTGAAACGTCTTTTCGGATATAGGCCAAAACAGCACCACGAAGCTATAACTGTACCAGTAGCCTACCAAAGAAGTCACCATACAGCTGACTTCACAGGGTAGCGCCTGTCTGTGGTCAGCGAAGAAACTACTGCTGCTCTGTAACGGTGTGCGACAGACATACATTTTAGTTTTGCTAGGCTGCTCCCATACGCTTCAACAGTCGATCCTTGAAGAGGTTGAAGAGAACAAAATATGGATGTGAATTGTTTGAACGCCACCTAACCGCCCAAGAGATGACATGTTCGCCGTGTTTTCAGAACTGCCAAAATAAATCAAGAGGTAAGCCGTCATAAAATTGTTTAATGTAGGCTAGCAAGTCTCGTTAGCAGCACTGTTTGCTAATGTGATAACATTGGTCTGGTGTGCTGGGTGGCTAGCAAGCTCGGTAGCTAACACTATGCGACTGTGTGAGACTACCGGTTTTAACGGCAATGTTCAGACCTCGGCATTGGAAAATTAGGTCAATAAACAAAGTATCTTATTTGTATATGTTTGTTCAGTGCAACGTGCAAGAGGTGACTGGTGGTGTGTTTTCAGCTGGCACGTTACATTTCTCCATGGCTGCTAACGTTGTTCGGTCAGTCCGCGAGCCATTGCACAGACATGGGGGTGTGTGTGACATCTTATTTAAATGGAATCGAACGCTGAAGCACCGGGGATTAGCAAGACCTCTGCCGTTTACTATAGGTGGTTTTGTCCTATTATGCAGTTGAATAGAAACACATTATTTGTGAAATTTATAGTAACGCGCTCATGACGATGTTGGGCTGCATTTGACGCTCACATAGGTGTGAAGCAAGAGCTAGCTTATTCCGCTAGTTGCAATGAAGCGTTGGACAGAGAGCGGATGCGTGCTCTGAATTGTCATGCACTGCAGTGTATAGTTATGGTCGAATTATCACTTTGTCAGGGTTTTCTGCGACTGGATATCACAAAACTTTGCTGCTAAATTAACTCCTCTGCGAGAAATAAAGTTGAGACCGTTATATTGACTATACTTTGTGATGGTCATCTATATATCGTACCTCAATATTCGGCCTGCACCCCCAAATTCATTCAACGTGTGAAACAGTCAAGCAACGAGAGCATAAATGTGAATGAGGTTATTTTGTTTGTGCTCTAAAGAAAAGAAAAAAGAAAAAACAGCTGTCTTAAGATGTGTTAACATTACTGCCACGCTGTTATGTCACTAGCTGTTGAGCTCTGGTAGGAGATGGGATTAATTCACTGCTGGCCCTATAATGCTTGCTGCGTAAAAGTCAAAGAATATCCGTGCACATCTGTTCACCTGATCTTCAGAGCTAAAGCTAAATCGAATATATTTTCGGTTTCTATTGGTGTCTATATGGAGACATTGTTTGGCAGCTTGGATTTTGGATGACAACATGCAATGTGTAGGCAGCAAGTCAAAGTAATGTTAGTGCCAATTAAACCGCTGCGCTGGCTCAATGTACTTATGTTTGAGCAGCTGCAATGTTCTGATTGGTTCTGTAACCAAACCGTAGGTTGTTGAAATATTTAAACGCCGATTATGATTGGATGGTTGGTTTCCCCTCTATTGAGGTGGTGTCAGTGTTTTGTGGTGGCATGTTTCTGTCTGAGTGTGACCTGTTTTTTTGTCTAAGGGTATATCTGTGTGGAAGAACATTCCCAGTCCCAGTGAGATCACTATCAAACTGCTGGGGCTTGCCACCTCTTGTCAAATGTGGCAACAACCCAGGCACTGTTAGCCTGGAAAATGCCAGACTCATTCACAAACTGAATAGAGTCTGGGAAACCAAGATTGGGAAACGTTTTTTAACACTTGCATCGCAACAGGCACCGAACTTTGACATCATCTCTCCAGCCTTACCAATCACATTGATCAGAGATTCCTAGTTACTTCCTGCTTCACCGTCAGGAAACAATTTAATTTATGTCGGTCTACCTGTGCTGTAAATACATTTCTGCATTTTCCCACAAGCATTTTTTGATGTTAGCAGGTGCTTCTCTATCACATTAAGTTCTGTTTCGTCTGTTTCTGATTGGCCTGACAGTTTTCTTGTCTGAGGGAAACAGATCGCCACAGATCACTATGGTGTTCCAGACTAGATCTCCCTGAAGGAAGATCTAGGTGGGCGGGGTCAGGTTAAGGTACTGTACTTATGCTGGTAGTGGTACAATAGCCCTCACTTAGTGTTGAGCTGAATATGCCGTCTGCTAACTTTCAACCCTCTGCTGGACAGGCCTATGAAGAAGTTTTTTTTTTCAAATCAACGTTCTAAATGTAAAATTCCTGTGATTGATGATATGGTCACTTTAATTTTGTGGTAGGTGAATGTTGTAGTTCCATGTTCATAGCAATTTTTCAAGCACTTTGTGATACAAACAGACATGGCAATATTAGTTTATCGACAACATCAAATTATGAGCTGATGTAATTATAATCTGTGATACTCCTGAACCAATGCATAACCGATTCAACAAATAAAAAAGTAGACGTTACAATAAATAGATGTTGCATCACATTGCAACAGCCAATAAACTTCAACATCTTTGTGTAAGTGGTTTGTGCTTTGTCCAATAAGTGGCCTTGCCCTCTGGCCTATTTCTCAATTAACTCACTATGAAAAGTGTATAGCTGGCTGCTCATCCAACACAGCCCAGTACTTTGGGACTCTTTCTCTCTCTCACTCACTCACTCACTCACTCACTCACTCACTCACTCACTCACTCACACACACACACACACACACACACACACACACACACACACACACACACACACACACACACACACACACACACACACACTCTCACTCTCTCTTTCTCTCTCTCTCACACACACACACACACACACACACACTCTCACTCTCTCTTTCTCTCTCTCTCTCACACACACACACACACACACACACACTCTCTTTCCCTTCCTCTCCCTTTCTCTACCTCTCTCTCCGTCCACCAGCTGACGGGACTCTATGAGGAAGTGACACTGCCCGTCGTGTCGAAAGTCCCTCAGGCAGCTGTGAAAAATGATCCCTAAAAAAAGCTCAGCACGTGTGTCAATCATGAAAAGGGAAGTCGGTCCCATAGAAACAAATGCACTCAAAGGTGGACGGAGACTATGTGGAAGTCTCAGTTAAGGTGTTTCGAATCACAACAGAATAGGCCATGGTTTGGAGGTTGTTTTGGTCTTGAGTGTGCTTAAAACTCATAGAACACGTAGAATATAGATATTTGGAAGAATGTCCAGGTTAGGTGGTATTGCTATATGTGTAGGCCTGTCGATGTAGGCTACTTTTAAGCCTATTTGATTGGCTTCACACTATCAGCATAACTTATGTCCAATCAGTGCTTCAGACATCTCTGTGTTTGCTGCAGCGGAGCTTGTGGAAGCAGTTTCCTTTTTATGATGCCAAAACGCCTGTTTGACCCCCCCCCCCCCCCCCCGATCCACCAGGGGAGGGACACTTCTCAGGCTCACCAGCTGTATAGCGGTGCTGCAGATTGCACATATTATCTGTTGTCCGTTTTGTCTTGTTGCAGTCAGTTTTACGGAGATATGGGCATCAGTGGATCCTCCCTGCCTCTGTGATCATGCCGGATTATGTAGCCTAGTATTTAAGTCTGGAATAGTCTATTTCAGAGCAGCGCAGTCCCTGGAGAGCACTTTAAATATGGAGTGTGGAGGTCGGCATTGGGGCCTGCTAGTGCCTTATTGTTGTCTGTGGTGTCACTGCTGCATGGGGTAGAGTAGACACCCTCCTGTGTTCTAAATCTAACCTGGCTCTGGCTGAAAATAAACTGCACTATCCCCCTCTCCCTCCCTCTCTCTCTCTCTCTCTCTCTCTCTCTCTCTGTCTCTCTCTCTGTCTCTCTCTCTGTCTATCCACCACTGACTGCCCTTTTCCCTCAGTTCTTTTACCCCCCTTCTCCTCTCCTCTCAACTCTCCTCTCTCCCTCTGTCAGAACTGCTGTTATAATGTTATGTGAGTATTGTAACTTGCACAGTTTGCAAAGTTTACTGTTGAAATATCGGGTGGGGGGGAGAAATGAAGAATCCGTGTCAAGCAGATCAGTGTTCATTTTTGTTTCATTTCAGGTTCATTAGACCAGCGTGGCTTGCTGCATTACTGACACCTTGAGCAGTCTTCGGTTAACTGTTTGTTTTTACATTGGTTTTAAGTAGCCTATTTAGCGCTCTGTCTTGTCCCTGTCCTGGCTATATCTTCTAACCCCTGCACCTTGCCCCACCCACACACACAGATCCAGTTTCTCTGTGCAAATTGATGGCCTGTGTGTGTGTGTGTGTGTGTGTGTGTGTGTGTGTGTGTGTGTGTGTGTGTGTGTGTGTGTGTGTGTGTGTGTGTGTGTGTGTGTGTGTGTGTGTGTGTGTGTGTGTGTGTGTGTGTGTGTGTGTGTGTGTGTGTGTGTGTGTGTGTGTGTGTGTGTGTGTGTGTGTGTGTGTGTGTGTGTACCTGTGCCGTGATTCCAGACACTTAAAGTGTTCATGATCGGTTCTCTTCAATCACCCACAAATCTGGTCTCATAAGCCCTTCCGCAACTTCAGTCCCGCAATGAAGCTGTTATCTTTCTTCTCTTAATAAAAAGCCTTTCTAGCTATTTTTAGTGGCAGACAGTTCTCTTGAGTGCACGCTGTTGCCCAAAGAAACATATTTCCTGAGGGAAACAAAATAGGCCTATCTGCTGTTCATTCTCCTCATCGATCTGTCTCTACTTGAACTCATACTGAGGGTGCAATTTGAAGTCTCATCATCTCTGAAAGGTGTTCTCTGAAATGTCTATGTCTATGATAGGTCTCGAAAATGACTCTCAGTTTTTTTTTTTTCCACTTGTCCGGCAATCCGAAGTAATTGCGTTTTCAAATTGGTATGATTTTCCAAAATGTGGATGCTCTTATCTTTTGCAAAAGAACATTGTGTATTTCCTGTGGAGTTGTTGTGGTGCTAGTCTTGCTTTGGCCGACTGGTGTCCACTGACTGGTGTCCACTGACGGGGGTAAAACCAGAAGAATTACCCGAGCCGAGCTCCTCCCCTCATCTCCATCAGAGTGGTCCTCCGCAGGCTTTAAATAGATAGAGATGACTGCTGTTTGAAATAGCTTTTTTTCTCTCCTGAGCTCTGACAGTGAAAGAGACCACCACATGCATTTGGTAGAGAGAGAGAGAGAGAACGACAGAGTGAGGGAGGGAGAAAGTGAGAGAATGAAAGAGTGTGTGTGTGTGTCAGTGAGGGAGGGAGGGAGAGAGTGAGAGAATGAAAAGGTGAATGAGGGAGAGAGAATGAAAGAGAATGACATAGAGATTGAGGGATAGAGAACGAATGAAAGGGTGAGTGAGGGGGAGAGAGAGAAAGTGAAAAAGTATGAGGGAGGGCGGGAGAACCCCAGCCCAAGCTGAATAAACACATCCGTTTGAAAGAAGACACAGCCAGAGGCCTCTAGGTTGGGGCGTCTATTGACGCAGAGGAGCAGAGAGTGATTTTATTGAGAGCTTATTTTTTGAGAACTAATGCTGGTTGGGATAGGAGAGGCAGACTCTCCTCATGGGCTCTCCAAAGTCAGTGGCTGCCAGGTGGCCTAATGGTTTCATATATCTTTAAAAGCCTAGGCTACATTTATCGCTGATGCAGGATGCTGCAAAGTGGACAGTCCTTCAACGCACAGCAGTCCTTCTCAAAGATCTCTGTGGTTTCTCATGGAAAGGTGCTAGACCTCTATGGCACGCTAAGTCAGTTCAGAATCTAGAGCACCTGTGTAGAATGTGCCATGTGTGGTTCAGTGTTTGACATTGAGTCGGGGTGGGGTGTTTTTTCGTGAGTAGTCAGTGTCACGCTTGTGGTCTTTGTGATCGCAACGGTTTTGGCTGTACAGGTCTGTATAAGGCGGAACACTGCACAAGTAGCGTGTTGTTCAGGTTGTTTTGCACCGATATGGTAGAAGTCAACTGTATGCAGAGAGCGCGTTGAGAAGGCTGAGACACTCAGTGGTTTGTCTCTAATCTTTGTTACGCCTGCAGCTACACGGTAAACAAATGATTCATTCATGACATTGTCTTGAATCAGTCAGCCTATTTTATTCTTCATTTCTTTGTTGTTCCCTTGTCTGTTGTTATGAATATTGAAGCCCATCATCATGGGATTGATGGTAATTTGTTCAGGCTTTGTCTGACTGTCATCTTTTCTTACTTCTAAACTTTATTTGGCAAGTCAACTGCTTGTGCTCCAGACAAGGGCATGGACCATTCTGCTGTCTAATATTGTGGCATTCATTGTTGGAATTTACACACATAGAGTGTCATCCTAAATGCGTCTGTGTCAACTAAAATGTTGGGATTTCATAGACTGACATGAAAAAGTGTTTGCAACAAATTCACCGTGTCACCATGCCGTAGTTTTTTGCGGTCTCCGTGCCAGAAGTTATTCTTGGAAAAGCATGCATTCATTCATTCATTCACTTATTGAATTTTGTTTGTGGTCAGTGTGAAATGTCTTAGTGTCAATCACTGTATTTAAAAATGGCAGCATCTGCCTGCCTTTCACCTGTACATTCCTTGCCACTCTGTTACTAGTTCCATTGATATTTTACCAGCAGTTCATATGATTTTTCTTCTCAAATGTTTTTTGAAGACAAAGCTAAACACAATGGACTAGGGATAGGTGAATAAGTACAGTAATCTTTCAGTAAAGTTTTACCGCACAGAGGAATGTCATGTGTTAAAATGGGAAGCTTTGCCAAAGGAGTTGGAGTATCCAAGGCCACGTTCAATCTCGCATCACCCAGGGTACGTTCAGCCCACTCTTTGTTATCTCAGAGAGTCTCTGATGATGCTATGCGTCGTGGTCATCTCGTCAATGGGCCTCTCTGTCCCGCCTCTCTCCTCCTCTGCACGTCTGGGTCGCGTTTTCTCTGAGTAAATACGGACGTGTGTGTGGAGTGGACTGGACGCACATCACATGCCTGGGCTCACAGTGTGCCATTGTGCGGAGCCTCGGTGAACGCATCAGAGTGGCATTGTTGTGTTGTGGCGCTCCGCCGTGGACGTTGGCACCGATGCTCCGAGGACCAGCTGGCTGTTTCCCCCTCGCTGACCCAGCCGCCGCACCCCGGAGCAGCGCAGGGCTGAATGGGACTTCTGTTGGCGGCGGGGGGGGGGGGGGGGGGGGGGGGGAGACTGGCACTGATAATTAAGATGAGGTCTTCTTCACACTTTTCAACCACAACAAGTCGTATCTGGAGCGTCTCGTCTGAGTGGGCTCGAGTCTAATCACTGCTCTGAAATTAAGCCTATTTCTGGATGTGGCCTGCCGTGCTACTGCTGCTGCTGCTGCTGGAATTGAGTGGCTCTGTGTATCTAAAGCCGTAAAATCCCAGACAACTGCAAAAAAAAACTGGAGTTTCATTCATTCAGCCCTTAGGCCTTCATGTTGATGATGACCATATTTATTACCCTAAAATAGTTTGTTTTGTCAAGGTCTGCCTGGAACTGTGAGGGGTTTGACACAGAAATAGTCAACAGTGTTACAGGTCATCATCATTAATCAGGAGGAAGCATTGAGAACGTAACACTGATCCAGATCACTCAGCAGCAACCAACTGAGGCCTTAGTTTTAGTTTTATTAGATATCAAACACAAACAGCAGCATGATGACTCTCTCTCTCTCTCTCTCTCTCTCTCTCTCTCTCTCTCTCTCTCTTTTTTTTTTTTCTCTCTATCCCTCTCCCCCCTTATCTGCTGTGCAAAGTTGGGAGTGTTATATTTTTGGGTAATTAGGGAAACTGTTCAAGTCTGCCATCTTTACATAAGATAAGATGGTGTGTGTGTGTGTGTGTGTGTGTTTGGTGTGGTAGAGGGAGATAATAATGATCATTTATGAGTCTTGGAGACCTGTATTTCACTGGTCTACAGTGTTTTCAAAGTAAATGTTCTTAGAAGTCTCTCCTTTCTCTCTTTTTCTGCTGCTGCTAGTCCCTCTGAGGCCTTTTGGGGACTGCTGAAATATCATGCAGCGTGTGTGTGTGTGTGTGTGTGTGGGCTGTTGAGGAGATAGATGTTGGCGCGGTCCATAGGTGTGTGTGCCTGCGTGGAGTTGATTGTCCCGGGTAAGCGGTACAGTGCTGTGGGCCCCTGATGATGGAGACAAGGTGTGTGTGTGTGTGTGTGTGTGTGTGTGTGTGTGTGTGTGTGTGTGTGTGTGTGTGTGTGTGTGTGTGTGTGTGTGTGTGTGTGTGTGTGTGTGTGTGTGTGTGTGTGTGTGTGTGTGGGCTGCTTGGCTGGTGCGCTCTTATCTGTCAGTGACACCTGGGCCGCCAACAGAGCGCTGTGCTGCTCAGCTCCCAGACAGAGAGCCACTGCTGCAGTTAGGCAGTGTGTTAAGCTGCACTTAGCCCACACACACTCTCTCTTTCTCTCTCTCTCTCTCTCTCATACTCACACTCTCTCGCTCATTCGATCTCAGTCTCATACACCTGAGAAGTTCCTTAGCATGTCCTGCATGTAGCATGTAGCATGTAGCATGTAGCTGTCCTCCATTACACTGGGTCTGTATGAGTGTTTATGATTGCGCTCTTGAATGACTTAATGGGATGGTTCAGAGTAATTTCACTCTAGGGGTCCTTGGCACCATGACCTCAAGCCAAACACCCACCCAGAAGCCTTTTGCCCCTTGGTCGGACTCGGACATTGGCCGAGTTAGCGGTATCAGCCAAGTGTCTTAGTGCAGGCACTAATGAAACCAGTGATATATGTCGTAAATTACCCCATTAATAATGCCTGGAAGGGTGCCAAACTTCTACAGTAGCAGAAATAGGGTCTGTACTCGATAGAACAAGGCATCGGAAAGTTTGTAAGTGCACCAGGAGTTTATTTAAATAACACTTGCCTGAGGCCTACTCTATGCGGCTACCGCCGCATCAATGTCACACGCACGCACAGATGTACACACACACACACACACACACACACACACACACACACACACACACACACACACAAGCGTGCACGTGGCGTTGACGTAGGGTAGTAGCAGAGAATAGAAGCCATCAGGCAAGTGCCATTTAAATAATGTCCTGTTGTACTTGCCAATGCCTTGTCAGGGAAAAACCAATGGGAAAAACCAAGACAAAAAAAAAAAGCTTCCAGGCAGGGGGGTGTTTGGCTTGAGGTTGTGGTGCAAAGGACTCAAGGGTTAAATTACTCCGAACCATCCCTTTAAAACCCACAAACAAGTTGATTTATCACGCCATGTCATGTACCATTTCACAAGTCTTAGGAGGATGACAGAACTTTTTTTTCAGCAGGTGGCCTTCTGTTAACAGTGAATCCCCAAGAGCGGCTGTTAACGTTCTGTGGTCGGTCACCTTCCTTTTTCGTTTCTCCTTTAAGTAATCAGGGAAAGACAGATTCTGCCACCTCGATCGTGATGTAATAATTTCCTGCGTCACCATGGCGACCTGTCCTCTTGTTTGTTTGTTGATTGATGCTGGTTTTGTAATGACTATGACCAGGATAAAGATTCTAGACCAAAATACATAACAGTACATCCACTGAATGTTTAAAAAAAAAAAAGTGTTGCTGTGACAATTTTGAAGTCACCGTTTTCAATTTAGCTGATGCTGTAGCCGGATTTGTCATGCACTCTTTTGGATATGTTTAGCATTGATTACAGTGACAATACGTGTCAAGCTTTAGATAGAAGTTCTTTTGCCAAACAACAAGGCCATGTTGTAAGCCTCTTTCGGGTTTATTTATCATTAGGGTTATTCATGAGTCAGAAGTCAGAAGTCATGTGCTACTTTGGTGGTAGTGCCACAGACACAGATGCTGAATGAATGACTCACATCTCCTTCCTGATAGACATCCCTCCTGTCTCCACCTTTAGAGTGATGACCACCAGCAGCGGCAGCACTGCTGAGACAGTAATAAGTCCAAGACGCACGCAGCGTGTGACACAGCAGAAGCTAGTGGTTGCGCGCAGCACTGTGGGTGGAGATGTTAACCCTCACTAGGCTATAGTGCAACGTGGGTGTCTGCTAACTTCCTGTCCCCGTCACCCGAAGTAGCCCTAGATTTGGTCAGAGGCTACAAGGCTCAACCAACAGAGAGGGGGAAAAAAGTAATTCTGTGCCATAATCAGATAAGGCTGTGGCTGCACTGTCTCAGATTGTGTTCAAATCTTGTCTGCATCACAAATAGGTGTCAAAACCAAGGCCTGTGAAATGCTCCTGTTAAAATCATGTGTCTATGTATTTTTTAGCTTCATATTAATGTATGTCTGTTTTACAGCCTGAAAAGCGCATTATAACTCATTGCAAACATAATCAAGGTCAAGGTAAACTTTATTATCCCCTAGAGGAAATTCATGAGGTCAACGTTACAAACTGTACAAACTTTGTGTATAATCTATGCATTTACAACATTGGCACTTTGTTTACTAAATTATCCCAGATTGGGCTATTCCCACATAGATGTTCATGTTCCTATGCCGCTATGTTCATGTTCCTTTCTTCCTTCTGTCTGATTTGACACTCAGTGACCCCACAGCAAGAGGGAGGAGCAGAATACGATGAGGTAGTAAGATGACAGTGTACATGCCCTTTTTGGTTGTGTAATCGATGGGCTCAAATTTGAAGAATTGCAAGGAAGAGGCAAGGGGTGGTTCACACACACTGAAAACGGTAACTCAACAGAGATTTTGCTAAAGGAGCAGCTTTTTTTTAATGAGGCTCAAATGTTTCAGCCAAACTGGCTGTTCTCAATGCTGGCAATGAATCAACCACAGACATGCAATTAACAAGTAGGAGCCTGGTTGTGTAATCTGTGAGTGTATTTTGCCTGAGTGACGACCATCTCAAGTTGGTCAAGTTGGCTTTGGTTATTGGCAGAGTGAGCTCATGGTTTGCTCTCTGCGTATAGACTTGATTTCACTTCTGAACAGTCAGCCTAACCAGTTCAAGCTCAGCTCAGCGTCCCCGACCTCATGGCAGATTCCATGGCCTACCTGTTGACACTTGCTCCCGGTCCCAGCAGTCACATATTTCTAAAGACACAAATTCCACACAAGTCAGTTATTTGTTAGCTGTTGCAGCTGCCTCATTCAGATCCATGACGGATACTAAAGCTGTGTGTGTCTGTGTGTCTGTGTCTGTGTGTGTCTGTGTGTGTGTGATTGTTTTTGGCTCAGATAACTGAGTGTGCATATTCCTCGATATACTGTCAGTAGAATTGTGCAGTCTGCCACATGATTGTGCTAAAGCTTTTTTTTTTTTCATTCTTTTTTTGCTGGGGTCGGTTGGGTTGGCACTGTCAATTTCCCCACCTCAGAAGCCCCCCCTTCTTATGCTGCACGGATACTGACAGGAAACATGTTGGTCTTGAGCACTTCCTGTTTGTCATCCGACTTCTGAGTTGGCCCTTTCTGCCACTCATCCTTCATTTTCACTCTCTTTCTCTCTCTCTCTCTCTCTCTCTCTCTCTCTCTCTCTCTCTCTCTCTCTCAAATTAGCTTTATTGGCATGACAAAGAAACAGTGTGTTGCCAAAGCTTACACATGTGATATAACTGTACACATTTAAATAATAATAATAATAATAATAAAAGATAATATATATAAAAAACATACTAAAAATATAGCTGCAAGCAGCAATGAGGGGGCCAAGCAGGCAGATCAAAAGGCCAGAGTTGCCATGGTAACTCAATGCTGTTAAGTCAGGTATGTAGTTTTAAGCAGTCACAAGAATTTTGATGTCAAACAACCCAAGATTGCCTGAGATGCAAGCCCACTTCCTGTTCGGCGGCTTCGCCGTCAATTTCGATTGGCTATTGCGGGCGAACGGTTTAAGATATCATTCCGAAAAAGCAAGGCCTATATTAGACTCGGGCTGAAGATCATCCGTGTCAAGTTTCGTGCAGATCGGATACATTTTGTGACCTGTGGAAATGTTTAAGGGGTTTTGATTAAATCCAATATGGTGGCAGAATCAATTATGTTGATGTCACAAATTGAGCTGGGCTAGCCTAAGGACCTTCCACAGTATTATCAGACACCACTAGCAAGTTTTCATTCCAAACACATCAATGGCTAAGGGCCGAAATGCCTTTTGGCTAATTGCAGCGCCCCCTAGAAGTCAAAGGTCACCAAATTTCTTGAGCGTCCTCCTGATGCGGTCCAGAGTCCACATACCAAGTTTGGTTTTGATGCGCGCAAGGGTTGCTGAAATATCAGCCCACTTCCTGTTTGGCGGCTTCGCCGCGAACTTTGATTGGCTGTTACGGGCGAACGGTTATAGTTCCGAAGAAGAAAAATAATTTCAGAATACAGGATGGTCTGTAGATTATGTGTGTGAAGTTTGGTGTCGATCGGACAAAATCTGTAGGAGGAGAAGGCTTTTAAGTGTTTTTGACAAAATCCAAAATGGCGGAAAATCCATCATGGCGGAAAATGACGTCATAGGGTCCGTTGAACTCAGGATGGTCCAAAGATTCCAATGATACCTGACTTTTGAAAATTGACCAAAGGGGTCAAAAGTTACGTGCGTGAACGCACGTCCAACTTTGACCTGTTGGTGGCGCTAGAGCGTATGAGGTGCCGACATGAAACTTGTTGAAATTAATCATTGGACTGTCCTTAAGCAGTGTGCCAAATTTCACAACTTTTCACCAGTCGGTTCTATGGGCTGCCATAGACTTCAATGGCAGAGGAATAATAATAGTTTATAATAATAATAATAGTAAGAAAACATAGAAACACAATGGGGTCCTCGCAGCTTCGCTGCTTGGCCCCCAATAAAATCAATAAAAAATAAAAGTGTATATTAATAAGGCAATATAATACCGTGAAATGAAGAAGGGAAAAGCACTCACTTTCTCAGTTTTTGACACTCTGTAAGAATTTCTACTGCTATCTTTTCACAATGGTGGCCTCCCAACAAATAAAGGAGCTTATCTTCATTGGATAACATGGGGAATTTGGGCGCATTCGGCGCAATCATGCCAATTTTGTCAAAGATTTTATTCCTGATCAGCATGTAATTGTTGCACTGTGTGAGGAAGTGTAGCTCTCTCTCTCTCTCTCTCTCTCTCGCTTCTCCTCCGCTGGGCGTGTGCTACCAGCTCTCCCCAATTCAACCAACATCTATAATGCATGGGGGGGAGTCACAGGCATGACCCAGGATGGAGGGATGAGAGAGAGAAAGACAGAAAGGAAGAAAGGAAGAGTGTGGTGCGTGGGAGGGAGAGGTGGAGTGGGGTGGGGTGGGGGGGTTGTTGAGGGGAGAGAGAGGCCAGTGGTCACTTCCAGTCATCAATCGTGCTGGGGTGGAAACACCAGCCAAAAGGATTGCTGACCACGACAAATCTCAAATTCTCTAACGCAGCTGCATCAAGAGGATTATGTAATAGTTTTTTTCCCTCTCTATTTTCTCTCCCTCTCCCTCTCCCTCTCTCTCTCTCTCCCTCTCTCTCTGTCCGCCTTTGTTTCTTACTGGTATGCACTGACCCAACACAATTCACAATCCTATTTTTAACCCCCCCCCCCCCCTGCTCCTCCCTGTTGTGCACTTCTGTTTAATCAGACATCGATTTTGTAACGAAGCGCTCTGAAATATGCCCCGGCCTCGCGCGAGGAGGATGTAACTCAGTTAGAGCCTCCCACGGCGTGTTGCTTATTAAATGCTGCCATGGAAACCTGGCTTCCCTTCCCACAAATACACCCAGCCTGGGTAGAGATAGCAGAATGGAGAGGAGAGGAGAGGAGAGGGATGGAGAGGGATAGAGAGAGAGAGAGGGAGGGAAAGGTGTTGAGAGAGGAATGGAGACACAGAGAGAGGACTGCCAAGGCTTCTCATCACTGTGGAGATTCACCCTCCGAAAAGCAAAATAGATGTCAGACTGAGTCGGTCATGTGATGTGTTTACTACACTTGATTCTACTTTGTATGTGCAGTGCTGCTTGAATCGTCCGTGCGTGCGCGGTTATGTGTGCGTTTATGTAAGCTCTCAGTGAAACAACTGAAGCTTGCAAATGCCTATTGACTTACCTGTCTTAGAGTGTGGTAAAACAAACAAATGCCTTCTCGACTCGACGCTTGTATTGTCTTGTCCTAACATGTCCTCTCTCTCCTCCTTCCCCCTGTCTGTCTGCTTTAAACACATCTCACTCTCACTCTCACCCTCCCCTTCTGCCTCCTCTCTTTCTCTCCTTCTCTCTCATTCTCTCTCTTTGCCTGTCTTTACCCCTTCTGTTTCTCTCTCTCCCTCCTCTCCCTCCCCCCCTCTCTCTCTCTCTCTCTCTCCGTCTCTCACACTCTCCCCTCCTCCAGCGGTGGGCAGACAGGCGGCATGACTGAGGAGAAATGCCCTCAGCTGGTGGACTATTTTGTGGTGGCGGGCCTGGTGGAGGGCTCCACCCCCATGGACGACGATGGAGGCGGGCAGCAGAAGGGCAGCGGCGGCGGCGGAGTAGGAGGAGGCCGCTCGGTGGAGCCGGTGACGGACGTGGTGGTGATCGCGCGGGGGCTGGGCGAGGACGTGCCCGAAGGCTTCACCTGCATCGAGAAGACGCTGGGGGGGCACCCGGCCGAGCTGAGCGCCGGCCTCATCAACAACCCACACATGTTCCTCTGCTACCGCCGCGGCCACGACAAGCCCCCCATCGTGGAGCTGGGGTGAGAGAGGGAGAGAAACGGGGGGGGGGGGGGAGATGAGAGAGCAAGAGAGAGAGGAATGGGGGAGATAGAGAAAGAGAAAGAGAGATATGGGAGCGAGAAAAATAGAGATATGGGAGTGAGAGAGGTAGAGAGATCTGAGGGACAGAAAGTTGCGATATGGAGAGAGAGAGAGAGAGAGAGAGAGAGAGACAGAGATATCCGGGTAGAGAGAGAGAGAGAGAGAGTTATGGGGAGAGAGGTAGATACAGGAGATGGGATTGAGCTGGGAGGTTGAGGCAGGGGATGGGAGGTACTGTAACTGCCAAAGGTACTTGCTAGCCTGTACAACAAAGTTGCAAAGAGGTAATGTGAAGGTGATGCAGAACTCAAGGACGGCTATGTCTAAAATGTAGAACAGTGCTATGACCCTGTTGGAATAACAGAGTTGATAGTGCAGCCTGATAATTATCATTACCATTTAGTAGCTTGACCAGCGCTGGTAACTTTTACAAGATTCCAGCACAGGCCTTTGTATGTAGAGTCAGCAGAATACAAGCCTTCAGTATACTTCACTTTCAGCCATTTAATTAAGAAGTGTTTGCTTAATGGATTACAAAGCTGCATCCAAGATGGCCATTACGTAATGTAGTGCTTAGATAACCCTTAGATTGGCTAATGTGAGCATAATAATATGTTCATTTGTTATTCGCATTGCCTCAAAATGTGTCTTCATGATACAGTAAGATTTGTGGTTCTACTGTATGTAGTGGCACAGTGGATGTAGTTATACAACAGTGTTGGGGTTGGTCAGCAAGCATGATCTTTTCCTTAATTATTAAGTTAAGCGACCATACATGAAACTGTAGCACAGTGTTTACTTTAGCTAATAGTAATGAATTAACTCTGGCTCAGTGATGTTGGATTTAAGTGGTTTAAAGTTGTGGTCCTTTCCTGTTGTCATTCAATGATAATTCACTTCTGCATAGGCTATTTCTTTGGCATGGCATAACAGCGATGCAGAATCCCATTAACGTTATTGATCAGAAGGTCTATCAATTACTCGCATACCACACACACGCACGCACGTATACACACACACACACACACACACACACACACACACACACACACACACACACACACACACACACACACATGCATGCAACATGCAGCTCCATTAAAACTTCAGCCACTCTTTAATTATAATGTAGAGTGCAGCCATTACATAACCACTCTGACTCGAGCAGTATATTACTCCGTTACCAATTACATTATTGACTTGTTTATTAACTGTATATTGGTATGCAGCAGCTCAATTGTGATACACAGATGATTATTTAATAGATGTGATGATCATCATATACTGCAGGGTGAAGCGCTTTGGTGCGGCTCAGCCGTCTGTAAACGTTCAGTAGAACTAAAATTTGACTTGAATTGGCTTGACTGCAGTCAAATACAGTAATTTCCTGTGTATTAGCCGCATTGTGTATAAGCCGACAGTGTTTATGCAACTTGAAAGAAACAAAACCATATTAATACCATGTTAAACAGCCCCTAAGTATTAACCTCATAGCTGAAGAAATTTTGCAAAATCAATTTATAAGTAGCTAATAATTGGGAAATTATGGTATGTAGGATATGCATTTTTTTATATATATATATCCATCTGTTGAGATTATTCATTTGATCCCTGACCCATTTTCTCCGCAGAGTACTGTATGAGGGCAAGGACCCCTCCAAGTCTGGCTGGGAGGTGATCGACCACACGCCGTACGGCCGCTCGGCCAGCCTGAGCACGGGGAGCCCCACCACCCACCGCACGTTCCTCACGTACCGCCGGGCGCCGGACTCGCAGGCGCTGAACACGCTGGGCGTCACCGACATCTCGTTGCTCATGCCCAGCAAAGGGGAGGTGGCGCCGCACACCTTCTGCAGAGTGGACAAGAACCTGAACACGGGCATGGTGAGTCACCCTCCGCCACCGCAGCAGCGCTGGTCTCACAGCACGGAGGAGGTGCATTCAAATGGGGCAAACAGTGGCGAACGTTCGTGGTGAACAATGTTTTCTTTAAACAGTTCAATTTGAATGATTTGGTGCCAACATTCCATTCTAACGGTTACCTTCGTCAAACTGACGTTGCGTTCCACTGTATGTTCGCGGAGAATGTTAACCTATGTTTGTGAATTTGAATGCACCTGTTTGCAAATGTTCGCAAATATTCGCCTATGTTTGGGAATTTGAATGCACCTCTGATCTGACCTCAGATTTGGGCAGAATGTCTCGGAAGTGGAAAGGGCGAACATTTTTGAAGTGTTGTGTATTTGGTTTTTTTGTTGAAATGTTTATTTGATATGTGTTATTTCTTGTTTGTTTTAATAATAGCCACTAATTAGTCAAGGTGCCTATAGACAATAGTGCAATATTGTGTGATGACTGCATTGTGTAATTACTGAGCTGTGTGATGGCCTGCTCTGTAGTTAGTGAATATAGACTATTTTAGCTGGTATCGCTCCATTTTTTCCCTTTAAAATTATCTTGACTAAATGTATCTTTAGTATCATTTCCCCTGTCACTCATTGTGTTCCTCAAGAGATACAGGCCAAATGTTGAACTGAAACACAGTTTGGGCACAGGCGAGTGGCTGCCAAAGAGATATGGGAAGGCTGGTATGACCCTTGACCATTTCTGGAAAGAGTGTGTGACTGAGGTTTGTGATCTTGTGTGTGTGTGCTTCTCTCCACAGTGGGGTCCAGCGTTATACCTGTGCTACAAGAGAGCTGTTGCCAAAGCCAATGCTCTGGTCTACGAGGCAGGTGAGTCCCCCAAGAGCACAGTGTCATCTGACTGACTGGGATGTTCAGGGCCTATGGGGAATAGAGAGCATCCATGAGAGTGTAAAGCCATCACCCTGGGGAGCATGAACGATCTGTTGTCTCTGATTTATAACAAACACAGATGCTGTCAAATGTAAACATAGCAGTAGATTGTAGTTTTACAGGTAAAGACTTTGGTGGGAAATGGGATTTAGTACCGTAATTATTAATCATCAGTTAGTAAGTAATGATTATGTGAAACCTGAAAGGATTCCACACAAGCCTTCATCCACACTTCAACACACCCAAGTTCCATACAACTGACAAAACCATTGGAGCTCATGCTGCCCAGGTGATGGACATTATTGTCGTGGATAGTAAGAAACGTTGCAGGATGGCTACGGATATCCTCTTGTCAGCTGTAATTGAGTCTCGTACAATGATAATGTTCACAGACCCCCTTACTGTCTGTGTGTGTGTGTCTGTGTGTGTGTGTGTGTGTGTGTGTGTGTTGCTGCAGGTCTAATTAACCGATACCCAGAGGAGGACCTGGAATCCTTCCCTCTGCCGGACTCGGTGCCGATGTTCTGTTTGCCCATGGGCGTGACTGTGGAGAGCTGGCCCCTCAACACCAAGTACCAGCTCCCGGTCTTCTCCACGTTCGTCCTCACCAGTGCCTCTGGAGACAAGGTGTGTGTGTGTGTGTGTGTGTGTGTGTGTGTGTGTGTGTGTGTGTGTGTGTGTGTGTGTGTGTGTGTGTGTGTGTGTGTGTGTGTGTGTGTGTGTGTGTGTGTGTGTGTGTGTGTGTGTGTGTGTGTGTGTGTGTGTGTGTGTGTGTGTGTGTGTGTGTGTGTGTGTGTGTGTGTGTGTGTGTGTGTGTGTGTGTGTGTGTGTGTGTGTGTGTGTGTGTGTGTGCGTGCGCTCGTGCGTGTGTGTGTGTGTCCAGTGGAAACAATGCTACCTAGCTCAAGTTGCTGCAGCCAACAGCAAGGCAGCTACAGTGTTACACTCTGCATGACTATGCTCATGCAATTATAAGATGTTTTGGATAAAAATGCCTTGTATATGAGACATTTTGAATGGCATAAATTGAATGGGGTTTGATAATGCATCTGTTCCCAGTCAGACTAAATGTTTCTGCTGTAGCCCTCAGAAACATGATCTAATTGTGAATATGTACTGTCATTTTTTTGGGAAGTTGTTGACTTCAGAGTGTTTTTCTTGGGTATCTGATTTCCACATAGTTGCACACACACTTCCTCTCTCTCACTACTTTGGGTTGGCTTGAGGTGACTGACCAGGGTTGTTTTGAGGTGACCGCTTCAATTATTTTAATTTCCTACGCTGTCTCTGAATAGAAGTGGTAATATGTCACACACATACACACTCGGGTTCACAAGGGACACACATCCTAGTTTAGTGCATGATAAGGGTGTAATAGTACACAAGAATAGTATTTTGATGTAAAATGTTTTTTGTCATTAATTAACTACACTGATGTATTGTCGGCTAACTAATATGTGTGTGTGGAAACTCAAAACATGGTCCGCACGCAAAAAAAAGAAGCCTACTGTTGATTATTGGCACGCAAAATAGCCACCAGAAGGTTGGCTTTCAAAAATTGGATTTTGAGAAAAGAAAATTGAGATATTATATTTTGGGACAAAATCGAACAGCCCTAAATCTCAAGACTGTCCAGCCACATCAGAATGTGACCTCTGACCTCTGACCTCTCCTCGCCCCCTCGGTCCCAGGTGTACGGCGCGGCCATCCAGTTCTACGAGGCGTACCCGCGGGAGGCTCTGGCCGAGCGGCAGCGCGTGCGGCTGGGCCTGGTGAGCGTGGTGGACCGGCGGCCCATCACCAGCCGCTCGGTGCAGGTCAAGAAGAGCGTGTGCGTGCTCTCCCACTGGCCCTTCTTCACCGTCTTCCAGAAGTTTCTCACCTTCGTCTACCGCTATTCCATCTCAGGCCCACACGTGCTGCCCCTGGAGAAGTGAGTTCCCCCAACAGAGGGGGGGGGGGGGGGGGGTGCTGGGTATGAGCAGGGATATGTTCACTGCAGTTGTTGAAGTGTGACGTGTGCAAGATTTGACACAATGGACATAAAGTACTATAGAAAAGTACTGAAGAACTACAAAAAGATTTCGATCATATGAATATTTTTTGTGATGGTCATAAGACATTGATTTTTTACATCAATTTCTTATTGTCTCAATGTCTTATAAGAGACCATAAGTTACATTGATGTAAAAAATCAATGTCTTATAAGAGATTTTTATATGTGTTTTTATTTCATATTTTTGATAAATATGTGTTTTGTTTACGTAATAAAAACCTAATGATGCAGTTTAAGAAGTGTTTTCTAAGCCACTGCGGATTCTGTGCGGCAGACTGTATGAAGTTCTGCACTGATGAGTGTGAGAGTTTGACCTATATTCCAGCCTGGCTCATGCTTGGGGATGTATAATTCATTTCTCTGCGTTTGTGGTCCTCTGCCCCAGGCACATCTCCAGCTTCATGCACAATGTGCCCTTCCCCTCCCCCCAACGGCCCCGCATCCTGGTGCAGGTGAGAGCCACGCCGCCGGCCCAGATGGCACACACACACACACACACACACACACACACACACACACACACACACACACCACCTGTGTTGACTTGCGCCATAGCGCCCATACTTTATTGAACATCCCCACAGTCATTATGCTTGTTCTCATTTAGCATGCTGAAGGCTAGCAAAAGAGCTACATTTCCATTCCATTCCTTTTGCATGTTCTAGAATTGAGCTGAATTGCTGTCCACAGGTGTGTTTGTTGCTCTGCTACTTGTGTCTCTTACGAGTGACTTCACTTCCTTCACAGGATGGTTTGACCACTTAAAGCATTTGCTGCGAGGTCTGGGTAATGAAAAAAAAAGTCTACGAAGCAATCAGTAGAGACATGTCAATCCCTAATTTCCAATAGTTCTCGTAAACAAATTGAAAAACCTGACTGGTGGCTGGTTTGGCTACATTAAAGGTTAAATCCAGAGAATTTCTGACACATTCCGTCAGAATGATTGTATTGTGATTCAACCTGGGGTTTGATTGGGTGACTGTGGTGTTGGAAATCAAAGCATGGTATAGATTTACTATTGATCTGCATGCGATCATCCTTTCCATTATAACACACAGAACTGTCCCACGTCTGCATACAGTCTACTCTTTACTGGCGATCCATTGACTGGGTTTCCTCTCTTTCAGCTCTCCCCGTACGACAACCTTCTACTGTGCCAACCTGTCTCATCTCCCCTCCCTCTCAGGTAAGACCAGCTCTGTCCTACTCACACTCACTCACTCGTCTCATTCACAGTTTTCTCTCTCAATCACACACAGACACACACACACACATACACACATACACACACACTTCCTCTCTCTCACTGCTTTTACAGTAGGTTGTCTTGAGGTGACCAGAGAAATCCTCACAAGATGCGGTCCTCTTCATCATCTGACGGAACTCTTTATAGGAGCTGTCTAGTCCTTGTCCACCTCAATTATTATATTAAGCTCCTACAGTGTTCCTAAGTTCCTACAGTGTTCTTAAGTTCCTATGGTGTCTCTGAGTAGAAGTGGAAATGCACGTAATTGTGTAATATGGACTGAGGTGCAGAGGGATATAGTTAGTTGATTTATAGAACTGAATCCCTTTTCTGTGACCTTCTAATAGCTAATAATATCTCATATCTCGTATCTTGTTTCTGTCACGTTGTCTTCTGTAATCATTATTTTTTGTCAGCACAAGACTTGACTACATTTTATTTAAGATCATAACCACAACCTCATGTCAGTTCATGGCATTGCCTGTGGCTCATTTTTTTTTACATTTGAATGTTTATAGCATTGCCTTCCTGTGCTCATCAGGTAGAAAATATCTCACACACATACACACTCGGGTTCACACGGGACACACGTCCTAATTTAGTCCATGATAGGGGTGTAATAGTACACAAGGATAATATTTTGATAAGGTACACAATGTTTTTTTGCCATTGCTTAACTACACTGATATATCGTCGGCTAACTACTGTAATATGTGTGTGTGGAAACTCAAAACATGGTCCGCACGCAACAAAAAAGCCTACGGTTGATTACTGGCACGCAAAAAAAAGGCAACAGAAGGTTTCTGTTTATGACAGTACTGTAGGAATCCATGTACCTTTCCACGCCTAGTCTCTGATGTTGAGTGATGTTCCTTCCTGTGTGTGGTCCCCCTCCAGTGGTGCCAGCTTCCTGAAGCTGCTGCAGAACCTGGGCCCCGAGAACGCCTGCACGCTGCTCCTGGCCGTCCTCACCGAGCACAAGCTGCTGCTGCACTCGCTGCGCCCCGACGTGCTCACCTCCGTCGCCGAGGCCCTGGTGTCTGTGAGTACCGGCGCTCTGACACAAGTCTCTAAAGTGAAGCTTTTTTATTTTCATTTTACTTTTTAAAGATTTTTTTGGGGGGCTTTTTATGCCTTTAATTGGACAGGACAGTAGAGAGAATGACAGGAAGTGAGTGGGAGAGAGAGTCGGGGTGGGATCTGGAAAGGACCACGGGGCGGGACGGGTCGCCGGCGTGCGGTGCAGGTGCCCCAGCCAGTTGCGCCACGGCTGGGGCCTAAAGTGAAGCTTTTTTATTTTCATTTAACTTTTTGTTTTTTTAATAAGTATGTTTTTGGGGGGCTTTTTATGCCTTTAATGATAGAGAGATGGCAGAGAGTGACAGGAAGTGAATGGGAGAGAGAGTATGGGGTGGGATCCGGAAAGGACCACGGGGGCGGGAACCCAGGTCGCCGGTGTACGGTGCAGGTGCCCCAGCCAGTTGCGCCACAGCTGGGGCGAGTAAAGCTATTTAAAGGTGATCTGAGTGATGTTACGCAGTTTCTAAGCTAAAGCAAGACATGCCACATATAGTAAACATCACCTCACCATCCGCCTGTTGCTTGTGCCCTGAATACAGTAAAACATTAAAAAATAATAATAAAAAAAAAAGTCTCTGTGAACGGCCCAGGCTCCAAAAACCGCAACAAAAATACTTGGTCCAGCTTGGACCATGAAAACATAAGACACTGTTCAACTGTGAAGCCAGCAAATTAACTGTACAGACAAGATGCGCATTTAGGAGAGGTTCAATTGCATGGGAGCGAGGTGGAGGGTGTAGCGAGCTACTGTAGCTCTCAACAGAGGTGCAGTGCGGAATCAGCATGGGGGCAATGAAGAACTAATGGGTGCAGGATGGGCTGTATTCTGGATTGTGTTTTCTAATAATCAAACAATATGCTAATTTGCGCTCTGAAACTGCAGGAAAGCCGTATTTTAGCCACTACAATATTAAAAACTTTCTCGGTAGAGAAACCCTCACACTCTTGAATCTCTTCTTTGAACGGCCTAGCATCACAGAGTGTAAGGGTTTCTAGTGTCTCAAAACTTTCTCATTATATGACTACTCCCACTACAAAGCTTAATCGGTGTGAACCAGAGAAAAATTATCATAGTCAATGAATTGGCACTCAAGCAAAATTGAAAACGTGTCCTGTATAATCCTTTTGCTTGAATGTTAGCAAAAGCTAACTACTGTACCACAAACTGAATTAGTGCCACACTGATATAAATCAACCTTAATCCGCATCTTATAAGGGCATTTAAGGGTCCTTCAATTTGAGGGACAGGGACCTAGAAAGTCCTTGAAAAGTCCTTGAATTTGACATTAAGGAAAGAGTGGAATTTAACTTACACAAGTGGGATGGATGTTATTAATGTGAATAAGTTCTTAGATGTACTGTAGGTTTAGGTTTGTTTTTTGTAATTTATTATAATGATTTGGAATATTCTATCTCAAATACACAATGTAACAAGAAATGTTTTAGCTGTTGTCTACAATTAAATTATTTTTTTTCCCATTCAGTTTCATTTTTTATTTCAATTAATTTCAATTAAAATTGAGATGTTAATCCAGTTAGTATGAAGTTTCAGTTACTACACACTCAGAACTTGCAGACTGACTTTCACTGTCTCCACAGTTTGTGGTTTTGGGTGGCTTAGCAACCTAATAATAACTTGTCCTCCGCCAGCAACAGGATCTCCTGGGCTTCATTTTGTAGGACATGACACTCTTTTTCATTTTTTGCAAGTCTAAGCAGGAGAGAGTTCTTGTGTGTAGCAGCTAGTCATTCATATGAATCCATCTCCTCTTTAGTCCGCCCCCCCCCCCACACACACACACACATATCTTATCTAGTCCTCCCCTCATGTCTGCCCTCGTTCACTCTTCTTGTTCTTCTTCTCTGTCTCTCTCCTTTGACACACACACACACACACACACACACACACACACACACACACACACACACACACATACTTTGGTGTTTCATACCTTTCATTTTATACATTCCTTTTTACCCCCTGGCCCCCCTTCTCTCTCTTATCGTTCTTTCTTCTCGTCCTCCTCCTCCTCCTCATGTCCCTCACTCCCTTCCCCTCTCCCTACTCATTTATCCAATGTTACCTCACTCTAATACTCCTTTTTGTCTCTCCCTCACCCACTCTCTTTTCTTTCTCTTCCCTTCCTTCTGTCTCTCTATCTCCCCCTCCTGTTCTTTCTCTCTGTCTCTCTCTCTTCTCTGCCCCTTCTCTCTTTCTCTCTTTATCTTTCTCTCTTTTTCTCTCTTTCTTTCTTTCTTTCTCTCTCTCTCTCTCTCTCTCTCTCTCTCTCTCTCTCTCTGTTCATCACAGATGACGTTCCCTCTGCGCTGGCACTGCCCCTACATCCCGTTGTGCCCGCTGCGGCTGGCCGACGTGCTCTGTGCCCCCATGCCCTTCATCGTGGGGGTGCACTCCAGCTACTTTGACCTCTACGACCCCCCCTCTGACGTGGTGTGTGTGGACCTGGACACCAACACCATATTCCAGTGAGTTCCCCTCTCCCACCCACAGGCCCAGTATTGGAGCCCCACTGGATGCTCACATCTTTAGGATCCTCAGATGGGGTGCCTCTCATTTTGGTCTTTTATACATCCTCCCTTCCTTCCTCGGTCCTCGTCCTCACTGATCTAGATAAAGAATGATGGGGAGGCAACAATGGGATAGTCTATCCCGTGTTAGTTATAGATCAGTGGGAACAAGCCTGGAGGACCGAGCATTGAAGATCGAGGAGAGAGTTTGAGAGCCACCCATAGTGTTTAACACTAGCCTGTTAATCAGACATGACACTAATTTAGGGTGCAGTAGTTGCCTGATTGTAGTGAATAAGTAGCTTTGGAGGAGGTTGATCTGTCTAGACGGGTAACAGGAAAGAAAGGCTCTTAAAAAGTCATTGCTCAGGCGAGAATTTACCTTCGGAGTGGGAACTGAACGAGGTGTAATATTAATAATATGAATTATTGGTTATTGCCTGTTTGGCTGATAATGATTACAGGGAACTGTTCATCATCTCAGCTTGGCATGTCTGTCCTCTGTGCTGCTCTCCTCTATGCTGTTTCAACCTCATTATAAGAACTCACTGACACTGAAACTGAGTTCTCAGTAGACAGGTTTATCGTGTCAGTCTTGGTGACATGTTTTTCCTTCTCTGTTTACAGATTGGAAGATAAGAAGCCTCTGTCATGGAGATCACTTCCAAGGAAACATGGCAAGATGTTGCTCAACTCTCTCACCAATTTAAACAAGACCTTAGAGAAGAGTGAGTGTTTCCTGTTTGGAATATGGGTCATACTTTACTTTACACTGCACACAGACTGTCTACAGATTATCAACAAACTATCTATTGACACACTGTTAACTACAATATATGGTTTAGTTTAAAGTGAGTTGTTGAATACAGTTAAGTTGATGTTCAGTAATGGTTCAACATTATTTTTGCATACTGAACTTAAATCTTAACAGAAATTCTTAAACAGGATTTTTTAAACATAATGGGGGGATATTTCACTGAAATTCAATGCTGAACAAATTTGATGGTTTAAATGTGAGCTCACTTAGTTCTTACATAGCCCAGAAGCTCAGAGGACATGTTTGTTTGAGACTGTACTGACAGCGTACAGTATGTCCGTCAACTGAAAAGAGTCACTTTGAGAGGCACAGCTATCTGACCGCTGGTTGTGTGTTGTGCTCCAGTCTGCACGCCGGGCCAGGAGGATGCCACACTGGAGTTCCTGCTGACGGACTACGACCTGATCTACGGGCGGCAGAAGCAGCTGGAGCTGGAGATCCAGGAGGCCTTCCTGCGCTTCATGAGCTGCCTGCTCAGGGGCTACCGCACCTACCTGCTGCCCATCACCCAGGCCCCCTCCGACCGCACCACCGACTGCAGCTCACTCTTCAACCTCCAGGGTGAGAGTGTGTGTGTGTGTGTGTGTGTGTGTGTGTGTGTGTGTGTGTGTGTGTGTGTGTGTGTGTGTGGGGGCGGTATGTTTACAGTAATTGAACCAGAACGCCAATCAGCTTGCGGGAGCGTCGTTTTTGGCAAGGCCTTGACCAATCCCTCCTGTCTGTGTGTTTGGAATGTTTGGAGAGTGCTTGATCCCAGACCACAGATGAACCTTGTGAATGTCATGTTGTTTGTTAAAGTATTTTGCAATTGTTCACACAATATGTGTTTATTATTCTATCCACTTGTATGGGTATGTGCATCCGTCTTTTTGAAGACTTGCTGCATGCACATGTGTATTAATATGTAACTTGGTTACGTCTGTTTAGCTCATGATTGTAGGTTTTGTGACTTGACTACTTTAGTCTTAACTATCGTAATGGTTCAATACTGTGCAGGGTTTCTGAAGTCTCGAGACCGCACACAGCAGAAGTTTTATAACCAGCTAACCAGGACCCAGATGTTCACCCAGTTCATAGAGGAGTGCTCGTTCGTCAGTGACCGCCACGCCAGTCTGGAGTTCTTCGATGAGTGTGTACAAAAGGTCAGATCCCTGATTCAACTTTCCGTGTTCATTTTAAACGTTTATTTCAAACCTCTATGATCAGGTATGCATGAGGTTGCAGTGTGTTTTTAAGTGTGTGGAGACTGTATGTTACTGTGCATTTCTCTCTCTATGATCTGTCCACCCTGCGGGCCTCTTCACCATTATCAGTTATATTTTCTGACTGTCTGCCTCTCTCTATCTCTCTCTCTCCCTCTCTCACTTTATCTGTGTCTCTCTTTCTCTCTCTCTCTCTCTCTCTCTCTCTCTCTCTCTCTCTCTCTGTCTGTCTGTTTGTCTCTCTCTCTCTCTCTTTCTTCTCCACCCCTCTCTTTCTCTCCCCCTCCCTCCTCCGCCCTGCTCAGGTGGATGTGGAGAAACCGGAGGAGGTGCATCTGGTGGACCTGGATGAGACCCACAGCGGGGAGCACACCGTCTTCATCATGCCCCCGGAGGAGCCCCAGGAGGCGGACGGCTCCGAGTGCCAGGCCCATTACAGGTTAGCATACCACCAGGATTAGCACACTGGGCTATGGGTTTATATCAGCTGTAGTGATGGTAAAATATTGTAGTAGTACCTCAGCTATTGGTAATCGTCAGGTCTGTTGTAAATGATGTGTTGGTGATAACCAGAACTTCTCTTATAAATGGTGTGTTAAATTCTAGTTGTTAGTTCCAATGTGATGTCCTACACATATCCATAGAGTATGTATGAATAGCTAGAGACGGTTGTTACAAAGAATCCCAGTAGGCTAACTTGACAATTCTGTGCTCAATGGGGATATACTGTATGACTACGTTAATTTTTAAATGGCTTTTAGTCAGACTCCCATCATATGAAACTTCTTAAAATCAATACAGCGCAGCTCGGCTGGAAATAGAGAGCCGTATTTGGGTATAATGAAGCGTCATGGCCCATTGTGTGGCTCAGGAATAAATTGGATTACTGTAACATTTTCCCCATTCAGACGAAGTGAAATGAGGAACCTGAACTCAGAAATTATTTTTGTCTCAATCTCAAACTGTCACTACCTCTTTGAGTAGCCTTTGGTCTATGCCCTTTTCCTGCAAATGGCAGTAACAGTAACCTACATGTAAGCACTGTTCCCTACGCCCCCTTTCCTCCCATCTCGTTGTGCAGCTGAGACGTTTCCCTTTTTCCTGCAAATAGCAGTAACAGTAACCTATGCACTGTATAAGTATAAGTATATATACTCTTTGATCACTGTACCCTCCGCCCCCCTTTCCTCCCATCTGGTTGTGCGATGTTATGAGACGTTTCCCGTCCTGCAGCCAGAGCTGTTTGAGCGGCCTTTGGTCTATGCCTTTTTCCTGCTAATAGCAGTAACAGTAACCTATGCACTGTATAAGTATAGGTATATATAATCACTGTACCTCCGCCCCCTTTCCCCCATCTCGTTGTGCAGCTATGAGACTTTTCCCGTCCTGCAGCCAGAGCTGTTTGACCGGCCGCAGGACCAGCTGCGCGTCCCCACCAAGGGCAGCGCCCCCAGCAGCCCCGCGCCACGCCGCACCAAACAGGTGGGGGACCGCGCGCACTTCTCTTCTCCTTCGCTATCTCTCTTTCTCTCTCTCTCTCTTTGAGGTGGGGGGACCACATGCACTTCTCTTCTCCTTCATTCTCTCTCTCTCTCTCTCTCTTTCAGGTGAGGGGACCGCACGCACTTCTCCTTCCCTCTCTTTTAACCCCTTCTGTGTCTTCTCCATTTTCTCTACCTGCTTATCTCTCTATTTCTCTCTCTCTCTGTCTCTCTCTTTCTCTTCTTCCCTTTCTGTCTCACACCTGTTTGGACGGGTTTGGACACGTCAAATTGCAGAACTACCATTATTTGACAAATCTTGTCATGCATGTATGTTCTTCCCTCTCTTTTAGCCCCATCTGTGTCTCTTTTCCTCTCTTTTCCTCTCTCTCTCTCTCTCTATCTCTCTACTTCCCTCTCTGTCTCACACCTGGGTGGTGTTAGAATTAGCACGTCAAATTGCAGAACTACCATTATTTGACAAATCTTGTCATATGTCCTTCCCCCTCTTTTAGCCCCATCTCTGTCTCTTTTCCTCTCTCTCTCTCTCTCTCTCTATCTCTCTCTCTCTCTCTCTCTCTCTTTCTCTCTCTCTCTCACCTGTTGCATTGAAATATCAAAATGCAGTGCTACCATTAACAGAGATTGTTATATCAAATGTGCTGTTTCAAACAGGCTGGCTCTGTCCAACAAGGCCCAGAATGCTTTAATGCACTCTTAGTTTGCCTTATTGGGCTGGATACTGATGCTTGATGTCTCCATTCTCTCTCTCTCTCTCTCTCTCTCTCTCTCGTCCTGTGACACTTGAACACAAGGAATTTCAGTACTTATAAATGCTTATTTATGAGTACATGACAATGAACTTTGAACTTTGAACTTTGCTGCAGGAGATCAAGCTGGCCCAGAAGAAGGCACAGAAGTACTCGGCGGTGCCGGACATGTGGTCCAAGTGCCTGCTGGGTCACTGCTACGGCCTCTGGTTCATCTACCTGCCCACCTTCGTCCGTGCGGAGAGCACCAAGGTGCGCACCCTGCACACCGCCTACGAGGTGCTCAAGCACATGGAGACGCGCAAGGTGGTGCTGCCTGACGAGGTGAGTCGGAGGGAGGACTTCGCCTTCCCAGCATGCACAGAGCCGTGTGCCGTGAGATTCGCTAGTTCGCCAGGAGGCTCGATAAAAATTGACACCCTTCAATTAAAACTTAACACCCTTTTACTTAATGATGTGTGTTCTCTTTTAGCAGTCAGCTTTTGTGACCACTGATGGTGTATTCTGTTTGTGAATGTAATAACCTGTGTGTGTGTGTGTGTGTGTGTGTGTGTGTGTGTGTGTGTGTGTGTGTGTGTGTGTGTGTGTGTGTGTGTGTGTGTGTGTGTGTGTGTGTGTGTGTGTGTGTGTGTGTGTGTGTGTGTGTGTGTGTGTGTGTGTGTGTGTGTGTGTGTGGTGGTCGTGCCGGTTGGTGCAGGTGTGTTACCGGATCCTGATGCAGCTGTGTGGCCAGTACGGTCAGCCCGTGCTCGCGGTGCGCGTGCTCCTGGAGATGAAGAAGGCCGGCATAACGCCCAACACCATCACCTACGGCTACTACAACAAGGTGAGCGGCTGCAATCAGGCGCTCATACGCAACCGTTATCATCTCAGCCAAAAAAAGGAATAGATAAAAGAAAGCCATTGATACTTTGAAATCTCAAAAAAAAAAAAGCTTAAAGCCCTTGATATCTCCTATCTTCCTAATAATAACAATAACACAAGGCAAACAGTACAATTTCAAAAGATAGACGTAATTGTGCATTGGAATGTTATTGTTTTTATCTGCATTCCAATGTAGAAGAGAAGTGTCTATTCGTGTGCTGTTAAAGACTGAAGGTCTTGTCCATTGTCCAGGCTGTGTTGGAGAGCAAGTGGCCCTCCACCAGTCACGGCGGCCGGCTGCGCTGGGCAAAGCTACGCAACGTGGTAATGGCAGTGGCGCAGTTCAGACAGCCAATCAAACACCGGCAGAAGAGTGACTCCGTGAGCTCCAGATCAGGTGGGGAAGCAATCTGATCTAATGTCATGTCCATCAGTCAAGAAGTTCGTTCATAGACATGCTTTAAACATAATAACTAACTACCTTGTTCTTGGAGGTCATGCAAATTATTTGTTGTTATTGTTTTTTTTTTTAAAGATAATTTTTTGGGCTTTTTATGCCTTTAATTGGACAGGACAGTAGAGAGAATGACAGGAAGTGAGTGGGAGAGAGAGTCGGGGTGGGATCCGGAAAGGACCACGGGGCGGGAATCGAACCCGGGTCGCCGGCGTACGGTGCAGGTGCCCCAGCCAGTTGCGCCACTGCCGGGGCCATTTGTTGTTATTGTTAAGAAAACCAACCAGTTAGAATTTGAATTTAACACTTGTTTTCCGTTCGCTCCCTCAGATGTCATCTTCTCTAAGCCCCGTCCCCACTCTGCTCTGGTTCGCCAGAACAGCTGGAGCGGCTTGAGTGAAAGCTCCAGCCACGAGTCATTGAACAGCCTGCTCCCCAAGAGCAACAGCCTCAGCAGCATGCGCTCCTCCACTGACCGTGAGAATCACACACACAGGCCACCGCCGCACACTGCACACAGCACTGCAACACACACACACACACACACACACACACACACACACACACACACACACACACACACCACACACACCACCCACCACAGGCTTAGGTTACACCACATGCCCAGCCTAATCCAGTGAGCCATACTGATCCACACCAAACAGACAATAATGGCATGCGCAAAAATACGAGCCTCCTCTCTCTGATCTCATCTGACCGTGACCTCTCTGTTCCCTAGCAGAGGTCAAGTTGACCAGGAAAGCGCTGCTGCGGAACTCCGGCGGCGCGGACGACCCCGTCTCGGCCCGCAAACCTCCTGCCGGGCCGCCAGAAGTCCCCGCAGGGCTGCCTCCGTCTGGGGTCCTCGTCAAGCGCAGCCAGGTGTGCCTGTCCACCTTCTACAAGGACTACGCCGAGACCCCCGAGACCCACCCAGACTGCAGGTGCCAGCCAGGGGAGAGGGAGAGCAGGTGAGTGGGACTGGACCAGAGGGCCCAGTGGGGGGGGTGGGGTGGGGGGGGTCGGGGTCATCTCAGCACTGCTCCCTTAACTCCAAACATCATCAGTATTAATATTCAGTGCCACGGTGTAGTTTGGTTTATTCATACGTGTTTGTGTGAAGACAAACAAAAAAAAACTGTGTGTAAACTTTTCTGTGGTGAAATGATATGCAATGAATCAAAAGGAACAAACAACTACCGTGATTTCCCCAACTACTAGCCATCGCTAAGACATTGATTTTGCAACATTTCTTCAGCTATATTAATACACGGGGGCAGTGAATATGGGATATATAACACTGTCCCGCAGCTTATACACAATGCGGCTAATACACAGGAAAATTACTGTACATCCTAAATACTGAGTTCAAGCTAATGAAAATACAAACAAAAAGTAATTTGAGGCCCCAGTCATGGCGCGACTGGCTGGGGCACCTGCACTGCACGCCGGCGACCCGGGTTCGATTCCCGCCCCGTGGTCCTTTCCGGATCCCACCCCAGCGCTCTCTCCCACTCACTTCCTGTCTCTCTCAACTGTCCTATCATTAAAGGCATAAAAGCCCAAAAGATATACTTATAAAAAAAAAAAGTCATTTGAATATTTGTTATCCCCCTCCCTCTCCCAGGTCGACGGACGCCAGAGACAGCTTGAGCAGAAAGACGCTGGACGAGAACTACAACCACGTGGCGTCGCCGAGCCGCGGCCTGGCGGGGAAGCTGCAGCAGCTGCTCACGCCCACGCGCCACCGGGCGTTCGTGCGGCGGGCGGCCAGCGTGGACGAGCGGCGGCCGGGAGGGGGCAGCGGCTCCGGATCGGGCAGCAAGGCGGCGGAGCGGAGGCAGGCCCGCAAGGCGCAAGTCACCGAGACCTTCCTCAGGGCCAAGGAGCGGCTGGTCAACGCCACCTCTGAGGTAGTGTGTGAGTGTTTGTGTGTGTGTGTGTTTGTGTGTGAGTTGTTCGTGTGTGTTTGTGTGAGAGTGTGTGTATAAGAAAGGTGTTCACGTTGTTGTTTGGTGGGTTTCTTCACGCGTTTGTACTGTGTGTGTGTGTGTGTGTGTGTGTGTGTGTGTGTGTGTGTGTGCGTGCGTGTGTGTGTGTGTGAGAGATGTTCATTTTGTTGATTGGTGGGTTTTGTTTTGTTACACATTTCATGTGAGTCTGTGTCTGTCTGTCTGATGTTCATTTTTCAATGCTGATGACTGATGAGCAGGTTAAGTTTGTCTCACCTTTCTACTGACTGACTGAATGACTGACTCTGTGTGTATGTGTGTGTAAAAAGGGATGTTCGTTTCATTAATGACTAACTGACAGCCTTGTTTTGTCTTGTGTCTATTGTCTTTTGTGCCTTATTTCCTTATCTGTTACTTCCTCTTTTGTCTTCACACACATGCTGTCGGTTAGGCTCTAGCCTGGCGGTTAGATGTGCGTCCGCTATAATGTAAACATTTACTCAGTGTCGCATGAAGGTGATGGACACTTAATAGTCGTTTCCTCTTCTCCAACAGAGTTCACTGTCCGTCGGAAGTGACATTGACCTGACCGACACACCGCCCGGTCTGAACTTTCCGCTGAGGAAATCCTGGGACCCCACGCCAGAGGGAGCCGGACTGGAGGTAAACGCATCCGAAGAGAAAGTTCTGAAAGTGCCAGACCCGGTTCTAGAATATGGAGTACTGGACTTTGCTGTGTGGCCTTTAGATTGCTTGTAATCTAGTAGTCTTAAGGCCGGCACCCACCGGACATGTCTTTGGCACAATGCAACAAGAAAAAAAATTTGAACTCTATCGTTTTTTATTGGAGCAAAGCCCACTAGAAACGTCTGGTGTGTGGCAGCGCAGGGTTCGAAAACTGTTCTAAAATCCTGCGCGTCAAGCCCTACAACGCTGAACGGCGTGTCCGGTGGGCGCCGGCCTTCACACAGGCCTGGTTTAGTGTGCCTACAGTGCTGTGTTATGGAGCTCTCCCTGGAATCGGTCATCATGATGTTGATGCAGCCACTAGGCATGGAGTCCTGCTATTTGATATCAGGTCCAGTTGGGTTTTAGAAAAACACCATTCAACCCCAGCTGTTAGCATCGGCCTACTCTCTGCCTGGTTTTCTTGTCATAGCATCACACCATACGTTACACACCATGCTAAACTGAAAACCATCCTAGATTACTACAATACTCTTTCTGTACTTCAGCCCAGACCGGGCATGCAAGACAGCTGCTGCCGTGTGAAATGTGTTCCTAACAGTGTGCCCTCCATCCCTCCTTCCCTCTATCCATCCATCTATCTATCCATCCCTGCACCCATCCATCCATCCCTCTATCCATACATCCATCTATCCCTCCTTCCCTCTATCCATCCCTCCATCCATCCATCCATCCATCCATCCCTCCATCCCTCCCTCCATCCATCTATCCCTCCATCCCTCTATCCATCCATTCATCCCTCTATCCCTCCATCCTTCTATCCATACATCCCTCCATCCATCCATCCATCCCTCCATCCATCCATCCATCCCTCCATCCCTCTACCTATCCCTCCATCCCTCTATCCTCTTCTCCGTCCCCCTGCAGGTGTTGATGTCGAGTTGCTCTCTGTGCCGGAGCTGCAACTCGCTGGTGTACGACGAGGAGATCATGGCGGGCTGGACGTCTGACGACTCCAACCTGAACTCCAGCTGCCCGTTCTGCTCGGCCACCTTCGTCCCGCTGCTCAACGCGGAGATCTGCGACCTGGGCCCCGTCAGCAGGTAATCCAGAGGGCTCGCCCTCCGCACTGTTCTCCGGACCTGGGAAAGTATGGAAATATGAAGTACGGTTTTCCAGACCTGGAAAAGTATGGAAATATGAAGCACTGTTTTCCAGACCTGGAAAAGTGCGGAAATATGAAGTACGGTTTCCCAGACGTGGAAAATGATGGAAACATCAAATACTGTTTCGGGTTGAATGTCTTTGAATACATACACAAAATAGCAGTCTTCTGTTATGAGTTTTAAATATAAACATAAATATAATATTTTGTAATTTCTCACTTATCTCGCTTATAAGTTACAATCTGTGACCACAGTCGGAAAAAATGCATGCTCAGAGACATGCTCAGGAGGGAGTCCGATGGCTCAGAGAGTAACACAATATCTGGTGCACTCCTCTCCTCCTGTGACGAAGAGCGCTGTGACTCAAAATGTCACCTGTTGAGTAACTCCGTGCTCTTAAGGGAGCAGCAGTGTGCCAGATGTGGTGTTTTCTCGGGTCTTTTCTCGGTACTCTGAAGACAGAGTTGTGGGAGCACACCTGCCAATCAGCAGTTTCTGTGGTCAGACTTCCTTCCGTTTCACGTTCTTAGGCAGCCCTTGTGACTCATTTAGTCTGCTCAGTAAAGAACAGAGGCAGAGAAAAGGGATCGTTTTCATGAAGCACAATGAAACTTTCCATTTCCTCAGTGTAGTGACACTTAAGACACAGATGTGCCTGAGTTGTAGGCTCTCCTCTCTTCATCTCCGCTGGCTGCTTTTCTAATCCATTTAACTCTTTACTGATAAGTCGTCTTAACTCCTTGACCACCTGCGACTGCTGAACCGCCTGTGTAGGCCAAGCCTTTCTACAAGCAAGGACGCTCAGTGTATGTGTTGAATCAAGGGCACATTGCCAAGGACAGACAAGACACACAACACTACGCCAACTCAAAAGCATTTTGAGCATTTCAAATCCCAAAATTAAGAAGTCAACTCAATCCCCATAAATACAATGTTTTTTTAATATATCTTATGATAAACTGCAAGACTTAACAAGACCTGTAGGTTTGTGTGTGTAATGAGACAATGTTTTTACTGCAGCTCTGAGCGGAGCACCTTGAACGCTGAGGATGAGGTGGAGAGTGCCATGAGGCCCCCTGGTGGTCAAGAGGGCTCAGAGCGCCCGCTCCCCAACGGCCTGAGTGACGACTCCAGCTCCGAGACCAGCTGCTACTCGGAGAGCAGCAGCAGCAACACCACCAGCGTAAGTCCCAACTTAGCCACCACTAACAGGGTGACTGTGCATTTGCAAAATCAATGGGCTTTGCACAAAGAGAAGCGAGGTCAAGAGTCTGGTTTACGAGGCTAGATTGAATTATTCCGCTGTATGGAATGTGCTATTATACATCATTTCTGTGTATAAGCTGCAGGACAGTGTTTTGTGCAAGTTAAAAGAAACAAAACCATATTAGTACCATATTAACTCCGCATGTTTGTTAGCCTCATAGCTGAAAAAATTCTGCAAAATATAAGCCGCGGCTAATAGTTGGGAATTTATGGTAAATGAACTTGCCTCACGTCCACAGGGCCTGTCTGTGGGCGGACCTCCGCTGGTGACGGTGGCCTACCTGAGCCCGCTGGTGCTCCGCAAGGAGCTGGAGAGCCTGCTGGAGAACGAGGGCGAGGCCGTGCTCTCCCAGCCACAGCTGCTGGACAGCCACTCCATCATCTTCTGGAACCTGGTCTGGTACTTCCAGCGCCTGGGCCTGCCCAGCAACCTGCTGCAGCTCGTACGCTCCTCACAGCTCGCCGCACACATCACGCAGGTAACAGCGCACACATACACACACACACACACACACACACACATACACACACACACACTATAGACCGTTTCAAGAGAGTTCCATGATCGGTGTCTTAGTTGTTCCCACAATATTTCCATTTTAACATTCCATGTGTCCATATCTTAATGCAGCGGAGCTAATTTGGGAACAAAATAGAACGTTCAAGCATTGTTTTTGTTTTTCTTGTTGATACAGGTATGGGAAGTAATATTGACGTGTAAACACAATGTGCTAATGTTGTTATGGTAACATGTGATAAATGATCTTTCATGTCTGTTGAAAACACCCATAAAGCACTCATAGTGCAGATGGAAAAAGTGAGGGAACTGTTGGAATTCATTACTGGTTGAGACTCCTTTGGCAGCAATAAGCTCGACCAAGGGCTCCTGGTAACTGTGAATCAGATCTGCACAATGTCCAGGAGGTATTTTAGTCCATTCTGTCTTTAGTTCAGCCATATTGTCAGGATGTCTGCTGTGAATGGTTTTCTTGAGCTCATTCCACAGCATCTCTATTTGTAAAGGTCTGAGACACTTAAAAGAAAAGACACACTTTATACCTCAATTCAGGTTATTCCAAAGGTGTCATTTACTTTGTCTTGCCACATGAAGGGATGAAGTGATGGAGTGCATGAATGCAATGTGTGCATTGCAATGAATGAATTATTTAAAGCAAATATAACACACCATTGTGCTACAGAGAGCAGCTTTTTTGCTAAGGAAAAGCAAAAAGTCCTGGCAAAGATGCTGTTGCTATGGCTGAAGCGAAGCCTCATGCACAAGCTTTTCTCTCGTCAACGCCTTCGATTGGTTGATAAGAGAGTAGCCTATGCCAGCGAGTGGACGTGCGCGGACATGTGGCGAGCGTGCTAACTGTGATGTGTGTGTGTGTGTGTGTGTGTGTTGTAGAGCATAGAGAACCCTGCGGTGCGCGTCAGGCTTCTGTGGGACACTCTGACGCCAGATACGGACTTCTGGCCTCCTCTCTACGTCCTCTGGAGAATACACAGTAAGAGACCAGCTCACTCATCTTTTCTGATGTCTTTGTGCCAGTAATATAGACTAGAGGGTGAAATGGCTACATAACCTTAACCTCTCCTGCTCATTCAGGGCATAGCACATGTTCAGCCTCTCTGTTCTGTTTGGCACTAGTGTTGAATGTGGAATGACTGTAAGGTAGCAAGTGGCAGAGAACAGGATGTTGTCCTAGCGGTGTATGCATGGATTTCTGCACAGTGATGATTACTGAAGCCAAACCCGCGGTTTCCTTTTTCGATTTGTTGATTCTTCATCTGTGTTTGACCTTTGCCCCTTTAACTTTCCTTTTTTTCTCACCCTTTTTTCCCTTCCTCTCTCTCTCTCTCTCTCTCTCTCTCTCTCTCTCTCTCTCTCTCTCTCTCCCTCTCCCTCTCCCTCTCTCTCTCTCTCTCTCTCTCTCTCTCTCTCTCTCTCTCTCCCTCTCCCTCTCTCTCTCTCTCTCTAGGCGGTGTCCGCATGCTGCGGAACCACAGCTGGCGCCGGCACAACCACCCCTTCACCCTCAGCTTCCTGGAGGAAGTGCTACGCTGGGTCGGCATGAACGAGGTACACAAGGCGGTCACCCTCTTACTGGATACCATCGCCAAGCAACCGGGCAACCCTCGGATCCAGAGGTGAGCGCCGCACGCGATTAAATATTATCTTGGGTGACTCACTGATTGCCGTCAGTGTCACGGCCAGAGAAGTTTCCATTGTGATGCCATATCGCTCTCACTTCCTCGCTCTCTAAACAGTGCTTATGCAATGCGTTTTAGTAAGGACACAGAAATGATGTGCATTTGTTTTATTGAAGACATCGGAAATAACTACCAGTTGTGAAACGTTTAGCAGGTTCTCTCCGGAGTTTCCGAGCACAAGTGTTGAAATCAACTGTGAAGCCTGCAGTGAAAGTGCAGTACCTGATTGGCCGTGTGTTTGTCTGCGTTTAGGAGTTTGTACAGGGAGATCCTGTTCCTGACCCTGGCTGCTATGGGGAAAGATCATGTCGGTGAGTGGCCACGCTGTGAGTGTTGGAAACAGATAAGAGAGGTGCCTGCCTGACAGAAGGGCGCATCAGATGGAACCTGCATTAGGGAGGGAAAACATGCCAGCAGATGAAAGTCCAGTTTCAAACTATAGATGACCTGCCAAATTACAGGCCACAGTTCCAATTCTGGTAGATTTGATAACTGTCTTGATTACTCTTAAATATACGTAAACAAGGCTTTTGTGTTTGTTGTTTTTGTTTCTCGTGTGTGTGTGTGTGTGTGTGTGTGTGTGTGTGTGTGTGTGTGTGTGTGTGTGTGTGTGTGTGTGTGTGTGTGTGTGTGTGTGTGTGTGTGTCAGCGGCGTTCGATAAGAAGTACAAGACGGCTTACTCTCGGCTAAGCGGCTCTCTGGGCCGGGACGAGCTGCGGCGGAAGCGGGGGCAGCCGCCCAGCCCCAAGGCCGTGGACTGCCGACGCTGCTTCCTGTATCCTCTCGAGTGCTGACGACTCCTCTCCCGCACAGCACACTCTCTCCTCTTCCTCTTCCTCCTCCTCACCAGGGCCAGCTAGACCTCTCCTTCATCACCATCACCATGACCACCACTTCAACGTGAAGGCCCTCGCCTCGCCTCCCGCAGATTTGCCTGGTTTCCGCCTAAACACCTCAGTGTGTTTTTCGGAGACAGCAGCACCACATCTTAGTCTTGGCCAAACTCTCAACAGCTTACCTTGCAGCTGCCAGTACAAATGAATAGGAATTAGGAAGACAACTGGCTTTTCCCAATGCAGTCTCTCAGCTTTGCCTGGCTTTCGGTGTGGGAGATTGTCCTTGTCACAACGAGAACGTAACCGTTGCCAGGCATGTAGAATCTCTGGAAGTGATGCCATTGTTTGTTGTCATTCTTTGGATTACAGAGGAATCCCAGCTAACTAGGCTAGGCTTAATAGGTGTCAGGTTAGCAGTTGGCGTGTTTTGGCTATGGTCAGGCGAAGTAGGCGAAGTAGGCATAGCACATCGGTCTCTCACACCTGAGTTCCTTAACTGTAGTTGTCTTGTGCTGCCTTGTATCTCTGCCCTGAAGCATTCTGCGGACTCTTCTTGTGTGGGCTTGTGCTTCAGACACGAGCCTAAACTATGCACCTCGTATGGACATCAAACGCGCGTTGCAATGCCTTCAAATTATAACCTGTTATCTACTTACGGACAAACAGTGGCCGGGCGGTGGGACCTCGTGTGTCCTTTAGTCAATTACAAAAGGGGCTGACCATGTGCTATTAGCGCACTGTGAAGGCCAAGGGATTCAGCCACAATCTGTTCTCTAATTTCATTTCACCTTTTTTACCCTCACCTTTTTAAAAACCCGATCCCACCTTGTGTTGCCATCCGAGCCTTTTGCAAGGAGAAGACGAGACACCCAGCGTGTGTGTGTGTGTGGAGTTCATGCTGTCGGCTGCATCCGAAGACAAGACACCCAGCTTGTGTGTGTGTGTGTGTGTGTGTAGAGATTGTGCTGTCTGCTGCATCCTTGAGGAGAAGGATGGGCATAGGAGGTCAAAATGGATAACACAGCACAGGGACTACTTGAAACGGACTCTTGTTAGCGACCCTCAGTTCAGACTGGAGAGAATCACTGACACAACCCCTGAGGGCAGAGGAGAGGTCCATGTCCAGGGCTTGGTGTGGACCAGGTCACTAAAGCAGAGGAAACCACGAGGAAGGAGGCGATGCTCCACGGTCCCACGAAAAGATAGGGTACAGATCAGCACTTGGTGTGACCTCAAACCAAAAGACCTCTCTCTCTCATATACGCGCACACACACTCACACACTCGCACACTTAATGCACACACACACACACACACACACACACACGCACACATACACACACACTTACAGAGGACTTCTAGATTTTATTTTTATTTTTATTTTCTTTTTTTGCATTGTTTTTGTTTTGCAGTATTGTTGCCAGTCGGTCGGTTTGACCATGACTTGGGACAGGAGTGTTGATTGGTCATTCAGAGACTGCTTGCTCACAGCGACACATGAGACAACTGACAGAGAGGGCGAAGAGAACTTTGGGGGGGGGGGGGGGGACTTTGGGCGGGGAAGAGAACTCGGCTGAGGCATACTATCACACCTGTCAATGTCACCTACAACGTCCAACGTCACCTACAACTTTGCCTCCCATGGAATTATGCATATTTTCGCCTTGTTCTACTGGTATAGTACTCATGGTAAACATGTGTGATATATATTTGTCTTATACCTATCTCTGTGTGTGTGTGTGGGTGTGTGTTTTTTTTTTTTTTACAGCATAAAGGGAAAACCACATTTCCACTGCACTGCTTTTAATGCTAGAGAATTGTAGAATTCTCACCACTGTGACTGTCGTTGGACTGTATGGTTTTTAATCTGCTCGGCTGGGCTTACTCAGATAGGCATCTCAGCAGCTACAGTACATTCACTCGTATGCGACTACACTGTATGTGGGAAGCACCTTAGGATCAAATCTACTCCAAGCCACTCGGAACTCAGAACTCGCACGTGTTCCAGAATGCACCTGCACCTCATGGTCAATACTAGAACCTTCTGCTGGGCTTAAATGCAGTGGATAAGCGTGCCAGTTTTTTTTTGTTTGTTTGTTTGTTTGTTTTGTTTTGTTGTTTGCCACTGACTTGTAATAAGACTAACATATTTTTTTTCAGTGCTCTTTTTAGATGCCTACATCTATATGTGATTGATATCGTGTCAGTTTCCTCCTAATCTAAAAGCGATGAATCAACCCAGCAACCCACCAGCTAGCTTGAACAGCAGGAATGACTGATTAACTTTATTCATTATTTGAATAAAGTTTAGGTTTTACTGTTGGCTAAAGATGTTGAGAGGAAACTCACAGATTGATTTTCTCCATTATGTTGGTCTGGACTACATAACCCATGATGCTTTGAGCCTCGTTGTCATCTTATTACTGAACACACCGAGTTAGATGTGCAAGGAATATGCCATTTCAGTACCACAGTTGAAAGCTAAATAATCATAGTGAAAGTGTTTATTTTGTCACAGCATTTTCCATAGAAGAGCCCAGCACATCTTCATGTTTGGACATTGAGAGTGATGTTGAGAAGTTTGATACCCTCTTCTTTTTTTACTGTGGTTTTATTTCTCAACGGGGAAAAAGAAAGCTGTGATTTGTCATTTTGTTTGTTTCTGAATAATGTTTCATGGGAATTGGGAGGAAAATGATGTTCATTACACTTTCTTTTAGTCTTAAATTGAACAAATTAGCATTATCTTGTGGCACTGATACACCATTATATATGATACTTGTTGTAAAGAGAAGATCACAGGTAAGAACCTTGATCTTGTACTATTGCAAATATATAGTTTGTTTTCTTCCTTAACCCACCCCGATGCAAAATTTGCGAAACCGAATAAACTGCAATAAATGGTCATGACCAGCAGAGGGCGGACTATGCCAAAGGGAGCTTAGATCATGCATGGGGAAAATGCCACTGTGTTTGCTTTAATGCAATGGACTGGATACTTGTCCATAAGTGGATACTTGTCCATTGGATACTTGTGAGAGGTAATGACTTCCAGTGTCAGTTTTTATTTTTTATGGTTAAAAGATCAAAATGAAGTAAAGAGAGCTGTATTTAAAGTTTATTGTGTTTGTCGTAGTAATTTATATGGTGTTATGTTGTGAATTTCTTTATTTGTTTATTTTCTTTTGTTTATTTTTTGTAAGAAAATATAAAAAACTATCTACCCCCAGCTCACTTTTGTCTTTATTATGTATGTACTGCGTTGACACCTCTTGGTACACTTGGTACACATCAAGTAGCCTATAGGTCATGTTTTGGCCAATATGTTAGATGAGGTCAGTGTGAACACTGCCAGAAGGCCAGACTGTGCCTTGAAGTCATAGAACAGTATTACCTATAAATTTCACCCCAGATTTGAACCTTAACTGTTAAAAAGTCAACATGTCAACATGGTCATTTCGCCACAGCTTTTAGAATGATGGAACAAATGGTCTATGGTAAAAATAGGGCTCGTATTGTACAGGCCTATGTGTAGTTTTGTAATGATGTAGAACTCATAAAGTTCCTTATTCCTTATTATGTATTAGCCTACCCTATTTCCTCATATTATCAACTATGGACACTCTGTTTGGAAGCAGCTAGTGACTTGCTGAAGACGCAATCCTTGGGCGACCCCGAAAACTTTACAAATGTTCCACTGTGATACTTATGTCTAATACACACAAACCACTGTCTGTGCACGACCTCTGATCAGCCTCAATTGAAAAGGAAATTGTGTTTGAAATTTTATTTAATCAGTTTTATTATCAATTATTTTTGCTTCGTTGGCTGAATTACACATACATTCTCGCGCTGGACTCTCTTGCCCCAGACACCCTTCCATGTGATGTGCTTTTTCTTGTGATGCCAAACCAGCTAAACCCTCGCAGCGGACTCCAGAATCTCCTCTCTGCTCCGGCTCTGGCGTTCACACCCTCCCCGTGCCCTGTTTGCTCTGCGGCTTTTGTCCCTCTCCGCTGCCGTCTGTCTTTCTCCAGCAGTAGAGCCCTCAGTGCTTCCTGCTCATCTGCTTTTACCGTATCTGTTACCATAGCTGGTGTCAGCGTTGAAGTGGACGTCGTCCGTGAACTCGTGTCATGTGTCCATTTCTGTCCTCCTGAGTTACAGCCTCTCTCCAACTTCCTCGGCATTGGCTGTCCTTTCGTTTCTTGCTCTGTGCAATTTCTTTGAAATTCCCTGTAAACTGTTTCGGTGTTTACCTGTTGAACTTCAGGACCAGCAGACCAATTCTGAGGAAACGGCAATAACTTGTGATAAATGACCTTTCTCTGATGGTTTAATTTATTAATGTGATCCACTATATTAAGCTCAGGTCTATGCACATTAATACTTACACACTAGGCCTCCCTTAGAACACAAACTAGACAGTTATTTCCCCCCTTAACATTAATCAACCCCTGTACTGCACAAGACACGAATCTAAATCCTTGTCTGCCCGTGTTCGTCAACTCTGCTTGTTTCCTCACCAGTGTCAGTTTCATCTCTGTTACAGCCAAGACGGTTGTCAGTATATGTCTCTCTCGGTCGCTCATCCTCTCCCTCCACACGGCCCTTTCTGTCTCTCTGTCCCTGTCCACGTCCTTCCTCTCACTCCTGTACCGCTCCCTCTCTCCCCAGAGAAGTAGCAGGAGCCGCTCCTGCTCCTCCTTGAGAGCTGTGATCTGTCTATCTTTCTTTTGCAGCTCAGCCTGCCACACGACATGCTCGTGGCCTCGCTGGGCCTGCAGTCTCCTTAACTCTGACATAGTCGGGGTGGTTTGGACATTAGCACTGGTCCCCTGTCTCTCTGTGCAGTCGAGTTTTCTCATCATCTCCTCCATTACCTCGACAACACTGCCGACACTTCTCTCTAAGTGTCGGATTTGCCCAGAACAGTCCTCTCTTGACCTCAGTAGTCCCTCCTGACTGACTGACATGACTGGTCCTTTCCTGAGTGTATGATCTATACCCGTCCTGTCAAGACCATCTCAATCTCTTCAAATGCACAGCCTCACACAACTCTGCTCCTCACAATGATTTGATATCTGTCTCAGGGAATTAGATTACAACATCTACTACATGCAATTGGTGTTGACAGGAAGAATCAACAAATCAACAAATAAAACAAATAAAACATGACCCCAACACAATAATCTATAGGTTCATCCAGTATCACTGACCCTCACCTTATTAGTCTTGCCAAAGTCCCTCATACAATTTCTGATGTAGTACAAAATAGGCCCTGATGACGCAAGACGTTATAACGTCACAATGGGACGGGCAGCCAACTGATTCGGGGAAAAGTAGAAATGTGCATGCTACACTTTGCAGTCTGCACTTTGGTCTGCACTCTGCAGAATTTTTAAAGACAAATAAAGTCTATGGGTGCCTCTCATTTGGTCTTGTATACACCCTCCCTTCCTTCCTCGATCCTCGTCCTCGCTGATCTAGCCTAGATAAAGAATGATGGGGCGGCAACAATGGAAGTGTTAGTTATAGATCAGTGGGAACAAGTCTCGAGGAGAGTTTGAGAGCCACCCAAAGAAAATATATCGAATATTCTCTCAACAGGCTTTTTTTTGCATTCTTGTGCGAGACTGTGAATCTGTGATTTAGGCAACAGAAAAGTTGGCCTTACCGTTCAGTGCTGAGACGTTGTAATTTGAAAGGTCATGCCACATTCCAGTCAGTTAAATCACAGCCTATAAAATAAATTACTGAAATTAAAAATGTCAATTTGACTCTCAAGTATGTAGTATTACTGAATAAAAACAACCCCAGTGTATTTGTTTGTGGGGTAGTTGTTAAGATTTTGATTTTATAACTTGACCTCAGCAAGGGGTTCCATCCTCAACCAGTAGGGGTAAAAAGTTCATCGTTCTTTGATGCGGTCGGGTGTGGTAACATTTCACGTGTCTTCCTCTCAAAAATACCTAGCGGTACTGCTATCCGTCTGCCAGTCAAAGCAATGACTTCGCTCGAAGACTATCAGTTTTTACAGTCTCTGAAAGGGAAGCGCCTTAGATTAAAAACAAACGATGAATCTTTCATCGGCGCTGTTCAACGTATCCTGAACAAAACCATCATCTTGGAGGATGGTAACATAATTTCGAAATACAGTGTAGCTAACGTTTCAATTTTGCAATTTTGCTATTTAATGCATGCATTGTGTCTTTTGTGTGAGAAGAACATGCACAGCTATCTAATTGTTCTCCTTGAAGGAATCCCAGTTCTTATGTTAAAAAGCTTTTTGGCATAATGATGGGAGCTCTTCATACGAACGTTAACATGCCAATGCTATGTTTCAGTGAAAGCAGTCAAAAGTGGCAGGCAACATGCAGTGAGACACTTTCACGGACGTGAAGTTTTGGGTGGTAAGTGAGAATAACGTTGCAGAATACAACAGGCAGTAAACTATATTTACGACATTATTAATATCACTTTACAAATTCACATTTAAATCCCTTTGCAAGCTTTGCAATGTTGCTAGCTAGCTAGCTAGCCACTAGCCATATTCATGACGTGAGCGAAGCAAAATACACTAGCTGTTGCCCTGTCTCTTGTTTGTGTGTGTGTAGTGGAGTTTCTGCGTAGCACAGACCATACAAATGGGTAAGTCTACCTTTTTTTTTTGTTAAGTGTACCTTTTGTTCTTTGAGTAATTCATAGTAACTCCTATGAAATAGTCATAGTCGGGGATATTTCTTACAGAAGCAATTCGGAGGCAGTCAAGGGAGAAGGGACTCTGACCATAGCCGAATATCAGCCTTATAAATTGGATATATTGCAAGGTGAGGTGGCTACAGTATGCAAATTCCTTGTCACTGTCACATCGGTTGACTTTTCGGACATTATTAACAAACCTAAACTTCCTACTAAACTATGTCTGTTAAGCATTTTTTCATATGCAGAATGTCATGGGTTTGTTTCTCTCTCCTTTATCAGAGAAGGATGATGATGATGGTGAATATGTCAACTTTGTTGTCATCAATGAATTCCATCAGAAGTTCCTTCCAGCAGTATGTTGCCACATTTACTATTTGGCCCTGTTTGCTGCAATTTTGTGAAATACTTTGGCATCAATCTTCTAATTACTCTACAGAGTCTAGTATGCCCCATTCCTGCTTCCTGTTCATGTCCATGTCTCTCAAAGTTCTCTATCACTGTTCTAGGTAATGGAGATTCAGCGGCAGAAGGTCATCGGTGTGGGAGCTGATGGAATTGGAGGCGTTTATCTTGAGAGACTCTGTTGGCTTCAGGTAGGTGAACTGAGACTGACCATAGAGCAGCTGTGCTTCAGAGTTGAAAGTGAAGTAATCGTAACATCTTAGACTATATAACGATGATGGATGATATTTACATGATCATCATTACCTAATCGTTTTTTGTTTTTTCTGCAGATTGCCACCAAGAACAGAGTCTTCCTCTTTGATATATTGGCACTTGGGGCCATTGCCTTCAAAAATGGTTTGACCAAGATCCTTGCAAATGATCGCATACTGAAGGTCCGGCTTAAACATTTTCGAAAGTGTTAAAGTTCATATTTATCCTCTTGGAAACTTGAAACTGCATTTTAGATGTGGTCATTTAGAACACAACACACCCTCGCAGGTAACCTACTGATAGCTCTAGTATTTTTTATTGTTGTTTGTTTTCTTTGTTTAGGTTGCCCATGACTGTCGCAAGCTGGCTGCTTGCCTGGTCGCTCAATATGGTGTGAAGCTCATGAATGTTTTTGACACACAGGTATAGGCAACTTAAAGTCAACACAAGTATTATCCATTCAAAACATTTGAATTGCTTTGTTCAAGCTTAACATAAAGATCAGAGTCATTTACCAGGCTTCACGATCATGAACTGTATAAATATTTAACAGAGATGTTCAGCTTGGTATCCAGGTTCCTGTTAATCACACTAAAGCGTAATTCATGATCCATTTTACACGAAAGTCTGAATCTGTGCTCAGAATGTACCCTGGGGGTAACCGGGATGAATGAGGTGCCCTTAACCTTTCTTGGATGTATTTGGTCCTTCCCAGGTAGCAGATTTCGTGCACTTCTACAGACAGACAGGTGGACTCATGCCGGACCGGGTCAGCACCATGCAGGAGGTGGTGAGCCTCCACCTGGGCATGCCGGCTTCTCACCTGTCCTCTCTCAACATCAAGTCTCGACTCTCCAAGGTAACAAGTGCAGGAATTAGGCGGGGATCACATTAGCCACCGGCAAGCGGCAGCGGCAAGCGTAATGCAACGCTCAGACCATAATAATAATCCAAAACATTCTATCTTGTTTCTAAGTTACGCTGCTGTCAACGTTGTTACTAGAGACGGTTATCTTTGTTGTTACGTTCTTAGACGAAATCCGATCCGGTCAAAATACTTGAACATTGTAAAACTGACATTGACGAGCCGAGTGTTGCGCTTTAAAGTTGAACCAAGTTCAATGCTCGGTTTGTTCAACGCTAGCGTTGTCACCGGTCCGCTGCCGAACCATAGAGAACAATAGGAAACCTGCCGCTTGCCACTGGCTAATGTGATCTATCTTTGATGTTTTAATAGCAAGAACATTCTCATTAAAGTGTAATGTGCCGTTGTTTCGGCATTGAAGGCAAGGTGGATGTCCCCCCCACTGTCTGGCATTCTCTGCTATTGGCCGTATTTTGTGATTGACAGGAAGATCGCGAGATGTGGTACATGCGTCCCTGCCCAGAGCCGCTGCTGAAGCTCATGGCTCTGTCAGTCATCCACCTTCTGCCGCTGCGTCAGGTGTTACTGTCCGCCCTCATGTCCGACTACACCAGCCTGGTGGACGCTTACCTGGCCAGCGTCCTCTTCCAGCCGGTGCAAATGCAGGACATCGGCCAGGTGAGGCTACTGAGGAGGGCAGCATAGGTTCAGGCCTGATAGAGTTCAGGCGTGGTGGCTGAATTCAGATTCCATAAAGAATAGAATGGTTTATACTGTAAATTCAGAATCAGGGAGGTCACATCATGCACATCCATAATTTGGTATCGGAAGTTTTACCTAAACAACAGAGATGCATTTGTATGTACTTGCATTTACTTGTTTGTATGTTTGCTATATACACAATGATGTGTGTCTGTGTGTGCATGTGTGTTTGTGTGTGTGTGTGTGTGTGTGTGTGTGCATGTGTGTTTGTGTGTGTGCGTGCGTGTGCGTGCGTGTGTGTGTGTGTGTGTGTGTGTGTGTGTGTGTGTGTGTGTGTGTGTGAGCAGGACAGCGGTCTGGAGCTCTCCAGTGAGCTGTGTGAGCTGGAGCAGCTGCAGCAGGAGCGGCAGGCGTGGGCGCTGGAGTACTACCCCTCCACCCCCGCGGGCCGGCTGGTGCGCTTCATGCCGCGCTCCATCTCCAACTCCAGCACCTCCGTGGAGGCCACCGAGGGCGAGTCGGCCTCCTCGTCCCACTCCCACGCCAGCTCTCATGACGAGTCCGGTCCACCCGCAGCAGGTCCCGCTGAGCCCCCGCACACGCCCACGCCACCCTCTGGTAGTCCCACACCGACTAACACACCCTACGCCACTCCTCCCTCTCATACTCCAGATACATCCACCCCCCATACTCCGACTCCCCACACTCCGACTCCCCACACTCCGACTCCCCACACTCCGACTCCCCATGCACCGACTCCTTATGCACCGACTCTCCATACACCGACTCCCCATGCACCGACCCCCTATCCACTGACTCCCCATACACCGACTCCCCACACTCCGACTCCCCATGCACCGACTCCTTATGCACCGACTCTCCGTGCTCCGACTCCTTATGCACCGACTCCCTATCCACTGACTCCCCATACACCGACTCCCCATGCACCGACTCTTCACACACCAACTCCTCATTTACCAATTGGTTGTGCACCCACTCCTTGTGGCTCAAACAGCACTGAATTCCCCACTCCATACCCCATCCCTGGCATCACCATACCCACTCCTGGCATCACCATACCCACCCCTGGCATCACTGTACCCACCCCTGGCATCACTGTACCCACCCCTGGCATCACTGTACCCACCCCTGGTATCACCGTACCCACCCATCAGCCTGGCAATACATCGGGTCTTAATTCACCCGCTGAAGCCATTCTCTCGTACCCTCCAAACCATAACCAGGGTGCTGAAAATCCGGCACTCGCTCAGACCAATTTGTCCATGATGAAGCCTCGAGTCCTTTCCACAGCGACCCCCAAAAACGCAGCACCATCTCCCAAGATCCCCAAAATGGAGGCACTGCCCAAACAGCGGCCCCAGTCCATTCCCCAAGAGAGCTCTATATCTTCCTGCCCAGCTCGTCTCCTCGAGGTCGTCATGGACACCATGGCCCAGGCGATCGCCACTGCGGCAGAGGGTGCCGGTCAGTCCAGCATCGGCTCCTACTTCAACCTGGGCCGAGGCCTGCAGCTGCAGAGGGCTGCCTTCAGCAACCAGGCGCAGCAGCACACCGCTGCAGCGCCACTGAGCCCCCCCAGCAAAGCAGCGGGGTCAAAGGGTTCATTCGCCTCCTCTGACGCCTCCCTGAAGCCGATGGCCGCCATGGCAGGGGTGGCCCAGAAGATTGGCGTTGGTAAAGCAAGTACGGCGCCAGCTCTTGGCCGAGATAAAGCAAGTGCGGCGCCACCTGTTGGCGGAAGTAAACCAAGTACGACGCCCCCTCTTGACAAAGAGATGCTGTCGCAGAAAGGTCCCATCCGCCCGTCTGCTCTCAGTCTTGCGTTCAGCTCCTTCCGAATGGCAAGCTAAGTTGGGAAGTTGATAAGGAATCGTAGTGTGCATGGTGATAGTTTAGCGTTTCTTTATTCTCTTTGGGTTTTTTTTTTTTTTTTTGCTCCTCGTCATTAAATTGGCCCTGAAGTGGCCCAGTTGTGTACTAATAGTTTATTGTTCTTGATGCAGAGAAGTTACCTAATTGGATACTGTTCCAAAATTCTGGTGCTTTCTTATCGTGGTCTGTCACCAGACTTTTCAGAAAGAATGTCAATATTTAAGCTGTACCTTTTGTAGTTTTCCTCGGTATTAAAGGGGTGCAGAAGGTTGTACAAAGCAATTTTGTTATCTTGAGAAAAGATATGAGTCCTCTGTTGCTTCTTTAGAGCTAGTTGCACAAGTGCTGCAGTAGCCTTTGATCGTCCAGTGAACCATATGTGCGTTGCCCATCACCAAAGTTCAAAACCGTATTTTGAAGTTCAAGCTCAAAACCATACATTGAAACCAAAAGAAAAAAAAAACATTTCTTTCCACTTAAGTTGAGACTTTGTTTGTATATTTGTTAATATATTCTTTAAAAGTACACTTTTTTTAAAGTTACATAGTCTTCTCAAGATAACATTAAGTTTCCAAAGATCCAAAGTTGTTTTTGTTGTCATGGTATGAAAATGCTTCGGGACCTAAAATGAGGTCAGTCTGAACCATGATAAATAAACAATGTTCCTCAAAATGGCCTGGACATGTAAGTTCTTTTCTCGCGCACTCAGCCCTATTTCATGGGCTTGCTTACATGCCAGGGCCCTCTAAATCCAATAAAGAAATATCAACATGCACAGAATGTAAAGTGACAATTCACATCTTTTTTCCCTTTGGGCCGAGAAGCATATGTTGTTGTTTTTTCTCAGTCAAAACCTGTCTCGATCATAACAAATATCTGAGTTGAACTAGTTAAGTTGATAGAACCCTGTTATGTTTGTCCTGATTCTTCAGAATGTTTAAGTAATCATTGTAAAAATATTGATGTATAAAATAGGGAAGTGGTATCTTTCTGTCCAGGGGGGTTATATACTAAGTGTGATTAGTAGAGTCTTGAACTTACGCAGGCAGACGTTTGAGGTGACCTGCCTTGTAAACTCTGTTAAAAGTTTAAAGCAAACAATTAGAAATGTTTACATAAAATGTTCAAAGACTCACTTCTGGATTTTAGGCTCTACACATTAATAATTGATTCATTCTTGTGTTATCTGAATTCTCATTCTTAAAATCCTGATTTCTTTCTTTTTCTTTTTTTTGTTCTTTGACATGTATATTTCCTTTTTTAGAATAATTGTCATCGGGATTGTTTATATGTTTAACTCTTTTGAGTACACTCAGAATTAAGTTTATGAAACTGCATGCTCTCATTAAAATCAATTTAATCACATATATAAAACATACCTTTCAATAGATTTCTTTGTGACGTGATTATTGCCATTTATGTCAAATCTTTAGAACTAAGATTACAAACACCAACAGCATACAAAGTAACAACTAAGTAATATAATGTATGGAAGTTAATGATCTCCTTTTGATCTCTTGAAGAAAAGTACACTTTCATTAAAATACACCTTGAAAGAGTATACCTATTTAAATGTGTGATAAGATCGTCTCCTACACATGATGGTCCTCCTGGAGGAAGTCTCCTTTGTGCCTGCACAGCAGGGCTAGTTAAACAAGGTTGTGATGGAGAGGCTTGTTCACATTTTTGAGATGTTGCCAGCCTGCCAGAGTAACCGTGTGTTTTATTTTGAAAGCTGGGCTTCTCGTAGCCGCAGGTATAGAGGTTAGAGAGGGGTCAACCCTCCAAGGATAAATGTATTTCTCCCTCTACACCGATAATGAAAGTGTCCCTGAGGTTCTTTTGTACGGTGAGAACTGGGCACACAGATTACACCGCAGGGTGACATAAAGCCCTAAAATCCTCTCAGCACTCGCCCACAAATCAGTGTGATTCTCTCACCGCACCAGATCGCCCTGAAATGCCCTGCTGAAACACATGATCGTAGACCCTGGGCATTCGCTTCTGTCATGGCATCTGTTACACTGCACCTGGCAGTTGGAGTGCCTGGCAGTTTCTGTTTTTTTTTTCCTTACAGCAATTTATCATGGCATCCCACAATGTATTTCACCCGTTCTTAGTGGCCTTCTAAATTAAAATTTTTAAAAAAAAAAAATGATATAATTCTTGTAGACTGTCAGAAGAAAGCTTAGTGTATGTTTTACTGTCGACTGTCTTTACAACATTTAATTACACACCATTAATTTCGCTCACTTAATGAAAAAGAACATCTTTAACTCTGACTGATTAATGGGTTAGGTATTTTCTTAGTCATTTCCCCTGTTGCCCCTACTAGTAGAGGTCCTGAGTAAGATTTGTATGCGCTTCATTTAGTGGAGAATATCTCAACTGTTCTATAATATGACCCCACTGAACAACGTGGGATGTGTGCCAAAATCTCTATCCGGGACGAAAGTCCTGAAAATGACCACAATAGGTGACACCATAGATCACATTATTATTACACTAGAGGTGAATGGGACTTTTTTTCCCTTTATAGATATCCTCATAAACTTCTACCAGATTAATGTTCATATTAAGAGAAATACTTTATGTATTACACTTTTGTATTACAATATGCGTACACTCTTGAAGCAACAGCTTTTCTGAGGTGATCACACTGTATAACCTACAATGTCGTATCCACTTGTTTTTGTGCTCAGCGATGAGTTCTCCACCAAGCCCACCCTTGCCAATCCACATCCCTTTCCCCTCTCTTTCAGCTCCCCTCCATCTCCACATAATGGAGTCAACAGCTTGTGAAAGTGATAGCGTGAAAGGCGTGTGGAGAGGGAGGGAGGAGGCTTTGCCAGCCCAGATTAGGCCACTGTGATCCATCGCCCTGTGAGCCGTCCAAAGGCCATTATGCGGCTAATAGGATAAGGGGCTACTGCTTTGCCTAGCCATGGGCAGCCTATAGCACTTACTCCAGCGGCCTGGTGGATCATGCTGCCAAGCCAAAGGGGCCAATGAACAGCCCTTATTAAGCACTGCATTGAGAACCTTCTGGAGGCAGGAAGTGTTGTTTGGATTTGGGAACTGTGTTTCCTGCTCAGTCATTGAGACATTTTGGGTTTGCAATTGGACGCTGGTTGGAGAAAATCAAACCCATTAGTTTTGGTTCTTGTAGTGCCCAAATAATTGAAGCTTGTAAACCTCCTTTTAGAGTTCTATAGGCTAAAGCTATAACAGCCAGTTCGTATTGCCATACCATGGCATTGAGAAAAACACAATAGCCAATTTGATTACAGAGATGTTCAAAGACCAATCCCACTGTAATTGTCAAATACCATTATTGTACTTGACTATGGCTCTTCCTATTGGTATTTGGTATTTGTTTTTCTCTCACATGAATTCACTGTAATATACTCAGTAATACTCACACCTTCCCTCTGTGATCTATGATTTTAATATAATCACTTGAGATGTTCACAGACCAACCTCTAACATGTCTATGTTTGTATACACAAATAGCAGCATAGTCTGTTGACAGTAAACACTGCTCTCTTCACTGATATTTGGTAAGAGTAGAATGATCCAAATATACGTATTAATTTGATAATCTTCAGGCAGAGTGATCTACTGAATTCTCCTGCAGCTAAGACAGAACTTAGGGCCTCACAGCTGGTGAAGCGCTTTTGTTCTGAAGCTCCTCGTCTTGGTGGAGACGGTCCCCATTCGTTATTTCTTCATCTTTAGTGACGGTTGGGCGGCATTTCCAATTAGGGTGGCGATAATTAGCATGGAGGATGGAGAGCCTATGCTGGGATCGGCGACTTCAGAGAGTCCAACTGTGGGAAAACTGAAACTGTCAGTTGGAGAAGGTGGGAAAAGTTTCAGTTGAAAGCTAGCTCAGATTACACTGATGATAATATAACGACAGTTCTAGTGATTAGACCACTCATTAAAGCAGTAAGAAAGAGTCTTTGAGTATAAGAAGTAGGAAAATTCTTTTAGATTTAGATTAAATGAGACCGAGAATGACAAACAGAATCAGCATCAAACAGTAGTCTTGATGCAAATGAGTCTGTGTTGGAGATGAACAGCTTTCAACTTTAAGATAAGTGCTGTTAGAACGTCCGCCAGTCTTAACAACCACAGGAGCCTGCTCCTTCCCAGCAGTCTACAATGCACACAGAATAATTAATAAATATGAATGCATATCTTTAGACGTTTCCTAATTAATACTTCTGGACTATGTTGCAATTGTTGCCATTGTTACAGAACCCAGTGTGAGAAAAACAAATCCTCTCAAAAGTATAGGCCTATTGTGCTGAAAGGTTTACAAAGCTTCACTTTCACTGTTCAGAGACGATATTGCACATAAGTTTTTTCACAATTTTGTTCTACTCCTAAATTAAGGAAAGTTAAAATTCTGTCCACAACTCTACCAACATCCAGATATGAAACTTGAATCATTTTAGGCCCCCAAAAAACGTTATTGTTACTTAATGACATTCAACGTTCAACACACTTTTATTAACTGGCCATTCATTCACCTCAGAGTCTGGTTCTACTGTAAACAATGATGTTTCCTCTATAATAAAAGTGGGAAATGATATTGTAAAGTAGTTTTCCTCTCATCTTTAGAAGTGTCTACTGTATGCATTTCAGGGGCTTTTTATGATAAGGGGCCCCGTATACTCTATTATTCTGTCCTTGTTTGCTTATCTTAAGAAAACCAAATCCTTAGGTGACTGAATCACTTCACAACAGAAGTGGAATGTGTGGGGAAGATCTCTGAAGTAGCTGCTATTAGGTTCGCAGGGGGCCAGCTGAGAGATGAAGGGGGATCTATGCCCTGCTCCAACCGAGAGTGGGAAAACATGGTCCCCCTTACCTCCATCTCCCACTGCCCGTGTGGTTTATTTGGGATATGTTTGGCATATAATAGGTGGGCCACTGTGGTTTGGACTTGGGCCTAATTAGATCTCTCATTGCGCGTCTTTTTGGAGGGACAGGGGGAGCACTTAATGAAAAACACACTGCTGGCCTGTTGTTCTCTTGTGAAGGAGCGTGCATTGTGCATGGCAGCGGTGCCCCACTGCGTATGTTAATGCTTGTTAATTGGCTGTCCTGTCATGCTGCGAGGCACACAGCATTCCAACAACTCGGCGACCTAAGCGCTCTCTTTTCAGCTCCTCCCAGCCTAAATGAGCCAGGCGTGCTGCTCTCTCTCTCTCTCTCTCTCTCTCTCTCTGCTGGGTAGTGAGATGACCCTTTTTAAAGTCATGATAAAAAATATTCTGTATAAATTCACTCTATCATTTTTGAAAGGCTGTGCATAAGTTCTACTGTTTTATTCCTATTGCTGTTGTGAATAATGATAGGTTAGAGTTTTACTGTATGTAGTTGAGGAGAGGTGTCAGAGCAGAGGTGTTGATTATAAATGATTAATTGGCTTTAATGATGAACTGGTCTTGCTCCTGGTGGTCTAGCTTGTTTGTTTTCACACATGAGACTTCTAATTAAGGTGAGGGTCAATTTACAGCTCTTGTTATTGACAGGCTATAAAAAATGGGACACTTCTATCGATCTATTGGTCAGAGTGCCTACTTCCCGACCTTGACCTCATCCTTACCTCCTCGCCTTTACCTGAGCTGTTGATTTTCTGGAGATTAAAATGAGGCTGTAAAAGCATTGCTTCTGTTTAATCACATGAGTAATTCTGGACATTGCAAGCTGTCGTTGGAGAGTGGTTGTATGAGCTGTGTGATAATCTGTGTGATACATATCAGTGGTTTACCCAAAACAGGTGTATTTTTAACTGGTGATATAGGTTAATTCAATGTTGACAAATAAATATAACGCGAGTAATGTCGAGGTTCAGGTTCAGATTAGATGGGGAACAGCCCTATTTGAAGCTCCGTTGAAGGGGGACAGTTCAGGGCACCGCCCTCTTGACTGGCCTCTGTCCTGTCATTGGCTCGTTTACAGAAACCTGCCCGCTCTCGCCAGTGCTGTGGTATCAATGTCCATTCACAGCGGCGGGTGTCAAAGGAGACAACAACAACGCCGCATTAATTATCTCTGGCGTTGTGCGCTTGGGTCGCTCACCAAAAGACCCTGGCTATTCTGAAAGAAGCCTTGGACGAGTCCGGTTGCTGGCTCACGCTGGGCAAGCGACGAAGAACTTGGGAAATGTGTTATTAAGTTAATATCGATAATTTATCACTCCGTCCTAGTAACATACTACCACCGTTTATGTGGATTATTTTTTTAATGAAATGTTTTGTTTTTAGATATTTTATTTAGAGAGGAAACTGATTTCAAGGGCAGATGAAAAATCTTTCAAAGATCTTCGCAGATTACGCTTGAGATACGGATAAAAGGATATCTAAACATGAAAGGATCATCGACTTTGCTGGTTCTCCTGCTGGTCATCTGCTCAGGTAAATGGAATTTAGTTTATAGGCCTACTTGTAATAAGCGAGGGGACTCATGCAAGCTTGGAATTGCGAGGTTTGGAAAGTCATTTTTTCATCACGCCACATGCCTACTTTGTTGTCTTATTAGTTGTGTACTTACTGTCCTGAAAAATAATCGCATTGGTAGATCCTGGCGTTGTAACTAGACTCCGACTGAGGTGTCATATGAAAGGTGAGCGAATGATAGTGTTGATGGGCTTTGTCCAGTTCAGGTGAGGCTGAGGAGTTGTATCTACATTGTGATGCTGAAACCATATTGGTTTAGTGTAGTCTGTTCTACATAGGTGTTTTATGGATGAATTGCAACCAATAATCATACTGAAGATGATCTGATGTTATGATTTGTCTCTATTTGTCTTCAGCTTTAGTTAAGCCTATTTGAATAATATTTTCGGGAGATTGTTTGGCCATACACAAGTGGCCTCTTGCGTGATTTTGTTTTTATTTCATTGGAAATGTAACGCAGAAAACATGTGTATCGCTCCACGTTGTTGCTCTTCGCTTGAAAATGCGGATAGGTGCCCTTAGATGGTTTGGATAACAAGGTTCACTCCAATGGCCATTTACGCATCTGAATTATTGTGAATACATCTGATATTGACTCTAATAAGAATGTGAGTATGATACCATGCAATGACCTGTTATTACAACTGACATGATTTTGGTAGCCTGGGCATAAGACTTCATGATTTTGACTCCACGACCATAAACTTTTACAAGTCTAGTTTCGGGTTCGTGCATCAGTCCTCATTTTCATTCACAGGAAAATAGGCTTTGGTAACTGAGATTAATTAATGCCCCGTTAAACAATGGTGAGCTGCAGTGTATAACTCTTATTTACAGCTTTGTTTTGACAACAGTTTGGATAGGCTACTTGCTCCAATGTAACCAAAATATATAGCCTATTTATAAACTGCGATATATTGTAGCATTGACATGAAAGTATCAGGGCATTTGAATTTGAAAGCTACATTATATATCTTGCATCTTATTGCCAATTTTGTTTCTGTGGCGTCTAAAGCCTGCAGAGGCTGAAATTGGCTGCAAGAAGTCTCATTCTCCATAGACACAACATTAGCCTATAGGCTATAGATTTACGTCCCCACGTCCTCTTTTTTGAAATGTCCAAATGTCTACTTCTACACTAGGCCTATTATATTATATAGGTTATGTGTATCGTGTATGCATGCTAAGCATTCTAAGCTATAGCTGCAACAGAACACACTGGCAGTGCTAGTGCAGTGCTAGACTTCACCTATTCCTAGTCTGATTTTTGGGTACATGTTACCATCAGTTTATAATCATAGGCATAAATAAATGGTATATACACTATAGTATCACATTTGAACTTTGAATGCGGACATGGCACATTTGCCTCTGGAAACTGTGCTATGGAAATGGTATAAGCAAAAGAAAGGGTTGCTTTGGTTTGATTGATGGTAGCTGAAGTTGATTTCCAAGTTCAAGTTTTTGGAGGACTCCATCTGCAAAGGTCAACCCTAAAGGTCGACTGAGCAGACTTTGACCCAGACAGTCTCCCCCCAACCCCAACAACCCCTCCCACACACACACACACACACACACACACACACACACACACACACACACACACACTTACTCACACACACCATCAGCGCCACCACCATACTTTTATGCCCTCATTTCCATGACACTACTGTGGCCCTTTCCCCCTGATTGAGATCTCAAAGGGGGGTTGCGCAGGGATGGCCGTCAGTAATCCCTGGCCAGCTGCCTCGCACCGTCAACTCAAACACACAAACACAGAATGCTCCAGGCACAGAGAGTAAGTCACAGAGCAGGAAACTTAAAAAACCAACAAGGCTCCCCCCTGACTGCATGGCACTAATCCGAAAGATCCACACAGAGATAGAATTAGAGTCCCAAACAGGAGCCTACTAGGGAGGCAGGCAGCATCTCTATTCTATGTGACCCATTGTGAATGAATCATGGTAGCCTCCCTGAAGGAATACATTTAGGGGCTATTGAAGCTGAGGTTGTATACGATGTATACCAAGTAGGGGACAGACTGTCCACTCTGTGGGATTCAGATCGGGACAACACAACAGTCTGTGTCCCAAAGACACCATAGATGTGGTGGTGTTCTTTGTAACCTTAATGCCAGAGGATCGGATTTCATTGAAGCGATTGCATCCAAATAAAAATAACTCCTTCCAGTGTGTTACATATGATGTTCAAAAAAGGGATTGCACCAGTGAAACAAAATACCAGTGACACTTTGTGAAGAATACCAGATACTTTGAGACACAGGCAGCAGTTCACTGCTTTTGATATATGATAACAATCCTTTGAAATCCTTTAATAAAGCACAGTGAGATAAATCCACTGTTAGTGCCTCTGAGAATTATTCCTGCCCCATGCACCTCCTGCGACTTATGTTCTGATGCTTTTGTGTGGCTAGGTTCTATAGGCCTATATTCTGAAGTATATAAAGAACTGGTGTGCAGTCTGGGAACTGGCAACTCTGATATGATTTCCCAAGTTGCAGACTTGGCCATCTTGGCTAGACTCTCTCTAGAAGAAAAACAACTGTTAGAAAACATTGAAAAAGCATGTGTACTTGGCTGCACACATGAGGAGGCCTTCGTAGTTATCTGAATAAGGCTTGTGGTTAGAGGGTAGATTTTCACCTCCCAAAGAAAATTGCATACATCACCCTGCTAAGTCTATGGTTTTTGAATTCTGAAAATATATTTAGTGTCTCCCTCAGAGCTCTCTCTGTGTTTTCCAAAGGTGTGTCTAAAGTCAGGTGTTAATGCCAATGTGAAGTATATGGTTGAGGTTGGCCTGTATGAGTAGAGCTATAGGTAATGAATATTACAAAGAGGCTGGAAATTGACTATGGCCTGTTGGTAGAGACCTTTGTCAAGTTCAAGTTCAGATTTGATGTTGGAGTTGAGGGCCCAGGCTGTGTCCCATGGCATCCACTGTAGCTTCAGGAAAAAGAAGGCCATGCAGATCAGACATCACTTAAGCAATCAAAGTCTATTACTACCACTCCCCCTGACACAAATGCTGACCATCTTAATTGCTTGTTAATTGTAATTTTGCCAGCCTCTAAAAGACTGGTTGTGGGAGTGGGTGGTGGCAAGGGGGGGGGGGGGGGGGGGGGGGCTGGCAAGATATGAGAAGTGGGCGTCAGAAACAATTTGGGGCTCGTCCCAATCGGAAATGGATGTGTGTGTTTACACAAACTTCTAATTTGGCAGCACATGGTCTTTAATTGGGACGCACGCTTAAACAATAGGCAGGGAAGACGGCACTGGGGGCCGGTGGGCCGGTGCGTGAGAGGAGCACGGCGCCAGCAAAGCAGTAGCGAGGAGTTTAACTCCCATTAGGGAGACAATGGCCCCACCCTGGGCTGTCTGTGTCCCCCACTAGGGGAAGGCTTTGAGCCGCCGTCGCAGGCCTACGCACACACCCTCCCCTCTGATTCATCTGCATGGGCTGCAGTCAGATGATGTCTCAGTTCACCCCACAGCTGACTGCTATGGAGATTAGGGGGGAGAGCGAGCGTGTGTGTGTGTGTGTGTGTGTGTGTGTGTGTGGTTGGGGGTTTCATTGACAATGAATGGTGTCTGGGAATATTCATTCATTCATTCATTCATTCATTCATTTTTTTTGTTATAATTTGTCATAATTTTTGTGTAGCACTGCTGGAAAAGTGTTAAGCATGTGGATACAATTGTTATTCTTTTTTATATTTGCCTTTGTGGATGGAAATAATTGATCTGAACATGTTAGTTTATCACAGCCCACCAGTGGCCAACCACAGGGCCTGTTATGAGACATGGGTGACCGAGCAAAAGCCAACCACTCTCTTATGATATAACACTCTCTTAAAAATTGCACTACATTATCCATGTTGGGACTGCTATCCTCTTTGCACATGTGCACACACTCAGCAGAGTTGCACAGCAAGCTTTCACAAGTTGAATTTTGTCACGGCTTCCACCTTAGAGATGTCTCACTGCCTCTTTTTAAGACACTCACCCCTGAAGCCTTTATGGTTCCATAAATGCCACCTGGGTTTGCCCATCTCTTTAGTGCATTTGACCCAATCTTGTTTTATGGCACTGTAAAATGGTGTGTGTGTGTGTGTGTGTGTGTGTGTGTGTGTGTGTGTGTGTGTGTGTGTATGAGTGTGTGCAAAACCACCCTAGATCCTACTAGGTTTTCTCTAAAACTTTCCCTGGCCTGTCATGATGAATGACATTGACGAGGGTATCAGACATGTCATTTTCAAATGCTTGTGAAAGTTGATGGCACCCCCCCCCCCCCACTCCCCATCCAGCCACTGAAGACCCAGACAGTGGGCCCATATACTCAATGGGAGGATTTACGGGCTGTTTACCTTATCTTTGTCACCCCATAAGCCTATTTTACTTTTCTGAGGGAGTGTGTGTTTGTGTGTGTGTGTGGGGGGGGGGGGTTGTTTTTAGCTCAGCAGTGGCCACAATAGACCGTGAAGTTCACGGCCAGTCTGGGGGACCATAAACAAAAGGGAGGCGGAGCAGGAGGAGGCTGCATTGGTGGCCGGGCGCAAGCTGTCCACAGCCACAGCCCCTCCACCAACTCTCTCATGACCTTTAGGATCCAGGGGTCACAGTCGGTGGATGAGGCGGATGGGGGTTGGGGGACAGACTTTGGGGTCCCCCAGAACCCCCTCTCCTCATTATAACCCCCCAGATGGGTGGCGAATTCATCCCTAAACTTGATCACTCAGTCACACTCAGGGTCATGAAGGTCCTATCAGGCTTTAGTGGTAGTGGATGGGGGTGTCTGCATTCTCAATGCATAGAATACAGCTGCGACTGCAGACAGACAAGAGCAAGTCTAATTGGACAAAGGCTCCATTTTATTCTGCACTTATTGTGAGGGCAGCTCCGTGTGAATATATATGTATTCGCCTTCAAAGGCGCCAATTCATACAAGTAACAATCGACTCAAATGACGACAATCAGGTAACATAAAAACAAAAAACAGGGCAGTTCCTTGATTTAACAACTTAGGTCCATGGTCAGGTCCAAATTTGCTGCTTTTTGCCTTCCCTTGACATTTTCCTCTTCCTTGTTCAAGCCATGTGATATAACCAGAGATGAAGTGATGTTAGTGGGATTAGTTTAGCGCTTAGCTTATCCTCGGATTTCACCTCACACTGCTGTTTTACACTCTCATTTGAACCCTCTCACCATATAAAGTAGCAGCAATGGCCCTTGCTTTGCTAGAGAGCCACCTCCCCTCTGTGAGATCCTGGGCCTGTTTGCTGCTTAGCCCCTGAATCTTCACCGGGCCACTGAGACACAAAAGCCACAGTCCTCTGAGCTCGCTGTGTGACACAAGCCTTCTTCAGCACAGCTGAATCACACGAGCTGTCAGCTAGCACCTCGGGGGGCTGTGGGCCAGACCACAGCCCAAACCTGCTGTATGAGAGTCATGCTGGTACACACAGACACACACACACACACACACACACACACACACACACACACACACACACACACACACACACACACATACACACACACACACACACACACACACACACACACACACACACACACACACACACACACACACACACACACACACACACACACACACAAACACACACACACACACACACACACACACACATACACACACTTATGCTAAGATGAGGAGTTAAGAGCAGGGATGTGTTGGGTGATTTGGCACAGACTGGGGCTGTAAGGCAGCCCATAATCCTGTTGGAACCATGTCCCCTCCGATCTCACTTGGGACTTGGCTAAAGTAGATGAATATGTCTCTTATGAACGCTGACGAAAGTTGAAAGCGGTTAAAAGTCATGCACGATTTGGCAGTGAACGGAGCTTTAACACAGCTCTTAATCCTGTTGGAACCATGTCCTCCATTTTTATAACTGGGATTTCGCAAATGCTGTTGAATTGAGACGTCCCATTCTTAGCCATGGGATTCCGTTTCATTGCATCATTGTTTTATTTATTGCGTCATTTAGAAGCCTTTGGGAATTGGTATCCATCAAAATACATACTAATATAAGTGAGACTGAAAAATGGAAACCGTTGAACTTGTACATGCTGGGCACTCTATTAGTGTGAAAAGCAAACCAGTGTAGTTGTGGCATTTGTTTGTTTTGGCAGACTGTAGCTTCGGATCAGGGGGAGCAGTGAGGGAGAGAGAAAGTTAAATTGGCACACAAAGTCCTAAAGCTTAGGCAGTGGGTCTCACACAGCATGTCTTGGTCTGGTGCCAAATGTTGGAGCTCTGGTGTTGATGGAGTTGATGTTTGTGTCTAAAGCCATCCTTACACCAAAAGACTGACTTTGAAAAAGATGGGAAAGATCCTTAAACGATTGTAGTCTTTTGAGTAAAGCTTGAATATGGGGGCATTAGTCAAAAGACTCCAATCTTTCAAGAATCTTTCCCAAATCTTGTCAAAGTCTTCTGATGCATCTGAGTAGCATTAGATACATGCTCCATCTCCCCAATGCCTTGGATTGGCAGCAGTGCATGAGTATGCTGATGTCCTGATCAAGACTTTGGCGTGGAAGAGCAAGAGGAGAATGAAAACTATTCAGTGGGCTCTCTAGGCCTCTAGGATTCATCTTGGGAAGATACTTGGCTTAAGGCTGCCTTTTGGATTGGTAATGTTCTGCAAAACCAGATGGAACTGACACAGCTGCTAGATGGTGCCAGGTGTGGTTGTTTTGAGCAGAGCCTGTAGAGGTGGTTCTAGATGGAGCCGGGTGATGGTGTCACATCAGGGCTGCTCCAGTTCAGCCTGTGTCAATGAAGGCAGACGGATCACAGAGTCCAGACACCAGACAGCATGGAGAAGGGTGAAAAGGTCTCAATTTCACATATCAGTGCCCAAGTTCAAGTCCACGTCCAAGTGCAGAGGCCTTTTTGTTCTCTGGGAAAGGGGGGACCAGGGTGCTGGCTGCTAGAAAAGGTCAAGGAATTGAGTCGGTGATTCATGGAACAGAGGGTTCCCCCAAAATGGTGAAGAGAATGGGGGGACAGACACATCGGCGGTGATGGGTCGGGGGCGAAGTCTGAGTGATCGGGTGGCATGGGAAAGTCACCTCCAAGTTCAAGTGAAAAGGGGGGGTTGCTCCTTGGAGGCGGAGCAGGGGTGGACGTAGAAAGGGGGCAGATGGTGTCCTCAAAGTGGGGTGGGCTGATGGTGGGGTGCCTTAGAGCTTGATGGGACTGGCTGCAGGGGGCGGGTAGGGCTGGGATTGGGTGCTATCACTGGACTACCCTCATCTTGAGGCAATTGCCCCCCCCCTACACCCCCACACCTCCACCCGTCAACACTACCACTGCATTCCCTGTCACCACAACATATCCCCCCACCCCACCTCTCCTGCATTGTTGTGGCCTTCTCTGCTTCAGTGACTCTATGGCATTCAGGGTCCATTGTGAAACTGTTTTGGTGCTGGTGTGGTAGGGATGGGGGGTTGAGGGGTGGGTGTTACCTCGCAGAGAATGAGAGGGCTGAGGATTCTTTGGAGGGGTCCCTAACATAGCCATCAATCAGGCGGAGGCAAAGTCAAGTGCAAGTTTGCCTTTGGAAGGAGAAATGGAGGCGAACAGTCCCTCTCCATCCATTTTGTGGGCCCCCCTTCTGTGCTCTTGTGTCCCACTTCTTGATGCAAACACCCCCGTCCCCCCTTAGAATGAAGCTGTCACCAGTGAACCCAGCGGTCGGCTTCTCTCTCTCTCTCTCTCTCTCTCTTTCTTTCTCTCTCTCTTGCTGTTCTGCTCTCCGATCCTCTCTTTCCCTCTATACGCCCTTGTGGGAAATGAGTTAGTGCGTCATGCCTTTAACCCTCATTCACTGACTCTTTCACATGCTTCTAAGCTGCAGGTCTGCACTGTGAGATCCAGCCTCATGTGACTCCAATGAAGTCGCCCTTTCTCAATCTCCAATTAATAATAGTGATTGCCCATCCGCAATTATGGTGCCATTAAGCAAATGGCCAAAGCCTTGTCTGCCATGGGGCAGTATCTGATATGCATTAAGGAAGCCAGACAGGAACCGCCTCCCTCCCGAGGCCCTGTACATTTTTCATCTGTATGACTTGAATACATAGTTCTAGACGCTAATGTCTTATTGAAACAACATTAAGCAACTTAATCTCGATCACATAACCCGCTGAAAAGTGGAATTCACTGCCCTCCATGGAATTCACCGCCCTCCATGAAATGAAGGTAGCATCTTCAAAGGCGAGCGCATTTTTATTCAAGAGCATGCCCTTCTCTTTAACTAAATGGTCGGGCGGATGATGGGGCTTTTTACCCTTTACCTCTACAACCTTCTGTGAGTAATTAATAGAGCTTGTTAACCCCCTAATTGGTGTTGCCATGATTACATGCTCCTTTGTGTCTCCGGCCTTAGGTCATTATTTTCAGAATAATATATGAATGGGGAAGGGGGGGGGGCCTGATCAATGATGAGTGGCCTGGCGTGTCAGTGATCAATTCTCTTAAATATGACCCCTGCATTCCTCCCCCCCGTTCTAATTATCAGTGGAAGTCGTAAAACTATGTCCTTAAAGTCTTTATTGCTCCATAAACCCAAGATACATGGCCAGCCAGAGCCTCAGAATCACAATGTGTCCGAGGCCGTAAAACAGTGTGAGTCCCCCTGGACCATGAGAACCGCTGCCGGAGGATCTCTTTCCATGTAGCAGAGCAGAGCGATTAAGTATCAGCCTTGTTGCGGTTTAGTGACAGCGCTGTCAGTATCTCAAACATCCATTCCATCTCTCCACCTCTCCTCACCCCATTCCCGTTTCCATGCCGATGGTAACATCTTTGTGCTGTGTGACGGCAGGTCATCCTCACTCCCATCCATCCTTTCTCAGGCCTCCTCTTCATCTGCAGCATGTCACCACTGAGGCTGACATCATCCCTCTCCTCATCTTCCTCTTCATCATCCCAATGCCATGGCATCACCACCACCATCCATCATTGGCATCATCATGTCATCAGCATGTCGAGACCTGCACCCCTCCATGTCCTAACGCCAGTATCGACATGGAGGCCCGTCACCCGTGATATCACATGACCATCATCAGCATGCCTGTCCACGGTGACCAAATGAACCTGGCTCATAGTAATGGCATCAGTTCCATCACAATCCATGGTATGAAATTACATCTATCAACTGTCTCATCAGCATCACCAGTTTAACATGTGATATACTGTATGCAATTGGCCCTCTGCCTTTCCCAATACATTTCCATTGTACAATATATTTACATTCATACATTTACAATTTAGCTACCACTTGCCCTTGGGGATCAATAAAGTATATCTATCTATCTATCTATCATACAAATACTTTTATCCAATGCAAAAGAGACCTTATAGAGTACAATAAATACTACCTTTACATGCAATACAAGATGACTAGAGGATCAAGGGGCAGAAGTTTAAACTTAAGACAGTGAGAGAAGTGATCAAGTGACCAAACCAGACCATCACCTGACCTCTCCTGTCTCTCCTCTGTCCCCCCCCCCCCCCCCCCCCCCAGCGCTTAGCCGAGCCTCGGAGTTAGCGTTCCTGAAGGAGCCCAGCGACGTCATCGCCGTGCGGGACCGCCCGCTGATGCTGGACTGCGAGGTGGAGGGCGAGGGGCCGATCACCATCACCTGGCGCAGGAACGGCGTGGCCGTGCCGCTGGGCGTGCGGACGGAGGTGATGCCCACGGGCGCGCTCCTCATCCGCAGCTTCCAGAAGCGCCGCGAGAGCAACGAGACGGACGCCGGCGAGTACGAGTGCGCCGCCCAGAACCGCTACGGCATGCTGGTCAGCCGCAAGGCCCGCGTCCAGCTCGCATGTGAGTACACACACAAGTCCAACCTGTGAGTGAGTGTGTGTGTGAGTGTGTGTGTGTGTGTGTGTGTGTTTGGAGGGGGGAGGTGGGCCCGTGTCCAGCTCGCATGTGAGTACCTGGGGAAAGCAGTACACACACAAGTCCAACCTGTGTGTGAGTGTGTGTGTGTGTGTGTGTGTGTGCGTGTGTGTGTGTGTGTGTGTGTGTGTGTTTGTGTGTGTGTGTGTGTGTTTGGAGGGGGGAGGTGGGCCCGCGTCCAGCTCGCATGTGAGTACCGGGGGGAGAGCAGTACACACACCAAGTCCAACCTGTGAGCGAGTGTGTGTGTGTGTGTGTGTGTGTGTGTGTGTTTGTGTGTGTTTGTTTGGAGGGGGGAGGTGGGCCCGCGTCCAGCTCGCATGTGAGTACCGGGGGAAAGCAGTACACACACAAGTCCAACCTGTGAGCTAGTGTGTGTGTGTGTGTGTTTGTGTGTGTTTGTGTGTGTTTGGAGGGGGGAGGTGGGCCCGCGTCCAGCTCGCATGTGAGTACCGGGGGAAAGCAGTACACACACAAGTCCAACCTGTGAGCGAGTGTGTGTGTGTGTGTGTGTGTGTGTTTGTGTGTGTTTGGATGGGGGAGGTGGGAGGTGGTACAGTATGCATTGTTTTACCTTGAAGTATGAGTCTTGAATTATTGCTTTGCTTACCCGAGTCAGCTATATATATATTTTTTTTTAAAAAACTCTCAATCAATTTGCTCTACATCTATGGTTTATGTTATGTCAGCAATTTCTAGTGCATACAATCTGATTTTATTCCACTGTTGTTATAGATAGTAGCTGTAAATATGTCCTGCGCGTTTTATGCAGACTTGGCTGCACCAGCACACTCCCTGGGCTTGTAAATGTGTTGGAGACATTATTTTAGCGGGATGTTTGTTTTTCGAATGCCCTTGTACTTACCTCTCTTCCTCACCTCATGGCTTTAAATCATACCTGACAGTGCCCCCCCTCTCCCCTTCCCCTTCCCCTCGCTCCCTCTTGACTTTATGGTCGCAACTCCTCTGTTAGCCGTGGATATTAATGTCCTCTCCTTCACACTAAAATCCCTTTGAAGCGCAAACGACCTTTTTCTCTGCCTGCTCTCCTCTGACCCTTCCCATGGTCAAGTGAAGTGACGGAAGGGGCCAGAGGGGGCTTGTTATGGGATTGCTGTCTTCCTCGCCATTGCTTTGACTAGGCAAGAGGTTGCCATGGAAATACTCCTTCATTTGGCAAATCAGCCCCAAACCTTTATTGATTACTAAATCGCCTTCACTGTTCTGTTAATGGCCATGAACTGATTAAGTGTATGAGGAGGAGGAGGGTGCTGGGTTTAAACGTGCATATAAATAAGCTTCTCTCTTTTTATGTGTCCGGCTTTTCGATTTTTTTTTTCATAACACAACAGCGCTGCCCAAGTTTCACACACACCCGGAGTCAATGGCTGTGGATGAGGGAGGCGTGGCTCGCTTCCACTGTGCCGTCAACGGAATCCCAGAGGCCAGCATCACCTGGGAGAGGAACAGGACCACTCTCAATACGGACGATAGCAGGTGAGATACAACACACACACACACACACACACACACACACACATAATCTCTCTCTCTCTCTCACACACGCACACACACACACACACACACAATCTCTCTCTCTCTCTCTCTCTCTCTCTCACACACACACACACACACACACACACACGCACACACATACACACACAAAAACTCTCTCTCACACACACTAACACACACAATCACACAAGTACACCCACTCTCAAGCACACATGCCATAAAGGCAGGATGGTCGTTCTGACCACACAAACACACACACACACACACACACACACACACACACACACACACACACACACACACACAGTGTACATCCTGAGCTGCAGTCTCATATATCTCTCTTTCTTGCCCCCTTCCAGGTACACTCTCCTCCCAACGGGCATCCTGCAGATTACCGGCGTGCGGAAGGCAGACATGGGCTTCTACCGCTGCATGGCTGTGAACATCGCCAACACACGCTACAGCCACGAGGCCCAGTTCATAGTCACCGGTAATCCCCCGTCCACTCAAAAGAACACAGCGTCCAGCACACTCCTCTGAGCCACTGGCTAATACGTTTCTTCAACTTTCTTATCGTCTTTTACTCCCATCTCTCTCTTTCTATTTCTGTCTCTCTCTTTCACTCTTTTTTTGCAGCTGCGGGATCTCGCAGTTACAAGGACCCGGTGATCCTGTCCGGTCCCCAGAACTTGACCATCAACGTCCACCAGACAGCCATTCTGGAGTGTATCGCCACGGGGAACCCCCGGCCCATCGTGTCCTGGAGTAGACTGGGTGAGCCAGCCGCCTCACAGCACTCGCCATACTCTACACACATAAGACATTCATATGTACATTTATTCATTTAGCAGACGCTTTTATCTAAAGCCACTCTCAAAATGATTTCAAGCTACAATGGTCTTAGGTAACAATTAACACTACAACAATGACTTCTACAAACAATAGATGCTAAGCAAGACAAGTGACTGAAGCTCTGTTCTGATTCTAAGAGACTATGAATATTCATGCAATTCAGTGATTACAGGTGAAATCACCACTGTAGAGAAATATAAGATATTTCCACTTCTGAGGCAACACGCGACTGGTACCCAGCTAATAGCCAGCAGCTTGTACAGCAGCTCGACTGGTCCCTGCGTCCCAAAAATGAAATAAGTTGGCGACTCCATGTTTTGGCCCATTCAGTTAGTTATGGAGCTAAACCAGCAGGCGAACACCCATGACTGGGAATGGCTTAGAGCCTCAGAGAGGCCACAACATGGGAGGAGTTTCTCCATCAAGCTGAACTTTGTCAGTCAGCTCTGCTATAAAAATGTCTGGTCACTCCCATCATTTAGACCCTCCACTCAGAAGCAGGAGATGAGAATGTGTGATCCAGTGGTAGAAAGATTAGGCCAGACTGTAACCTTTCTATTTATTTATTTATTTATTTAAGTTCAGCTTCTGTATCTACAGTAGCCATGAACACTTTTTGAATTTGTGTTTATGTGTACATGACAACAGATGTTGTCTTTAATAGTTTGATATGAAAACAGAGTGGTGTTGTGTGAAATCAGTCAGTGGTCAGTGTGTTGTGTCGAGACTAACCATCTCCGGTGCTCTGTCGAGCAGACGGCCGCTCCATTGGAGTGGAGGGCATCCAGGTGCTGGGCACGGGCAACCTGATGATCTCGGACGTATCGCTGCAGCACTCGGGGGTCTACGTCTGCTCCGCCAACAGACCCGGCAGCAGGATGAGGCGCACGGCACTGGGCAGGCTCGTTGTTCAAGGTAAGTCCTCCTCGTCGACGACACACACCCCAAAGTTTTACCTGAGATCTTTCCTGAGACCTGACCATGCATCCACACATTCAAGTCATGTTCAGCTTGGGCATTTAGAAAGATGCTGCTGCAGTATGCCAGTGGTCCTCAGGGTCAGGTTGTCTCTGAATGGAACTGACCGTTTCTTTTGCAAAACTTCTCTGAGAGCAGTGCAAAAGATCCTTTACATACTGTATGTATGTTGAGAGACTATAAGCAAATATAAAATATGTGGATAGAGCAGTATGTATGATATACTTTTAGATTATTTATGTTTATATTCTTACACCGAGTACTTTCATAATGTTGCACATAAAAGAAACACTGTAATGGTGTGTTGCTTATGTCATCCTTTCAGTGCTCAGCCTTCAGAAATGTATTGAACAGTACAAAGGCATTATTCGTGGGATATGTGTACAGTATGCTTGCTCCATGCCCATTAATGGATGCATATTATGTGGTCAAAGAGGATGCACATATCTGTCTGACTCAAATAAATGTGTAGTTTACTGGCAGAAGAAGCTAGTCTTTTGTTTCAGATGCACTCAGTTCAGTTGTGGATCATTATTGTCCCTGAACTCAAACCACTCAACCATCTCACTCATACAACTCACACACACGCACGCACACACACACACACACACACACACACACACACACACACACTTATGGACAGGTAACATGGAAGGGGGATTAATGAGATGGGGGCAGTGAATGCGGGCAGGCCAGGCTAGATTAACCTGGGCTGGATGTGGCCGTGACCTCAGGGGTGAGATGAAGCCCTTCCCCCATGACCTTCGACCTTTTCCAAAGGGGCCTGGGCTTTCTGCCGCTACTAGCACAGCCCAGATCCCATTTTATAATTAATGGTGGACGCTAGGATCCAGCTGGACCTAGATAATGGACTGTATGGATTTGATGCTGAAATTACCCAGCTCAACTCTGACACCGTTTATCTTGCAGCTGCAGAGGCTACTCCTGGTGTTGTAGTGAGAAATGTGAAATTTCATTTTGTGGTTGAAGGCATTTGGTGAATGTGCGATGTGTGTCATCTGATTTGCTGAATCTCTGTTTGTCAGATGTATATGCTATAGCCATAGGGCTATTACACACAAAGGAAGATTGTTGCAGCAGGATATTTTGATTATTGCATGCGCATAGACACACATGCACACTCACACACACACACACACACACACACATGCACACACACATATCCACATATCCACACATATCCACATCCACACACAAACACACACACTAAGAAAGAGAAAGAAATAAAGAAAAGGGAGAGAGACACACACACACACACACACACACACACACACACTGGCACATATTGGTTTTCTCAAGGCTGTGGTTGTATCCATTAGATTTAAGCTTCATTGTCCATTCCCTCTTGCTCAATCAATCAATATCATTCACTATCAGTCTTTCACAATCAGATTGGCGCTTGGCTTCACCCCACTGTGGGAGGAGGTGCTGACTAATGTATTCATTAATTTATTGATTGACTTTGGTAAAGGACCAAAGAGCCTGACCATTGCTCTCTGACATTTAAAGTGGAGCGGTCTGAAACATGGCACACACACTTGTATATTCTCAATCAGCTGTTTAGTCCTTTTCAGAGAAAGTAAGTGATAAGCTTGATTTGGATACCACCTTTCATACACAGAATGCAGCTCAAAGGGCTTTGCATTTGGAACTGGACATGTAATACAATGTAACGTGTAACACAATAACACATTCCACTTCATTGCCGTGGCCATTTATGATCTAATCAGACAGCAACATATCAGAAATATAGAAAAGAGCATAGAAGAGCATAGAAATCACAGGACATAGAAAATAATATATAGAAAATAAGAGAGTTATCCTTGGGAAATGAATGTTGTAAAAACCAGAGGAGAGAAGCAAAAATGCAGACTTGAAGCGTTATTCTTCGCATCAATATTTTTTAGACAGTATCCATGTATGAAAGACTTTATCTAGGTATGAGACAATGCTGAATGCTGGCTAATGTTTGCTATCCAGGCATGACATGTGGCTGAATGACTGTCTCCATTTGTGGAAGTATCCAATGGATGAGTTCCACTATGGGTTTAAACCATTGTACAGATTATGACCTCCCATTCTGATCCACTGATCATTAGGCTGAGATTTCGTGAGACATTTTTGCCTTTTTCTGAATTGCACATGCCTGCAAAATTAAACCATCTGCTCTGCGGCATAGTGAAACTTGTGTGTCATATTCACAGACACCCTGACCATGAACTTGAAGAGTGTCTGAGCCCGAGGTCAAGTTTAATATCAGGGCAGGCCTCATTAGCATATGCAAGTCTAAACACAATAGAGCGCCGCGGGTTTAAGGAGCCGTTCACACGGTCACACGGCCCGTGTGCGCTGCCCTGTCTCCGCACCGCGCCTTTAGCCCCCGTCTGGCCATATTTGGTCCCCCGTCTGGTCTTGTCTGGCCCTTCCTGGTCGGTTCATGGTGATTTGGGTGTTGGGGTCGGCACAAGCCGAGCATGTGTGAGTTGACCCACTCTGACCCGGCGTGTCGCAATATGGGAAGGGACAATTGGTGGCCATCTGCGACTGTAGAAGGTGAGATGAGATGAGAGGAAGGACAGGAAGACAAATGATGTGGCCCACGTATGACTTGCAGTTCACTTAGCTATCACACACTCTAAATTCTAGGAGAAGGAGTTGTAGGCAAGCAGTTAAAGGTGAATAAGAGCAGTGTGTGTGTGTGTGTGTGTGTGTGTGTGTGTGTGTTGGTAAGTGTGTGTTGGTGTGTGTGTGTGTGTGTGTGTCTGTGTGTGTGTGTGTGTGTGTGTGTGGGTAAGTGTGTGTGTGTGTGTGTGTGTGTGTGTGTGTGTGTGTGTGTGTGTGTGTGTGTGTGTGTTGGTGTGTTTTGGTGAGTGTGTGTGTTGGCGTGTATGTGTGTGTGTGTGTGTGTGTGCGACTGTGCGTGTATGTGTGTGTGCACCAGAAAGATTGTGGTGGTGAGAAATCAAGGCAGAAAAATAGAGAATAGAGGCAAAGCAGCGAGTAGAGGAGGGGGGAGGTGGAATAATTGCATCTGAGTGAAGGATCACCCCTCACCTCTGACCTCTGACCTTCTCCATTGAAGCCCCCCAGGAAACCATGCGTGCAGGGGGCGGGGCCTGGATGGGGGTAGAATCTGGGATGAAGGGTGGGGGGCGGGTAGGTCGCCTGGGGAGTGGATGGGCGCTTTTGGTTGCAGCAGGCTGAGGTTCTGGGGTGGAGGGTGTGTGTGTGTGTGTGTGTGTGTGTGTGTGTGTGTGTGTGTGTGTGTGTGATTGATGGCTCTTGATACAGAATGAGGGCTGGAGGGGGGGGTGGCTGGGGGGGTCCCTCCCTCACACCCCTGTCACCAGAGTCTTCAGGGACCCTGTCGCTGTGACCCCACCCGGCCGTCAGCTGTGCTGGGGGGGAGAGAGAGGCAGACAGCGGGGAGAGCCAAGTTCACGGCTAAGGGCTGGACCACGGAGAGACAAAGGCAGATCAGGGCCGACCATTGTGTGTGCACTGCAGCTTTATTTCTAAAGCGTGTCTCTGCATATCACCCCCCCTCCTCCTGTTTCCCAGGCCTGGCCGACCCACGTTCTCACACCACACAAGTGAGACCTGGAGATTCCCATTCCCGTCGGGATGGGAGAATGGAGATTGGCCCGGAGGGGGGCTCGGCAAAGCCTCGGAAAACAGTGTGCAGGGAGTCATATGTAAATCGGAAAGCCTGGAAAAAAAACGGAAAAGGTGGTGGCCTTAGGATAGTCACATAGAGGTGTTGTAGACAAGGAGGAATTGTGGGCAGTAGCGTACATAGACACACACACACACACACACACACACACATACACACACAGATTTCTGCTGTTGAGAGGACAAAGGGAAGCGATGCCTGTGCTTGCTTTGCCTGCACCTCTGTTTGCTCATCTCTTCATGTAATAGATGGTGTTGCTCCAGTTCAAGTGTGAAGTGCACTTGAGCATTTGAAGAGATGGAGGAGATAGATTTACAGCATGGCGATGGCGACTCACACACACACACACACACACACACACACACACACACACACACACACACACACACACTCACTCACGTACACAATGGGTTTGTTAGCAGACACAGAGCCCCTTCTCCACTAGTGCTCTCTAGACTGCCGTGCTGCGCGGGTCTACTCAGAGACCCTAAAGTGGTGCCCATTCACGCTCACAATGGACCCATCTATCCTGCTCTAGTGGGTAAACCAGCAAACCTGCTCCCTCACCCCGGTTCCCCGGGCTCCCCCGCACTCTACACACACGCTCACACACATACGCACACACGCTCACACACACACACACACACACACGCTCACACTCTGAAGAGGCCTCCGTTAGCAAACACACTCACAATGGATACAACCCCGGCGGGTCAGATAGCTAGCACTGTGTGTGTGTGTGTGTGTGTGTGTGTGCCAGTGTTAGCTGGAGGTGTGCAGGAGAAGAGTGCAAGGACAATGCTGTGTGAATGGACAGCTGAAACTCCTCAGGAGATAATAGGGATGATAACAGGGAGTTACGTATTGTGTTATGAATGCTGAGAGGGGAGAGGCAATTATCAACTGCAGGGCAGTTTTCACAGGGCGTTATGCCATGGGAGAGAGAGAAGCTGTTGTTTCCATTATTCCTGTGTACTGTACGTGTGGGGTTTTGCCTGCTAATGGGAACAGATCACAGTGATGATGGTAGGGATACCCATGATGATGATGTTCAAGCAGTGGGTTTTTGAGAGCCTGAGCTAATTGGCATCTTTGGGACTTCCAAGGACAAAGCCATCATGTTCTCATGAAAGGAGAGGGAGATGGGGAGAATGAGATTGATCTCACGCATGTGTGTGTGTGTGTGTGTGTAATCCTGGCCCTAAAGCAAGCACCATGCCTCTCTCTGGCTGTGTGAAGGTCCCTTTTTCCGAGCGGCCTAATGAAAGAAAGGCCTTACGGGTTTGAGAGCTTAGAGAAGGTAAGAGGAATAAAATCCATCCTGCAAGTGATTAATGGGCTCCACTCAAATAGGCCTCCCATCAGACCCACCCACCCCCAACATGCCCCCCCCCCATCCATACACACACACACACGCTCCCACCCCCACCCCTTTGCCCCCTCCTCCCCAACACCCCCCATCCCCTCACCCCTGGACCCTTCTTCCCAGAGTCCTGACAATGGGCTTGTGAGAGGCCTCAGTTTTACGAGGGCCAGTCAGTGGCTGTATATCACAATGAGAGTAGCAGTGGTGGTGTTGGTGGTGGTGGTGGTGTTGGTGGTGGTGGTGGTGGATGCTCCAGGTTGCGTGTCGAGGGGGTGTCCCTGAGAGGGGTGTCAGGCCATGAGAGCAGGGGAGGCATCTGCCCCCCAGCACTGGCTGGCTGGCTGGCTGGGTGGGTGGGTGGGTGGGGGCTGTCACATGGGAGCTCGACAGAAGCGCACATCAATTTTGGCTTTAATTTGGAGCTCAGGCCGCACTGCTGTCACTGGTTGGGCTCCAGTAATCAGGCCGATTGGGCTGCATTTGAATCAGTGTCCAGACACCAGCCATTGGTATTAGAACAGTAGCTCAAATGATCAGATCAACACTGCAATTAAAGTATGTATGAACTGAAGCTACACAGGTGCTCTGTGGTGCTTGGTTGATTTGTATGAAGTAAGGCATAAAAGGACCATGTTGATCTGGTGCACTTAACCAAAGGTTTCATTTTTTCAACATAACACTAACTTCACCAGTTATCTTCTCTTGGCCTTTTTCAGAAATATTCCCTTCCCGAGGACTCAAGCTTTACACTCTGTTCCTCTCATAGTGAAGGGAGACATCTGTGCTGCCCCCTAGTGCATATTGTAGGCTAGTGCAACAAGGCAATGGGAGTAAATCTCAGGCAATTTATTTCCTCCCTTTCTCTCTCTCTCTTAGCTCCCCCTGAGTTCCTGCAGTGGCCGCAGTCTGTGTCCCGACCACTGGGTGGCAGTGCTGTGTTCTCCTGCTCAGCCCAGGGAGTGCCAGAGCCCCACCTCATCTGGCTCAAGAATGGCAAGATCCTCACCCCAGGAGACAACGTCAAACTCACCAACAGCAACAGGTACAACACACATACTGTAGCTATCCTGCTACTGGTATATAGACAACATGACCTAATATGATCAATTCACCCACATCTAACTTATGAAATGTGTCAGTTAAATGTATTCATGAGTTTAATCAACTACATATAAATGATATATTCATGAGATGAATATATATACTGTCATTTCCCGACTATCAGCCGTGGCTTATACATTGATTTTGCTCAATTTCTTCAGCTATGAGGTTAATACAGGGGGCAGTTAATATGGGATTAATATGGTTTTGTTTCTTTTAACTTGCATAAAACACTGTCCTGCGGTTTATACACAATGCGGCTTATATGCGGGAAATTACTGTGTGATTTATTAATATAACAATAGAGCGGCATTAATATACTGTACACATGTATATCAGCAGAGTGCCATCGGCCTGGTCATTCAGTGTCGTACTAACCCACTCATTCCTCCCTCAGCACCCTGGCTGTGACCCGCATCACCCCAGAAGATGAGGCCATCTACCAGTGCATCGCCGAGAACAGCGCCGGCACCAACCAGGCCAGTGCCCGCCTGGCAGTGTCCATGTCCAACGACCTGCCCCAGGCGCCCCAGGACCTGACGGCCACCCCGCTGTCCACCACCAGCCTCCAGGTCGCCTGGGCACAGCCCGCGCCCGAGATCACCGACGGCGTCATCGGATACGTGCTCCACATCCGCATGCTGGGAGGTGAGAGAGAGAGAGACAGAGCGAGAGATAGAGAGAGAGAGAGAGAGAGAGAGAGACAGAGAGCGAGAGAGAGAAAGAGAGAGAGAGTGTGTGTATATGTGTGTGTGTGTGTGTGTGTGTATTTGTGTGTAAACGTGTGTGTGTGTGTGTGTGTGTGTGTGAGAGAGAGAGAGAGAGAGAGTGGGAGAAATTATTAAATCCCAAGGATATTCACAGATTTACAAACGGATAGAATGAGATTGAGAGAGGGGGGGAGAAAAAGTGGCCCAAAATCTCCATGCGATATTAAATGTGTCGTGAATCTTTAAGTCCTGAAGCAGTCATTGTTCAGCCCCTTATTATCTCTGTCCTGGCACCCTACTGGTCTTCCCAATC